>NC_143012.1:17022006-17347564 GCF_055824585.1 Amblyomma mixtum
GACACTGAACCCAGTGACAACAGTGACATACAAGAGATGTCCCTGCGAAATCTTGAAAGGACATGAGGATATCCCCAGGAAGTGTGGATGAACGCCCGCGGATATCCTAGATATCATTCTGGCCGCAATTTCTGTGTCCAAGGGAGGTCAGTAGGAAGTCCCTAAGGACTTTTATGTGCGTTAACAAGGTCATATTGGTTATTTGTCAAATAACGGTAAATTTCCTCGAGGATTTTTGCGTGCCCAAAAGACAAAAATTGTTCTGCCCACGTGAAAACTATTTGCAAAGCCTAACTTACATTTTTGCCTATTTCGATATGAAGAAACGACTACAGCTGATCAAAAGGTGGTGTTGCTTGGCCCGGTGGTGACATTTTTACGGGTCAAATCTGTATAACACCACATGCTGTCACAGCGAGCATACTAACAACAAACACGTGCAAAACACAGATCAGGGTGTGCAGAAAGGCTACAAAGAAGTCATGCAGCTCCAATATATTGCGCACGCATCCACAGAGCGAAGAATTTCCACGAGCTTATGTACTCCAAATCTAAGAGCCGCCTTTTGAAGCCAGTGGCTCTTGCACGTTAAGAGATACAATTTCAATGAGTTGTGAATCTGTGACGACACAAACAAGAAATGAAAATGAGCGGACCACGTTGCAGATATCTTGCATTAGTAAGAGAGTCCACTCTGCCATCTTTGTCGCGAACATTATTAAAACGTATAATGGGACGTGATTCAAGTAACTGTTCGCAATACCGGCCGAACGGTCTATCCAGCGGATAACGTGTCAGAACATCTCTACAGAGAGAATGCGCATATCATGTTAGTGTCCGTAATTTCACGCGAGCGGGACATCCACCGGATAACTTGACAGGACCTCTAAAACAAGGACTTGCCACTGACATCTCTCGCAAGTACTCATAGATGTTAGGATATTTGGCTTTGATTCGGATACCCCTGGGACATGGTGTTATCACTGGGTACAGAGAGATGGCCGTCCAGCGGACATTCCTTCCTGGCCGCGTTTAATTGTAGGTGATTAGGTTACTCAAGTCATCCTATTGGGGTCAAGAACAATATAGAAAGGAAAAAATTACCGACGATTACGTTACTTCCTAATGCGAAATTTGAGCGCAGCAAATAAGCTGTTTCACCTTTTCGATAGTGAGTCAACCCCAGCTGCGGAGTTGGTTTCAGGGACAACGCCGCCGATGCCGACACAAACAATATGATACCCTCGCTTCCGCAGCGCAAAGAACCAGGTCTAGCCGTGGGAAGGTGGTCACGTATTCGTCGACGTGCCGGGGCCTACGTGAAATAACCGGCGCGTCGGCAACTGAAGAGCACCCTATCCGCCACACAAGAACGGGGGGGGGGGACCCTTTCCTCCTCTTTCTGCATGGCGGCGACGGTGTTCTATGCAGTCACGTTATCTTGACTCTCTAGCGGCGTCAGCGGCATCCAGCGGTATCAGTCGGTCGCTGCTAGCGCTGGGGGGATGAAAGGGGGGCGGAGCTGGTTACGAGGCCGACGACAACGCCGACGACGACGCGAAATCCAGGAACGGACGCCAGAGAGCTGCGCTCTAAAACTAGTACACGAAGAAAATAGCCTCGAGGGAATACATGAACTTCTGTGAAAAATCCACGAGAATGCATTTTTGCAGGAGAGGCGCCTATTGTTTGTCATGTATAGAGAGATTCCGTTTGTCCATGTTGCTACAAGACGCGCATGCACCGGAAAAACGGGTGTATTGAGCAGGTGTGAGGTAAGAAGGTGTCGACATTAGGTGTGCGGATGGAGGTGAGGGGTGATGGGGTAGCCTCATGCACAGAGGGCGACGATGACCCTCGTTATTTCGACGAATTTTCCATACACAGCTTCTGTTGTAAAATGACGCACTGGACATAGGTCTCCTTCCAGTACTGCAGAGATCAACCTTCTCGTTGAAGCTTGAACAACTCTTGTTGCCACTGCAGCTCATTCGGTATAACTACGCCCACCACATGGAGCCGGTGTCCCTGATGACCGCGCTGGAGGCGTATCGGGCTAACAGGGAAGCACTGCGGCGCGCCCGGCGTGTGGTGGGCCTGGAGTTCCTCTCCAACGAGCAGCTGTTCTTCGTGGCCGCCTGCTTCACGCGTTGCCCGGGAGCAGAGGATTCTCTCCGCGTCTCACAGGTGCAGTGCGACGACACCTTCAAGCACGTGCCCGAGTTCGCTGCCGCTTTCCAGTGCAAGCCCGGTACGCCCATGAACCCGGAACAGAGATGCAAGCTTCTCTGACCATCGGAGCAACGGTCCAGGAACATGCCTGGAATACTTCTTCGGGAGGTCCTTATGCGTGGCTGGCAAATCATGGACTGAATATCTGTAGTGCGCATCCAGTTCATCTTTAGCTTCTGCAAGAATACTTTTGCCGCGTGAATATTTATTTTCCTTGCGGTTATTCTGTTACTTTTTTTATTGGACCCTATCTTCAACACTGTGGCTATGTGACAAAACGACCAAGTGGTTGGGACTACGTCTGAAATACGTTTGTAGTAACTGTTTTCTTATCATATTTCAATGCGCCTGAATATTATGCTTGGCTTTCGAATATATTGGGCCCTGTATAGAACTTTGTAAACAGCCTGTAAAGCCCTGTAAAGGAGCTTCGAGCTACATAGCATTGTGCTTTTACGACTGGCTAATCTTGAAACGCATTTCAAACCTATCGTCAGCATCGTTGTCGAAGAGGGGATTCTTGCATATTTGACACCACGACGCTATACTTCTGGCACCGTTTTACGCCCATAGTTGAAGGCAATAACGCGATGCAGTTAATGCCGCGTTTTATATTTTTCCAGCTGACTTACGCTTGTCTGACGTAAGCCGCCTTCACTTCGATGACAGGACTAGTAAAGAGCCCGTCTGCAACTGTTCTGTATACTCTTCGAGAGCTGTTTTTCCGCTATGCTACTTGCACTGAATGTTCTCGTTTGTTGCATACCTGGCCCCTATAAACACTACAAATAGAGCTACGACATAGATAGGAATGACCATCTTTAATTGAAATGCCCTAAAAGTTAAGTTACCCTAAAATAGGCTCCTAAGCCGTCTAATGGTGTGCTTCCTGTAGTGCGCAGGTATCTTTCAAATCAGTACAACGTCATTCTTTCTTTGTATGCCGATGAAGTGTTTCCTCTCCATAGCACTCGCATACCCTGTGTTGATGCCATTGAGCGCATGGTAACAAGAACCAGGACTCGCCGCCTGTGTGATGCATTTCACTGAATGGTTGTGCATGCATGATACAAGTAGAGGGATCTTTTCATTGTATTCTGTTCGGCTTGTGAGGAAAGGTCCAACGATTCTCCAACGGCGAGACGCGTAAGGCCACTCCAGTCGATGTACAGCGTTTTTTGCGTGTCTGCTTGAAAAAAGAAAAGACCGTCTCGAGAAAAACTCCTAATGCAGTTGAAGATGCGGGCTGCGCTGTTATGAAACACCCTCGTCATCAGTACCCAAACTAAGCGTTCGGCAAACTTTTCCGGTGTCCGGCAAATGTTTGGGCCCTGGAGCCGTCACTGGCAGCGTTGTCCCACAACGTAAATAGAGAGCATGCTGTCGCGGGGCGCTGCATAATAAAAACCAATAAGAAAAAGAACCGTGTATAAGGTAAGCAACCCTTCATGCGTGTAACAGCCACGATTTTGTTTTACATTCCCGAGTGGACCGATGTAAAAGGCGCCTTTTGGGCACGCGCAATCCCATCTTTGTCACACTCCTGGCTCACTTTCGTTTTTGTGCTGCTGCTTCAATCGTCGTTTTAATGCGATGGCACTCGGAAGTAGAGCACTGCACGGGCCTCAATCTGAGGCCCAAGCCCGGCCCGGGCCCGAGACCTGAAGCCCGAGCCCGTCCCAAGCCCGCGTCTTCAAGCCCGGGCCCGGCCCAGGCCCGGCCCAGGCCCGCTAAATAATCACTCTAGCGAGCCCGGCCCGGTCCGTGAATCCCGGAGTGAAGCCCAGCCCGGGCCCGACCCGGCCCGTTTCACAGTAACGCTTGAGGTATATATACTGCTCACTCTGACCAAGCAGACTGCTACTAGACCGATAAGAAACTGGCCCACAAAGGTTCTGAAACCACAGTTTGGCTTGCAGAAATTTGGTTCTTTTTGACCCAGAAAGAAGTGATTAAGAGTAGTGCTCGCCCCGTCTTTTGGACAGTGATCACGTGTATAGTGCGCAAACATATACACGGAAGTTCCGAGAGTCAAATAAAAAGGGCTACTACTAAAAAGGGTAATAGATACTTTGCATTCCCCCATGATTTTAATCAGTTATACTTCGCCGCCCGCGAAGTATAAGCATTAAAGCTGCATAGCAAGCAGGGGGATGACATTTTTTTAGTGAACGCGATCTCACAGATTGAACTTATAGCCGAACTGGTCGCCTTTCAGCAGAAACGAAAAGCTAAAAGGCTTGAGCATTTCACGGTGGGTGTGTTTGAAGACTATAGGCGTCCTAAACTAATATGTTCTTCCCGAATGCATCTCTAATAGTGTATAGGTATGTTTTGGGATAACGAACGATCAATGGCCAATTAAGACCGGTTGAATTTTAGTCATACTGGTGGAGCAGAAGATAAAGCGCGAACCACGTGAAAACTTACAGGGCAAAACACTTGTCATGACAACCAGGCTGAAGAAGCGAGGAGGGATAGATGTGGTTATGAGATTAGATTTACAAACTCTCGCGAGATTTTGTAGCTATTTAATTTACTAGACGTTCCGGTCAGCTGATCAAAAAGAAAACCAAACGCGCTTTAGTTTGCGAATTTTCTCGCATGAGAAAAATATAGCTATAAAATAAAAGCTATGTGTTTGGGGCTTAAGAGCCCAAGGGGAGTCAGGCTGTGAGAGACACCGAAGCAGAGGGCTCCGGATCATTTCGACCACCTGGGTTTCTTCAACAAGCAATGACACTGCAAAGTGCATGGCTGTCATGCTTGCAGCCTAATGAGAAATGCTGCCGCCGAGGCTAGGAGCAAACCCTGGTTCCCCGGCTCAGTAATCAAGCGCCTTGACCACTAAGCCACCGCGTCGTGGAAATAAGGAAATAAGTCAATGAATGAAGCTTAGTTTTTTTTTTCTCAGCGCGTACTATAACTCATAGCTCATCCGTGTCGCCGCTCCATTGCCGTAGTTGTGTACTTCACTCTGCAATAGTGAATGAATAGTCGAACACCAGCCGTTTCTGTACGGACCCAAGCCCGGCTCGTGTCCGCAGCTTTAAGCCCGAGCCCGGCCCAGGTTCGCAACTTCATGCCCGGCCCAGGCCCGGCCCTCGGTCCGGGCTGTGCCCAGGCTTTTGGGCCGGCCCGAGCCCGTGCAGTGCACTACTCGGAAGCCTCATCGCGAAAAGACGCGGCGTGCTTCGCCATAAAATTCGCTGATCGAGACCATGAAGAAGTCACAGGATCACTGATATGGCCGCCCACTGATTGGTCGCCTGTGTGCGTGACGTCATGAGACCACGTGGTATGGCTGATTTTGAAAGTTGCGTTAACAGTTTGCAGGTTTGCTGGTCACGTGACATGCCGAGTGCAGTGGCAGGCCCGGCAGCAACTGGCAGCTGCGCTCGATTGTGTGCAGACGTGCATTTTGGCTCGAACAGCGCAAACGCACGGAATTCATCCATCCGTCTGCACTGTTCCACCCAAAATGCACCTTTACCAACTCACCCAACTATCCATCCCACTACTGTGCAGGCGTGTGTAGACAGCTCCGGTTGTCAGGTTAGAATGAAGCCATACTCAACTCAGCGTGTGTCTACCAAATCCCCGCAAGTGGAGGGGACGACCACGGAGGTCGATCACTGAAGATTGTGTCGGCGGCTTCACAGGCTCAGCGTATGTGGCAACCAGCAATGATGGATGAGAAGCAGGCCGAGCGGACTTGAGATTTTAATGCTCTGACATTCTCAACACGTTATGTAATGAAGTGTCCCCATTTTTTTTCTTTACCCCGAATAGCTCAAAAATAGATAAGACGGCAGGGCGAACTCCTCCCTGAATAGTTTGCTCCATGCTATCGTTTCTCGGTTTCCTCTTCTGTATTCGGTGGTAGTTTTCCATTTCAGTCACAAACCGGGCTGACCACTTGGACCATTCGACCAGTCCACACCCCGAACCCACCTCTTCACCGCGCCGTGAACATGGTGGTTTCTTGGTACTACATTTTTTTTTTTTCTCAAGCAAAACTTTCCAGGCCTCTGTCCCAGGCAAGGTTTATTTCTCCTCGGTTTATTACTCATGCTTACTACTTTACAAAAAAAAAAAAAAAATGTACGGTGCTTAACGACTCCGTGGCCCATTCCGATGGTGAACAGTATTCAGTAATTTCAGCAATCAGATCAGTTTTCAATTTCCAAAGGTCAGGAAATTTTAGCGATCTCGTGTTTTCAAATTTGCCGCACCAGCAGTGTCGCACGCACGCCAAGATACAAGTAAACTTCAAATAAGCAGTGAAAGATCGACTCAGACAGTCAAATTTTGGCCAATGCAACTCACCGGCAGTCATTTTCTTGTCCACGCGCATCCATGTGAGGCCAATGAGGTTATGTGAAGCAATGTGGCGTAAATCCGAGATGCGGAGAGCATTCAGGACACGAGCAACACTGAGCAATCCTGCTAATGCCATAGACAGATCTCGGAGGCTATGTGTTTTTAGTGATTTTACAAGTCTCGCTTGGTATTTTCAACACTAGATGACAGCAGCAGTATCAGAAGATTGGCGAAACGTTGTTTTGGTTTCCTCGCAACCATTACCATTGCCCATAACATGTGGCAATCGGCGGCAATAACATTGACGCCAGCGCTTGCATCGTTTGTTCACGCGCTAGGCGCAGTCGGTGCGGTGGCGTTGGGTTTTCTCCTTTAATCCGTCCGGGCTGTGTAGTTTTCACGAGTGTAGTGCGGCTGTCGAATTTGCCTAGTGCGACTGCGCGTCTTCCTTCTCCGGACGGCGAAAGAAACAAGAGGTAACAAACTCCCTTTTATTTGCAGGCTGTACTCGCGGGTAGCCTACCCGCGAAAGGGTTCGTTTTGTCGTCTTGCGATAGTTGGGCGCGTCCGGTGCTGAAATCAGAAACGTTGTCGCTAGTTTTCGGGAATCACAATCTGTGCGAAAATTCTTGATCTCGAATTCGGTTCGAAGCCCTTGTGTATGGAGCCACGGAGATGTCCGCGCAATAGTCGAGGCAAGTGGTGTCACCAATGTATATGTGCCACGGGTGTGTTATTTTTGTTTGAGACATGTTAGTGACCGGTTAAACCAGGTTTGTTGAACATATACATCCCTTTCGGCGGAAAGACAGGAGGAGGTATATATCTTCCTGAACCTGTCAACTTTAAGTTCTTTTGTGCGATCTTCGCGCTGTTGTTGCGACTCAAGGAAAGATGAAAAAAAGTGCACGGGCCTGCCCACTGGCTCGAGCTGAGGCACAATCGCTGACACGTGCAGACAGAGGAGAGTTGAAAGATTTCAGAAGCAAGACTGATAGAACAGACGCGCGTCGCAACAACCGCGCGTTCGCCGAAGCGACGACACCGGCTATTACAGATGTCCTGCTTCATTCAAGGTTTATACATCTTACTGACGGCGAACGTAGCATCAATTGCTGCGAAACCTGCGCCGGTTGGCTTCCTTGTTTGCAATCGGCGTAAGCAGCAAGTTCCGGGTGTCTTCATGCGTACGTGGAGATTGAATATAGTAGCAACTGAACAACTCTATAAGGCGCTATTTTTGTCATTTAAATAATTCACGTAATGTGCACGAACCTTCGAAAGTGCGACGTTGAAATTTGCCTCGAATTTCCCGCGTCAACCGCAGTGCATAACTTTTGCCATATGCATATGCGGCGTGAATGGGCCACCTAGGTCACATGACCTTGTGACGTCATTACAACCCGCCTATCTGATTGTGAGGAAACTGCCCACCTTGGCAGGTGGACATGAAAGCAATGATTGGTCGTTAGTGTTTGCATGGAAAGAGCAACCTGGGTCTCACTAGACCCACAAGTGGCTGTGTTTGAAACAGCCAACTTGTCTGGGCAATGGTATATTGCTTATAATCACTGCGTTAGGAGTGGTATCAGTACTCCAAGCGATCTATGAACGTAATGCAAAGAATAGCCAATTCCGTATACGTAAGCATTAACACTATTGTGTCATACCCTTCAGGCGGAGTTAAGTGTCCCCTCTAGTTTTTTCCTTTTAGGGAATTTGAGGAATAAAATGTACCAAAAAGGACATTTTATGGAGGTTTAGGAGCCCATATTGTGTAAATTTCAAGATTCAACATTCTGCATGCAAAAAGATCCCGAAATGAGAATTTTTGTGTCTTTTTGGTTAGGGCATAGAGCATCACTGGGTGAAAACACTCAGTTGGGACCTCCAGCACTAATCACATTCTTTCAATTCAAAATCACAAAAGATAACCTTAAGCTTGACTAAAACAAATACTGCCATTTTAAACTGAGTTAAAACTCATTATTGGTGATAACAGCCAATAAACATTTTTTCAAAATATCTATTACAAAGAATATATATGACAGCAATTTTAATTTTAAATTCGGGTTTTTTAGCTGAATGGTTAAAGTGCTAGAAATCAGCAGGGATTACAGAAGTTTGTTTCCTCATCACCTAGTGCAAAAAAAGTAACTACACTAGATGACACCCTTTCAGGTGAGACGTTAGTGCCTCTGAATGAAGTGCCCAGGATTTCAGGTTACTTAACAGCGTGTAGGCAGCATGAGTTTTCTGAGATGAGCACAAATGAGTGTAAATTTACAAAGAACAAAAAGCACCATGAAAGACTAATATTCTCGGGAACATTTCTCATCACCTGCCATCAGCTCTTCAGTTGCTAAGAGTATGAGCATGAAATTTTGGACAACATATTTTCTTTTTAAAATTATGTATAAGACATTAGCGTACTGAATCGCCTGGTTCGATTCGCCTGAACATTACTTAGTAATTTAGAATGAAATTTATTCCGTTACGTTATTTTGGTTTTTGTTTCAGCAGACGAACGGTGGTTGTGATGTCAAAATTTTATTTATGTCTCGTGAGGCTCAAAAAAAATTGTGACATAGTTCCTGCTTTATTATTTTAATTCATTACCACTCTTACATCAGTGTGATATAAGAACCGGACTGAAAACTAACAAAGAAGCGGCAATTACATTTCGGTTTTTATATTCCTAGCAGGACCTGAACTTATCTTCGATATGTCAGCCACCATTTGGCTTTTAAAGCTGAAGCCGAGATACAACTTGAGGGAACACTTAAGCTTTGTCTGAAGGGTATGACGCGATAGTGTTAATGAGTCTCTTCAGTGGCCTGGGGACCTCTTTGCCTATCACTTCGCAGTCATGGGTACTGTGCTTTCTTTCACCATCTCATAACGCTTAACATACTCTTAAGAATGTGTTGCATTAGTATTAGAGGTCATTCTACCGCAGGTGCTCCTTTTCTTTCTCCCAGGTTCTGCCTACATGCCATATATGCGGAATTGGTCGTTCTCTACTTTACGCTCATAGATAGTTTCAAGCCCTCATACCATTCCTGTTGGAGTGGTCAAGCAATGTGCCACTGTACTGACAGGTAGCTGAGTAAAACAGCCACCAATGCAGCTTGTGAAACCCGGGTTGTGAGCAGACTCTCACCGGATGACATGACACCGGTTTTTTTACTCACAAAGCGGCCGCTTTGTTGTTTAATTTGCTGCGATAAAGCCAGCCTGCCTCAAGACTTAAAATTACAATGAGTGAAAAAGAAGCGATTATATTGCAGTTTCCTTCATGCCTTGCATGGCCTATACTGACCTTTGATGTCATAGCCATCACTTGGCTGTTGAAACCAAAAGTGAAAAAGGAGAGAGGAAATTTAATTATAAATTATGTAGTGGTTGTAGGCAAATACCACATGGTGATCTCCGTAATGTCCTACACATCGTTACAAACAAGAAAACATACAAGTGAAACTTCATATCTATACTCCTTTAAGAAAATAATCCTGAAGCAAGTGCACTGCAGAAATTCTACACTTAGCTCTGATATGTTTTGCCGTACTAGAAGCGTGTCCCACCAGGCATCGGATCCAGGATCACCGCCGCATTGCCGAAGGAGGACGGAAACGTGGGCCGGAGACGGGGAGTAGGGGAAGTGAAGGAAAAACTGTATTTACATATTTACATTATTTACATAGAGCGGGACTGAGAATGGCTCTCAGTGGAAGGGGAACGTCTTCGTCAACCGTAGTCGACTGGAGCTAGCAGGCTTTTCTCGGCCACACTCACGGCCGAGTTAAATATCGTTCGGTTTCCCCAGATCCCTGGCTGGGGAATAATGGTCGACGAACACTGTCCAATCGGATGGACCGAAGGGGACGTTCTTGTTACCACCCTCGGCTGGGCAGGTGCGAGCTTTTCCACTCCCTCGCAGCTGGGTCGATGAGAGGAGGAGATGCCGACTCATCCAGCCCTGCGGGAAAGGAATCTCCCGAAGTCCTCCAGCAGGTGAATAAACTTGCTTCCCCGCCGAATGCCCAGAACGCGAGTCGGGGACACAGAATTCTTCAATTATCCGCCAGCGTGACCGGCGCTGGCTCGTCGCCTTGGTGTGGTCGCTCGGACAATAACTCCGGCGCATCCCCGGCCTTCGCCTCTATAGTGGTCACCTCCGCTCAAGGAATTTCGCCGGGGTAATTGCTGACAATGGCCCCTGGCATTCTTGCTACACTAATCCGCTGAGGCTCGGAGGGGCATTCCAAGCATCCCACTTCCCATGGTCGTCGCGAGGTTGTCGACCTTGGTGATTGTTCACGGTAGCTGCTTGATCGGGCCCACGTGGTCCGAAGTACAGTCACAACAGCTCTGAAAGCTGGAAAAGTTATCTCTTATAAATAGCTACCCAGGTAGCACTGAGCATTAGAATAATGTAAAAATGTTATGTAAGTGTCGTGTCCGGTCGCTGTGTTGAATGCAGCGAAAGACGCACACGGTACTTTAAGACTTCGTTTATTTAAAGCCGATGAGGGTGCGACCAGCGTCGACCGAGGCAGGAGCCGAACTGGCCGCCCGAAGAAAGGAGGGAGCGGAGAAGCGTCCACGGGAGGGAGTGGCTTCCCAAAACAGGAGGAGGATGCGGGGGCGCACCATGGGGGGGCATCTGGCGACAGCGTGCGACGAGGGGCAAGTGGTCGTTAGGAGGAGGATGCGGGGGCGCACACACACAAAAGCAATAAGGGGACACAACACTTCCTTCCCCCTTAGAAAGTTGCCTGGTATCGTGCAGGGGGTCGGCGCTCACGCGTGGAGGCGCGCTGGCTTTGTGCGCTCGGGGGAGAAACACTTGTAGGCTGGCTGTTGTTCGCTGTGTCTCCTAGGTCTGTCCTGGGCGAAGTCTCTTCTTCCGGGAAGAGGTGCCAGGCTATGTGGGAAGATGGTGCACGTGTTCTCTCCGCTGGCGGACAGCTCTCAGACGGCGTCGTAAATCTACGCAGCTGGTTGAGATGTCGGCGTGCTACTGTGCCATGTATGTTGACGAGCCAAGAGCGCAGGCCTATGCGTCTGACAATTGTAGCTTCCTCCCAGCGTGGCTTTTTCAGAAACTGTCGGGCGAGGACGCGCTGCCCCTCATTAAGCGTGCCGCAGCGCGGAATTGCTTTTTCTTCCCGGAACGTCTCTGCCTTTGGCTCGGGGAGGATGGCTGTGAGCTGGGTTCGCATTTCACGCTCGAACATCATTTTCGAGGGGGTCTCGCCTGTTGTGCTCTGAACCGTCGTGTGCTGCTTGAAGAGAAAGCGCGCAAGGCGGCGCTGCAGCGAGCCTGTCTGATCTCTTTCAAGGGCGCGTTTTAGCTCGGCTACGTAGCGCTCGGCTTGTCCGTTTGTCGCTGGGTGGTAGGGGGCCGATGTAACTGAGGAGATCCCGTTGTCGCGATAAAACTTGAGAATCTCCGCAGACACAAACGGTGTTCCGTTGTCAGATACTACCTTGCGTGGCAGGCCGAACGTTGCAAATAGTGATCGGAGGTTGTCAATGACTGCTGCTGAAGTCGTCTGTCCCATTTGCCTTATCTCAAGCCACTTTGTGTAGGCGTCTACGACCACAAGGAAAGTGCAGCCCTCAATTGGTCCTGCAAAATCAATGTGCAATGTGTGCCATGGTGTGTCTGGCTTTTCCCATTCTGGGACAGGAGCTTTCGGCGGGGCGCTCCGGCTGCTCTGGCAAGGCTTGCATTCTCGCACCACTGTTTCGATGTCGTTGTCAATGCCAGGCCACCACATGTAGCTTCTGGCACACTTTTTCATTGCAACGATGCCCCGATGTCCGGCGTGGATGAGAGACATAGCTTGTGCGCGTAGTTCTCTCGGCATCACAACTCGGGACCCAAATATGATGCAGCCGCGATGGGTGCTCAACTCTGTAGCTCGCCTGCGGTAAGCGTCGAAGTTGTCCCCTTTGAGTTTATGCACGTTGCCTTGTTGAACAGCTGTGTAAACTAGCCGGAGAGCTGCGCACTTCTGCGTAGATGCTGCAACTGTGCCTGCTGTAAGCGGAGGTTCTGGCAGTGCTTCGAACATCAGAACGTCTCCTGGTGGAAATGGTTCGTCAACAGTTGCGTCTAGTGGCAGACGGCTTAGCGCATCGGCGTTTTGATGTTTACTCCCATTGCGGTAGACCAGAGCGTAGTCGTACGCTGAGAGTTTGATGCACCAACGTGTCATTCGCGGAGACAAAGTTGGTGGCATAGGCCTTTGTGGTCCCAGAATGCCCAATAGCGGTCGGTGATCGGTTATAAAGGTCACCTTCCGGCCGGCAATGTACTGGTGAAAATGTGTCGCCGCGTAGACGATGGCTAGCCCTTCTTTGTCAAGTTGCGCGTAGTTGCGTTCTGCTTGCGACAACGTACGTGAGGCGAAGGCGATGGGAGCTTCCCTTCCTTGCTCGTCAGTTTGCGATAGAACCGCGCCGACTCCGTACGGTGATGCGTCGCAAGCCAAAAGCAGAGGCTTCCTTTCGTCGTAGTGGCGGAGGACTGTACATCTTCGAATCAGGTCTTTCAGGGCATCGAATGACTGCTGATGGCGTGGCGACCATGTCCATGTCACATCTTTCCGAAGTAGTTGGTATAAGTCGTTGGCCACGGTAGCTCTTTGTTCCAAGAACCGGTCGTAGAACGTCAAGAGTCCGAGAAAAGCCTGTAGCTCCTGCTTGTTTGTTGGAGCTCGTGCTTCTGTGATCGCTCGCACTTTGTCCTCGGTAGGGTGAATGCCTTCCGCATCAATTCGGTGTCCCAGAAATTGCACCTCTGGCACCACAAAACAGCACTTCGATTTGCTTATGCACAAATTAGCGTTTGCTAGCCTTTCGAGAACGAGCTCTAGGCGCACTGCATGCTCTTCAGTGGAAGTGCCACTGATGATGACATCGTCAAGGTAGACACAAACTCCTGGGATGCCCTGAAGCACTGTCTCCATGAATTTTTGAAATATGGCCGGGGCTGCAGCTACGCCAAAAGGCAGTCGCTTGACTTTGTATAAGCCTTTCAGAGTGTTAATGGCCAATAATTCAGCAGTTGACTCGCTCACCTTCAGCTGCTGATATGCCTGGGTGAGGTCCAATGTGCTGAAGACTCTTGCGCCACGTAGTACACTGAATACTTCTTCAGGTGTCGGTAGCGGGTAAGAGGACGCTTTAGTCGCAAGATTGACGGTGCTCCGGTAGTCTCCGCAGAGGCGTATGGTTCCGTTCTTCTTGCGAACTACGACAAGTGGTGTGGCCCATTCTGAATGCTGCGTCGGCTCGATGACACCTTGCTGCTCCAGTTTGTCCAACTCTTTTTCAACTGAATCTCGGAGAGCAAACGGCACCGGCCTGGCCTTCAGAAATTTGGGTTGCGCGTTGTCCAACAACTCCAGTGTGACCGGGGGCCCTTCGTTTCCTGGAATCTCTTCCGAGAATACTCTTTCGTATTTCTCTTGCAGTTGCTCAACCATGTTCTGGCTCGGCGTCTGGTGTATGCCGCATATCATCACGCCTAGTGGAGAAAACCAGTTTCTCCCTAGAAGGCTTGATCCTGTGCCCTTCACAACAAGCAGAGGTAGCGTATGGGTCTGGCCGTTGTAGTTAACCTGCACGTTGGCAGAGCCCAATAGTGGCAGATTCTGTCCTGACCACGTTCGCAGGTGCGTGTCGTCTTGTTGCAGGGCGGGTGCGTCAGATGGCCATGAAGTTCGGAACGTGTCCTCACTGATCAGAGTACAGGCTGCGCCGGAGTCCACCTCGAACTTAATCAGCTGGTGATGTACGCTTACTTCTGTAAAAATCTTCGGTCGCGTGCCGAGATTCATGGTGTTCAGGTCGTACAACACAGATGGTGTTGCTGATGTTGTTCCATGGAGATCAGATAGCGGCGTATTCTCTGAGGCGTTGACGCTGTGATTAGGCTGGGAAGGTGACTTTATCTTGGCAAGTCTCCGTTTCGTAATGCATGCTCTTTCGATATGCCCTCGCTTGTGGCAAAAATTACACGTGGCTGACTGGAATCGACATCCCTGGGGGTTGTGTTGGTCGTCACACCGCCAGCAGCGTTGTGCCTTTTTGACCGATTTTACAACAACAGAAGGCTTGCGCACCTGGTTGCTTGTCTGGTGTACCGGCTCGGTGTTCCGGCGAATCCCTCTCTGCTGGTGACCGGCGCTCTCCGCTCGAACGGCGATGTCGTAAGCTTTGCTGAATGTGAGGTCCTTCTCAGCGAACAGGCGCTGCTGCAGTGACTCGTCACTCAGTCCGCACACAAATCTGTCGCGTAACATCACGTCCAAGGGAAGCATGGTGGTGCTAGCAGAAGAAGCTGCGTCTCCCTCCTGCCCGGTAGCTGTTGTCGACAGCGTTCCAAAATTGCAGTCGGCAGCGAGCTTCTTGAGCGCGGCTACGTAGGCGCTCACAGTTTCTCCTCCCAGTTGATCTCGTCGTTGGAAGCGAGCCCGGCTGTAGACCTCGGATGGCCTTGGGTCGTAGTGCTTTTGCAGCGCTTTTACGATGTCGTCGTAAGACACTGCCGCTGGTGTGCTTGGCTGAATAAGGGCGCAGACAGTATCGTAGGTCTGCTCCCCGCACAGCGTCAGCAGGTTGGCCCTCTTCAAGGCTGGGTCTGTGATGTTGTTAGCTTCAAAGTAGAACTGAAGGCGTCCAACCCACGATGACCACGATGAGCCGTTGAATTCTGGTATCTGATTGGGAAACCCTCGCGTAGCCATGGCTTGTCAATAGCGTTGCGTAGCGCGGGTCGAATCCACTTTCTCGTCGCCACTGTCGTGTCCGGTCGCTGTGTTGAATGCAGCGAAAGACGCACACGGTACTTTTAGACTTCGTTTATTTAAAGCCGATGAGGGTGCGACCAGCGTCGACCGAGGCAGGAGCCGAACTGGCCGCCCGAAGAAAGGAGGGAGCGGAGAAGCGTCCACGGGAGGGAGTGGCTTCCCAAAACAGGAGGAGGATGCGGGGGCGCACCATGGGGGGGCATCTGGCGACAGCGTGCGACGAGGGGCAAGTGGTCGTTAGGAGGAGGATGCGAGTGGTCGTTAGGAGGAGGATGCGAGTGGTCGTTAGGAGGAGGATGCGGGGGCGCACACACACAAAAGCAATAAGGGGACACAACAGTAAGTTATAGTAATGTTGTATGTTGCATAGGAGCACTACATGAGAGTTTCAAATGAACATTAACTTTAACTTTATATATTATATTGGAAACATTAGCTTAACATAGAAAGTAAACATTATTCCAATTCTGACTTTTAAGTGTTATTGTAATGTTAAAAATTAACAGATAATGTTATATGCTTTGTCAAAGTGTTGGATCAACATTACAAAAACATTTTCTTAATATAGTTTTCTAAGCCTTATAATGCTTTAATCATAACTGTAGAACAATATTACAAATACATTTCAAGCAGTGGATTCCAAAACTTTTCTCACTGTTTTACACTAAACATGTTTTTCAGCTAACAGTACTTCACAGCTAAACCTGCTAGATTGTGCCTGCCATAGATTGCATGCATAGCCCTATTATTTTCTTAGAAAACTTTTGCTTATTACCCATTTGCCAATATCACTCATGGGACGCAGCGCAGTAATGGATTTATGAGCTTGACTCCGTGGTATCTGTTCAAAGGTGTGTGTATACGAGTTGCATGTTGTGCTGGAGCTCAAGTCTCGCCCTTATTGTTGGTTCTTGCAAAGCATTGTAAGTTCTTGCAAAGCATCGTAAGTTCTGTACCGTCACAACTGGTGGACCTGCATGCTTGTGCAGGGTTGCGTCACCACTTTCAAGAATGCTTATATTGCTTAAATGTTTCATTTTGGGAAAATTGAACTTTTATTTGTAATATTAAAAATGCTAGAGAAAAGAACATAAAAAATGTTGAATTAACATTTGACCAGAACAAAAATGTAGCTTTGTTGTAATCATTCGGTGCTACCTGGCATAGTGAGAAAAATCTTCCTCGTAATAGTAGTGTTTGTAGCAAGATAGGTGAAAAGCTGTTCTGCAACAGTTCTCACATAAAGATATATCTGTTCATGGTGTGCCAAGTAGGCTTTTATACTTTCCTGTGGAGCATTTGAAATTCCGTTTCATGAGTTTGTAGTTATACATTGTCTTTTGGTTTGTTTGCCTCAAGTTTAATGTGTGTTATTTCATTTTCTTTGCAAAGAGTAGGGACCTGCTTAAGATGCTTGTTAAGTTGTTTCCTTAATTGTATGTAAAGTAAAAGCTTCCTTTTATGACTACTGTAGAGAAATTTGAGCCGTCAATGGCATCCGGCTCTAGGCTCTACTCATCCTAGTTCCTTTTTAGGGCTGTGAGCATGACCAAAGCATTGTCAGTTTATTACAATTTCAGTTTATTTCAAGTGACCTCATAAAAATTACTTTGTATAGGCTTTCAATTGTGCTATTTTACAACTAATTGAATAACTCAAACTTACTTCTTCTGCTGGTGTGGATGGAATTAAAAACGCCAAAATATTAGTTAATACCAAGCACATCTCAAGTATCATTCTAGCTCATATCTTCCAACAGTCCCTTTCTTCAAGCACTGTTCCACAGGATTGGAAGGTAGGCAAGGTCATTCCAGTCCCGAAAAAAGGCCCTTCACAGTCACCCAGTAATTATCGTCCTGTATCTCTCACTTGCGTTTGTTCTAAACTAATGGAACATGTAATTCACTCGCATGTCGTAAACTTTCTATTATCTAATAATTTCTTTCATCCCAACCAACATGGGTTTCGTAAGGGTCGCTCTTGTGACACTCAGCTAGCATTATTCATTGATGATCTTAGTTCTAACCTCGATAATAACATTCCCGTTGATGCCATATCTTTAGACTTTGAAAAGGCTTTTGACAAGGTTCCTCACAAATGGCTATTTTTAAAACTTTCGTGTCCTAACCTTGATATGCGCATATATGAATGGATATGTGATTTCTTAACTAACCGCCAGCAGTTTGTGTATGTTAACAATACCGCCTCTTCCAGGTCTCCCGTACTTTCAGGTGTGCCTCAGGGTACTGTCCTTGGTCCTCTACTCTTTCTAATATATATAAATGACATTGCTTCAAACATCTAATCTTCCATTTGCCTATTTGCTGACGATTGCATTATTTACCGTCCTATTAACCATCAAGCCGATGCTCATGGCCTCCAAACTGACCTTTCACACATAGAAACTTGGTGCAAAACATGGTTAATGTCCTTGAATGTGAAAAAAACTTCGTTAATTTCTTTTCATCGGCGACGCACTTACCCAACTCCTTGCTACGTACTTTGCGGTTCCGTTATTTCTCCGACATCAACATGTAAGTACCTGGGAATTAACATATCGCATGATCTTTCTTGGTCCACCCATATCACTGCCATTACTAATGAAGCTAATCGTGTCCTGTCTTACTTGCGACGTAATTTGTCAGTAGCTTCTTCGTCTATTAAAACTCTCGCCTACATAACGTTGGTTCGTCCCAAGCTGGAATATGCATGCACAGTTTGGGACCCTCACATTTCTTATCTAACTAAAGCACTTGAATCAGTGCAAAACCGTGCAGCTAGATTCATCCATTCAGACTACTCTTATCATTCTAGTGTGACTGCCATGAAGTCAAGAGCTAACCTGCCTGACCTAGAGCTGCGACGCAAAATCTGCCGACTCATCCTTTTCCACAAGTTTTATCATTCATCCCTTGCAGATCTAAAACCAGCTCATCACGTGTCTCCTCGCACCAGTCACAGCAAAGCCGTTTATCCCCCCCGCACACGCACCACTGCGCACCTTCATTCCTTCTTTTCCCAGACTGCAGTAGACTGGAATGGCCTGCCTGCCGATGCTGCACTCCACACCAGCCCCGTCCATTTTAAAAAAGCCATTGAAAATGTTCTGTCTTAAACCCCATGTCATTCATTTCAGATTCATTTTTTGTATTGTTTCCCCTCATGTAATACCCCTATTCAGGGGCATTTGAGGTGTACAATAAATAAATAAATAAACTAATAATTTGTACCAGCATGTTCCCTGCTATATTGTGCTTCTTTTTTCG
Organism: Amblyomma mixtum; assembly: GCF_055824585.1. NCBI lineage: Eukaryota > Metazoa > Arthropoda > Arachnida > Ixodida > Ixodidae > Amblyomma > Amblyomma mixtum. The sequence continues at coordinate 17,040,653 of NC_143012.1, forward strand.
CGCAGGCCTACCTGAAACAGCTCACCTGAACCTCTGGACAGAGGCAGCATGGATCATTTCATACAGTGTACAGCGAGAGGCCTCTATATCAGCTGTCTTCTCTGGAATGTTGCACATTCCTCTGATTTCAGCGACTTTGAAGAGAGACACAAGAGATGTGAGGTTTTCTCCTGCTGTCATTTTACTAACTTCTTCCTCTTGTTTTATCTAATTTTATTTGATCTCCGAACACACTGCACAGGGTTGGAGGGCTAGATGCCCATGCATGTATAACAAATTGGTACTAGGGAATGAATGACAGCCACAAGAACAGACAATAACAAAACAGCCGGCAGTGTAACATTTGTCTAGGAAAAGAAAGAAGGAATAGCTGGAATAGTAGAGAATATATAGGAATGAAGCAAACATCAAAATACTTGAGAACGGCACAGGCGGAGCATAGTTGAAGCAATTTCTGTCAGTAAAAGTAGTACTTCAGCTGCTGCGATGGCTCAGTGGCTTCGGCATCTGGCTGGTGATCTCAGGGCCTTGGATTCGATCCCAGTTGCGGTGGCTGTATTTCAGTAGAGGTGGAATATAAAAATGCCTGTGTGCTGTGCAGTTTCGAAGCATGTTAAAGAACTCCAGGTAGTCGAAAGTAATCTAGAGGCCTCCACTTTTGTTGCAGTCATATGCATATTACTGGCAAAATTCAAAAATTGATAAAGCTGCTTAGATGAAACACTGACTCTAATTGCTTCCAAGTATTTTAGTTGCTTTAAATAATGTTTTGAGGAATTCTAACTTGCCTTTTCTGCAGCATGGCCTTTTCTGCCCACTGAATAGTGAGAAAACTGCCTACTGTGGCACGTTGCAGTTAAATTAATGAATGGTCGCTAGGGAAGAGCAACCTGGGTCTCACAAGCCCCACCAATGGACAGCGCCTGCCATCGCACGGCAGTGGCGAATAGCTTAACTGCTGCACCACTATGCGAGGAGTGGTATGGGGACTCCCAGGGATCTGTGAATGCCAGGTAGAGAGTGACAATCTGCATATATGAGAATTAACCCAGTGCGCTGTCGCGTCATACCCTTAAGGCAGACCTTAAGTGTCCTCTCCAATTTAAAATTTCTTGGTTTTGTTCTAGCTCATCAAAGCTTTGCTCTCTGTGAAAGCAGCTTCTTTGTGATTAAAATGCAGTAATTGTTCAATAAAGGCAATGTTCAATTTGTCCCCAGTGTCCCTATAGGGAAAAGTTAGTTTATAGTTTAAAACTAGCTGGTCTGCAGGAGGGGATTGTTGTGATTTGTTTTGGTTCGAAATTCAGCTTGCGTTGACTAATCGTAAGGCTGTGTGCTGTTTGAAATCAGAAATCAGCTGCAACTTTAGCAGTGAAACATTGTCTTAAGTGTTATCTTTTTTTAAAGGGACACTGAGGAGAGCACTATTAATATATTTTTTATAGCAAAATCCGATAGTTCGGCATGTCATGGCTTTGTTGCCACTTGGCCGGCAGCGAAAAATGCATTTATTTCTAAGAAATTTGGATTCGAAGTTGAAAAGGTTTTTCCCGCCGCTGTGATTCAAACTTGGGATTCGGCTATGACGACAGAGGACTAAGTGACGTGAAACATGACGTGACATGACGTGATGCAGACTCCGAGATTTCTGGCGGCCAGCAGTGCGGCCTAGCAGCAGCCGAAAAGAAAGCTACCGCCGGCCGCACGTTGAAGGCATCTATCGGCTATTGCGGCCGTCGCTACAGTCGCTTCGCTTACGTTTGCACCGGCGTTTTGCGAACGTTACGATGGATCTCGTTCTCGAAGTCGTCAACGAAGTTCTCGCAAATAGACACCTTTAGCATACCGTGTACCTTGATACCGCTAGCGAAATACCGGGAGCCCGCCTAACGCCGGCGAGCAGGCGCTGATTGGTCCCGATGCTTCAGGCGAGCGCGTAGCTGCCCGGCACGTGGCGCCATCTGGCGACGTCAAGGAGATTTGCGCATGCATTGGCTGCGCCTCAGTGATTTGTGCTTCTCGTGTCCTAGCGTTGCTAGAACCATTCGTTCTAGCAACACTGTTTTGTTCTATGATCTCATCACGCTTGTACTTGCGAGTTTGGCCTGTGGTGGCGATACCTGTATTTTGGTTCTTGCTCTTTTCTATGTTACAAGAGCTTTGTTGTCAGTATGAGTGGCGTTTTTGTAATCAGGAGCTGGTATTCTGTCGATACAAGCCAACTTCAATTTCTCCTCAGTGTCCCTTTAAAATTTCAATGCAGTGAAGGAGGAAGTTGAAAGATCTCACAGGAACTTCGACAGGAACTTCTACGTCTTCCGCGTTGTCGTGCCACTTGTCATGGGGACGCTGTTTGTGGTATTCTGCATCATCTTTTGCTGCATCTCGTATCGCAGACGACAGCGCTTCTGGGTGAGTGGTCGGGACTGCTTGCATCTCGTGGACGCGCAAAGGCCCTTTATTCTGCAAAGCTGTTAACTTTTTAACTGCTTTTCTCTTTTCTTTTGCTTTTCATTTGTCTCATTCATTTTCAAAGACACACTCGGGTTGTAGGCCCACACTAGTAAAGGTGGGGGATTGAAATAAAAATTGGCACAGGAACGGGTTGATCACGATAATAGAACAAGTACCCAGCATAGAACAAATATTAAGGGAAGGTATACAATGGTGAGGGGCAAAAGTTATAAAAAACAACTCTGCTTTATTTATTTATGATTTATGTTTATTATAAAAATTATTTAATATAATATTAGATACTTATTAGCTTTGTTTATAGTTGTGAGATATGTTACCCTTGTCTCCCTCTAATGCCATTGCCATGGGCACCTGTTGGGACACTCTGAATTAATTTAAAAAGGTATAAACACTTGTTCAAATATCAAATGAATAATTTTTCATACAGTACGAAAAATAAATTTAATAACTAGTAGATATTTATTAGATGTTTCAATGTTTCAAATGCCTAAAAAAGAACTTTTCATAAAGTGCAGGTAATTTATCTTTATTTTTAAAAAGATTTGGAAATGCTATTCAACGTATTTATGCCCATAAACCTGTCAGTTTATGCCCATAAACCTGTCAGTATTTGGCATGCAGGTAAGTTAAACTGGCTGCTTTAGTAAGACCTCTAATTTCTTTTTGTCTCTCAGTCGTAATGAACATCATTTAAATTGAGCGCTTTTTTTTTGTTTTTGATCATTGTTACTGGTCGACACTGCTAGCTATTTCCAACGTCAAGTTTGATTCAAGAGGTGGAAAACGAATATTCCATTTTCAGCTCTAAATTTTTGTAGTAATAAATATATCTTTTGCTGCTGAATAAATGTCAATAGAGCCGCAGAGAAACATACAGTCGTTTGGTTTGGTTTATTGGGGTTTAACATCCCAAAGCGACTCAGGCCATGACGGACGCCGTAGTGAAGGGCTCCGGAAATTTCGACCACCTAGAAACATACAGTCGAATTTTTTGCAACAAACAGTCATTGGGTGGAGCCACCATTGGTGCCCCTTTAATTTGACCATTACATTGTTGTGCGGAGCATACTGTGCTAAGGTGAAATTTCTTGCAATTTTTTGCGCCAAAGTGTGGTGACAGGCTAGGTTTTTCGCTACCAAAAAGTGTGCCACACTTTGAGTACAGCATGTAAAATGGGCCCACATATTACAGAAATCAGTACATGCATAAAGTGGAATTGTTTTTGTCTGAGTGAAAATTGGAATTTCAATTAACTCACCTTTGGATATTGAAAACCACTTGTCATTTTCTTTTTTTTTTGTGTGTGTGTTCCCTGACTACTCCAGATTGATCAAGGCTGCTGTTTCAGTAGTAGTGTTGTAATATGAAAAAAGTAGTCAGTCCATGGTGGCATTTTTCTCATCCTGTTCACGGTAGCCCTAACGCAGATTGTGGTGGCATGAAAGGATGCTCTGAATATAAAGCGTGTGACCTTATGCCTCTAAGGAACAAATAAACATAACAAAACTAAAACAAAAGACAACCTACATAACGAAAATTTCGAGCGAGCGCCCAGATAAAATTTGAAGATAATCACGAAACTTGGAGGTGATTGCTTGTTAGGTCTAGGCGTAAAAACCCAGTACGGGCACATGGTGCAGTGGCCCCTTCTTAGTCCAATGACTGGTCAATAAATCAAGATAGTGACCACCAGGGCTGTGGGGGCTTGCTTATGTCCCTTAGAAATAGCTCGGTGCTGCATAAGCGTAGGAAGCCAGAGAAAGAATTTGAACAGTTTATTAGAAGACATAGAAAACCGGGCGATTAAAGCTTTGGTGCATCATCTGAATGATCTGATGGACACGTTCATCCCCGCCACTCCTTCTCTGTGCGATAAGCGTCACGGAGATACTGAACAATGGCCACTTGATGTGTGTCTTTGCCATGCTTTTGAATCCTCTCGGACATGGACATAATCGCATGGGCGCTTGCTTGGTTTTTATGAAAATTCAAAATCTTAAGAAAAGGGGTTGGGGGCTTTTTCGCGCATTGGCAAATGCTAGGAATGTTACGGTATGCTACAATGCGTACTGTTTTAAATATGAATCAATCTTTGACCATAGTGTTAATAGGTGACTTTGCAACATCACTTTTTGCTTATGCCGCTCACCATGCGCCATTTTGTAGGAAATGCAACAGCAGCAGCAGCGCCATGTGCCACCTCCGCTGGCAGTAGCTCCTGGTCCAGGTCCGGTTACATCTGGTGCAGCCACCTACGGCTATCCGCATGGGAATCCTCCCATACTGAGTGCGGTTGCACCTCCTCAACCTGCGCCGTATCCGCCACAGCCACAGCCGGTTGGGGCATACCCGTGGGGAGGGCCCTACACCGGTCCCAGCAGTGCACCCTCAGCGCAGCCATTCAATGCTACAGCCGCTCCATGGCCATGCGCACCGCCTCCTCCCCCCTACAGCAGTGAAACAAAGCAGCTCCTCTGAAACCGCTGGAGACATGGCAAAGGTGGCAAACGATATGCCGTGCATGGAGTGATGCCCCGAAATTTCATGTCTGCATAGTCTCGGTGTTGTTGCTATCTCAACATCAAGCTTGCACATATGAAAGATTCAGGGTGTGATATTAACTACACACATCCAGTCGTATAAGCTAGGCCAGGGGTTCTTGGTCTTCTTAGCATCAGAGAACCCCAATGGCTCTCAAGATGTGGGAAGGAACTGTGTATGTCTTAGCCTCTGTTCCGTCCTAACATGGGCGGGCAAATAAGACCTTGCAAATGCCCAGCCCCTCTCACAGACTGTCACAGACTGTCACTTGTACATAATGAGTGGTTGTACAGTGAGACAGTCTGCTACAGGGCATTACACTATAGCCAGTTTCAAGATAAAGTGATACATAGGATATGTTAAGAGTTGAGGCATGCACATATTTAGGTGCTCAGGGAACTCAGAAGTGTATTTTGGTGCTCGGGGAACAAGGTACCCAAGGATTCCATGGAGCCCAGTTCGAGAACCCCTGAGCTAAGCTGTTTACTGAGCCACTTACTTTTTGTTGCTCAGTGGAATCTGTTATGTGCATTTTTTTTTGAAGCGATGTTGACTGCCTCAGGGCACTTTTTATACGCACTTTTTATACATTGCTCTGCTGTTGAGCTACAATGGATTGAGATAGATGATGGCAACATGGCCTTGTTGCTGAGAGCTTGTTTCAGAACAAAGATGGCTCTTCAGTATTCACCGCATGCTTGCTTAACAGAAAGACTGCCTCATCTTTCAGGTTGCATAGCCTGTTTTGTGCCTTTTAAAATCGAAATAATTTTATGTAACACTAAAAATCATTTATGCAACACAGAAATTGTAGAATTACGAAACAAATGAACACAAGTACACATGAGGTAAACAATGTGCATTCTTGCTTGTTGTTTGTTTCTTGTTCAGTGCTTTCTCTCAAGGAGCCCAGATACTCAGCTGGTTCATTTGCTCCCCCCCAAATTTCGATGAGCAGGCTGTTTTCAAAACCTTGTGTAATGGTTCACTCATGACACTGCTCATGTCGCTTGAAGTGATGGCAGAATGCTGAAAGAAAATAGCATTTTGGTGCTTTTCAGATTCCTCCAGCATCAGCAGTGGTGTTCTCAGCTGCTTTAAATCTGCTGACATCAGGTTTAAAGTGAAAAAGTAGCATGGCAATGCGTCAAGCCTGAATACTTCTCGGTTTTCAACGGTCATTAATCCTGTAACGACTGAACCTGTGGGTTTGATTCTGAAAAATGGTTCGCAATGGTAGCTGTCGCTATTATGGTTTTGTTACATGGACATGGCAACATGAAAGAGACCGTACTCTCCAGTCATGGTGCTGTGGCGAGTTGCCAGTTATTGCTATTTATTGCTGCCCAAGAAAGCATTCACTGCATCCTAAATGTAAAACAACGTTCAAAATGTAAACATGTAGTGTGCTTCAGCTAGGACTGTTTGAAGAGCCATGCTGTTCTAAAGGTCACATTGATCATGATAATCTCACTGTGATCATACTGGATCAGAATTTTTCTCATTGTGAACACACCATTTTGCCTTGTTGTGACGAGTTGGGTTTGTGCTGCATTTTTGACCATGCACCCCATGTATTTGCACAGATGTTTGTTAGCTTACTCAGGATATGAAAAAAAATAACTACATTTTCATTAGTACAGCAAACCAATAGTGAGCATCAAATGGTCAATGGTAGTTTAGCTGACTGCACCAGAAGGCTGGTATTCACTTTAACCTTGGGACCAAAGAAAAAAATGCTACACAGGAGCTACTTCAGATAAAACTGGTGCATTCAAGTTGTTAAATTTTCTAGTAGTTTTGCAAAGTAGTTCTTGACATGCATTCTTCAGCTGTGTACAAAAGTTTTATTACTAGTTCACAGAGGAAGGGAGAAGATTTTTTTTTTTTTTTCATGAGTGAAGCTTTGCAATGGACTGATGTGGTAACCTTTGAATATGGCAGACATAGTAGGCGCTCATGTTTGAATTAAAGAAATATTCTGGAAGATCAAAATTAATGTAAAATTTGAGCAGGGAAGTTTTTCTATTCTTGGTAGCCGTGGGATTATTACTCAGTACATTCTTTTTAACTAGCACTGGTTACCACTGAGATTATTGTCAGTACTGGCATGGTTTCTGACCTGCCACAAGGCTCATGTTTTATTCACTGAAGGAGAAATGATGCCCAAATTTTATAAACTAGTACAGCATGTGCACTGGGTGTCATGAAGCAAGCATTTCAATGTGCAGATTTTGTAGATGCACAGTTAACCATATCATTAGGGATCCTTTTTCTTATTGTTAGAGATCCTTTATACGATAAAATCTCAATGAAGTGACTCATTCTATTCTTTATCCTCCCTCTATGCTCTGAAGGATAAGTGCTTTTATGCCAACAGGTACAGCCTATGTACACAGCTGTCTTCAGCTCTCGCTTCAACAATCTTGCTTCTTGCTTTAACATTGCTTGAACATGTCAGCGTTTAATAGCATTGGGATTGGAAATATATTGCCTAATTTCCTTGTTTACTCAGTGCACTGAATAATTGAAACCTGCTAAATAATTGAAACATGTATCTTTATCTCTATCACACCGGCACTCACCTATGGGGCAGTAATGTGGAGGCTAACGAAAAGTGTTCAGCTTAAGTTAAGGACAACACAGTGAGCACAAGGAAAACGATAGGTGTAACTTTATGAGATGGAAAGAGGGCAGAGTTAGTCAGGGAACAAAACACTTATTAATGACAATCTAGTCGAAGTCAAGAGGAAGAAGTGGGCTTGGGCAGGGCATGTAATGTGAAGGCAAGATAACCGATGGTCCTTAAGGGCAATGGAGTGGATTTCAAGGGAAGGCAAGCGTAGCAGGGGGCCTCAGAAAGTTAGATGGGTGGATGAGGTAGTTTGCGGAGATACGGTGGCTGCAAATGGCAAAAGACAGGGTTAATTGGAGAGACATGGGAGAGGCCTTTGCCCTGCACTGGGCGTAGTCATGCTGCTGCTGCTGATGGTGATGATGAATGGCAAAGAGACTACTTTAGTTGAAAACTGAGTATTTATAATCTAGAAAAGGCCAAAATTTAAAAACAAATTTCACTGTCATCAGCCAGTTTTGCAAGTGAACTTAGGCATTGGCACACCGCAGTTGATATGTTGAATTCATTTTTGATTAAAAAATGAATATTTACTCTACAAGGCTGCAGATATATGAAATTTGAAAATTGGTTGTGACGAAATGAAAGGCACAGTAATTGTCTCACTTTTCAGTGGACATCTCAACCGTACTGTGAGGGAAGGGAGGAAGTTGGGAGTGAAAGAAGAAAGAGAGAAAGATGTGCCATTGGAGCGCTTCAGAATAATTTTGACCACCTGGGGTTCTTTAACGTGCACTGACATCGCACAGAACATGGCCACTGCAGCCAGGTTCCAGATATTTGCTGGGATAGGGTAACTTAAGCTGGCACAGACCCAAGATAATTGGAAAGCATTCACAAAGGCCTTCTTTCATGCCGTGAACATAATTTGGCTGACAGTGATGCTGTAACCTTATCATTGCTTGAGAGAAAGTATCTCATATAGCTATGAATGTGAAAAGTAATGCAGTTCTGCACTGGTCTAGTGTGCAAGCTTTTACGGTGGAATAATTCCTGCCATCTGTCGGCCTTTAGCGCGGTACTTTAACAGAGGATGTTTTCTACTTTTCTACTGCCTCATGGGGTCCTTTCACAGACCTCTTGTCCTGAGACCCTCTGCACAATTCTTACATTTTTTATGCTGCCAGCCAATGCACCAAGTATTGTTGGTACAGGCTGCCAAGCAGTTCTCTATTTTTGACGTGTCTTTTTGGAGGAAAATGTTTTGCATTTATTTGTCGGGAATCGACAATACTCGGTGCACAGTACTTGCGTGTTTTATATTTCGTCTACATTTCTGCCAATATTCCATGTTGGCTCTGCTCGTGTTTGTGCTTCTTACAAACAGTGCAATGTAGTGTTCTGCTTTAAATCCCAGCAATCTCATGTTTCGAAGCCTGCAACATGTGTTTCACTTATATTGCTGAGCTTCTGCTTGTACAAAGCGTCAACATATTGTGCAGTGCAACTCAACAGAAATGTACTGACTGTTCGTGCCTGATGAATGAAAGCATTACTGATTTAGCTATTCATTCTATTTATAGTTATCTTCTTTATTATTTGCTGTTAAAGTCAGTTAAGAGACTGTATCTTGCTTAGCTGTGTGACTTGCTGGCAATGATGTCTTGACCAAATTTCAGTTGAAATAGGTTGCAGGTATTATTTCCATGTAAGGCAACATTACATTAAACCTCTGTTCACCATTGTTATTTGCATTTCTTGCTGTCCAAACATTTCTGGCACTCTTTGTTGATTGTTGTGATGTCTCAAGAAAACATGCAAGTTGGCCTGAGATGCCAGGGATCGATAGCATGTGCTTGGCTGGTGAACTGAAGAAAAATATGTTAGTCACCAAGAGAGTGCTATTTCATGATTTCAGTGTCTTGTCGTTATTATGTTGCTAGTCATAGTAAACCGAATGTTGAAGAAGGACGCCGGAGACGGCGTCAAGGTCGGCAAGGGAGCGGGGCGATCAAAACCAACACGATCTGCGCGATGGCAATCCCACAACTGCTTCTTCTTCGTCGGCGTCCAGCGAATTTTAATTTGCACAAAACTCGAGAAACTAAGAGAAGTATGACACATTCCTTTCCACCCTAACTTAGTCTTAAGAGAGAATGCAATAGTAGACTTATCATGAGTCGTTAGGTTCCTAAAAGAAAAATTTGTTATAAACAAATTGACACTTTAAAGTCTAGGAATCCATCAGCACAACAGTTTTTTTTACAACCCTCTGTTTATTGCATGATAGCCTTAGTTTGTTATGCGTCATAAAATCCCAAAGACAGAATCATTTACCTTGGCAACAAAACAAGTTTGCCATGGCTGCTAACGCTTTCATTTCTGAAGATACTAAAAGGAGTCCATGCTCACAAAGAAGGGTCTGGGTGAGACGATTTTGCGGCTTCTGAAATTGCTCCTGAAGTGGTTTGAAAAAATTACCCTTAAAAAGGGATTCTGCAGTGCTTCAGAAGAGAGGTAATTCCATTATGCTTCAAGGAATGGTTGGGCATGCAGATATGGAACACATGATACATGAGAAAGCACCCATCTTTCAAGGTGATGGGCATACCATTGTCCAAGGGTGAGGTCGAAAAATACATTTTTGCGATTGCCACCTCATCTTGCCATCCTGTTTTGTGGCTGCACCTGCTCTGTGACCCACCTGGACCCTGCTACCACAAGTGACACATTGCTGGGAGCACCTTCTTCTCGGTCAACATACGTTTATGGCTGAGGGCCGCCTGGGAAGCAGGTAAGTGAGACTTGCTGATACTTTTCAAGATTTCTCAGATTTACACTCAAAACCTACAGACACAAAATCTTCGGCAGCAGCTCTGAGAAGGGTATACAGGGGCATGAAATTTTTCACCCGCCCCGGTGGCTCAGTGGTTAAGGCGCTCGTCTACCGAGCTGGAGCACCCGGGTTCGAACTCTACTGCAGCAGCCATGTTTCGATGGAGGCGGAATGCAAAAGGCGCCTGTATGGTGTGGATGTCAGTGCATGTTTAAGATCCTTAGGTGGTGAAATTTTTCCAGAAACAGCACCTCTTTCTCTCTTTCTTCTTTCACTCCCATCTTCCTCCCTTCCCTTCAGGTGTGGTTCAGGTGTCCTCGGAGATATGTGAGACAGATACTGTTCCATTTCCTTTCCTCAAAAACCAATTTACCAGTTTACTTACCAACTTTTTCATTTCTTGCTTTGGAATGATTCATAGGATTTTGGCAAATGTGACTCACCACTTGAAATTCACCTGCACCCAGTAAATAATGTACTTTATTGTTCCGAGTAATTTTGTTGCAGTTTTAGCTATAGAACACCTATACTGCTGGTTTGTCCACTCGCTGTCATTTCGGCTTCTGTGTCACAGTAACTTACGAAGTGGAGTGAATTGAAACAACAAAGCAACGATTATTCCTAAAAGTAACCCAAAAAGCAATGTTTAGTTTAGTTTAGTTTATGGGGTTTAACGTCCCAAAGCGACTAATGCTATGAGAGGTGCAGTAGTGGAGGGCTCCGGAAATTTCGACCACCTGGGGTTTTTTAACGTGCACTGACATCGCACAGTACACAGGCAAAAAGCAATGATTCTTAGTCAATATTAATTAATAGCCCGCCACTTCGCATCTTTCGTGCTTCTAGGTTTTCCTTCTTCATCCCTTTCCTCATGATAAGTGTGATTCAGGCACTCGTAAAACATTTCCATTTTTTTTTTCTTCAGGATAACAGTTCTGACTGAGCTTTGTTTTTGTTTCAAGGTGATTTTTTTTTTCTGATTGGTTGATTTTCCGTCCAGGGATGTTCAGGAATGGGGCAGGCAGGACTGATTTTCTTGTGTACCTAATTGCGATGCAGTTATGATGGACAAAGAAAGAGGACTTTTGACTGCTTTATTTTTTTCTTTATGCGAGCGCCCCCAGCAACAGGGCGTAGTGGGCTTGATTAAATTAGAGTTCGTGCTAGTTATTTGGCAGAAAACAAAATTGAATATTTTATGCTGCTCAGCGAACCTGTCGCATGTTCAAATTTCTGCAGTCGCATCGATTCGTGAAGCTCCGCTTATGATGACTAGCGTGTTTTCAAATTTGCCGCGTATTTGGGGACGTGGACTTATAATCAAACAAAACGTGATTAAAACTTTGCTGATAGGGCATCCAAATTTAGTACGACGCAACTCGCCGGCCGGCAGTGTGACGGTCGTTGCACTGCGCACGCGACGTAGTGTGATGAAATCGGGCCGAGGCCGGCGGCGCCGGAGATCCAGCACTCGCGGCATGCATTGTAGGGATTGTAGCCGGTAGCCAGTGGCCACTGTAGCATGGGGCGTATGCATGATTGGCATGGAGGAAAAACATGACTGGAGTTACTACATCTGGCGGTGATCGGAGTGGAGTCTCGAGTCTTGGAAGCTTCGGCGTACCGTGCACGCTTCAGGCCGACCGTGCTTGTTATGCTGCTGTTACTGCGCTTTGTGTAGCCGGCACAAGAGGGCAGCAGCGGTATCGGAGGGCTGAATTTACAAAGTAACCAAACTGACTGTAGACGCTTTCGCACCTCTTCATGCTTTCGTTGTTTTGCTCTCTTTACCATTACGAAACGCGTGGCATAAATAACAGCGGCGCCAGCAGTTCTTGGGCTGGTGAACGGCCGCGCTTTCGCTTACATTATCCGTCCGTGCTGTGGCTTTCACGTGCGTTGCGCCGTGTGTAGTGCGATTTTCAGGAGTGTCGAGCCAGCCTCTGCGGCTTTCTTCTCCCAGCAGCGGAATAAACAAGAGGTAACCAACTCACTATTAAGCTATTATTAGCGGGCTGCACTCGCTGCTGGCGTTCTCGACTAAGGGTGCGGGCAGATATGCTGCTGTTTTTTGAGCAAAACGTGTTCGGTGCTGAAATTCTCTACCTTTTCAGGCATAACAGTGTATGCAAAAACTACGCGCGTGCTGTTCGTTCTGAAGCTGCTGTGCAAGGAACTGTTGTGGGGCGTGTCTTCTTGGCTGATCACTGTGTATTCGGCAGTAGCGTCGAAGTGATGAAGTGCCACTTGTGTGCCCAGTTCTTGTTTATTAAGGACACCTTTCTAAACCGGGGAGCCTGAGAATGTACTCTCCGGCGAAAATAGATGAGGAATGAAGCGGTGAACGGAACAGGCTAATGTGTCTTTTGTTGTGCGATCTGCACATCGTTCTACTTCTTTCCCGGCGTCTTGTGGACGGCGACTCGGCGAGTGTAGTATGTGTAGTACGAGTTGCAGCGAACTCTGCCGGTTGGCGTCCGCGTGTGCGATCCACGTAAACACGTTTTGGGTGACCGCGCGTACGTGATCGACATGAGGCAGTGAAAATTAGATAGCAATTCGACGACACTGTGGCACTATTTTTTGTCGTTTAAATAATTCTCGAAAATTGCACAAACCTTCGCAAGCGTGAGGTTGAAAGTTTCATCGAATTCGCCGTGTCAACAGCAGCAGCTCGGCGCGTCCGCCGACGTCACCGCGCCGAGGGAGGGCGACAACACGGTGACGTCGGCGGCGCGATATTCAGATACGGAGCGTGCCAGGTGTGGCAAGCGGCTTGTCTGGCGAGGAAAGGGGTTAGTGATCGCGGCTAGCTGTCTATATCACTGAAAAGGAGCCTTGCGGTGCTTTGTGCGCGCTTTACGAAATCATTCGTGCGGGGTAACTTTGCGAATGTAAATCGAAGCTTGCCCTTGGCGTTCAGCTAGCTGCTGATCGCAAGGTATCGGTTTCGATCCCGATCGCGGATTCGAAATCAGCCGCGGCGGCCATATTTCGATGCAGGCTAAATACAAAAACGTTCTTGTACTCTGCGATCTCAACACAGGTTAAAGAGCTTCAGGTGGTCAGTGAATCCTACAAATCACAGTTTCAGTACATCCCAATTTACACATTTTAAGAATCATTTTGTAAATTCCAAACAGAAAAAAATGCAGATTTTTTTCATAATTGGAGTAACCAATCACAGATGTATCAACGGACGACTGATGAACGTGGATTTTGGGTATTCAAAATGGCTGTGGGATATCCCCGAATGTCCACTAATGTATGTCCCACAAACAAACATGGTCGATCCGAAGATAGTTCTTATGACTGACCATTAGATGTCTCAAGCGGATATATGTTCCTGTAGTGAAAATAAAGCCCCAAGAATATATGCATTTTTCATAGTCAGTAATGGAGACATGTTTGCAGATCTTGTCATAAGCTTTTTGCAGAATTCAGACTTTCTGGGCAGATTTATCATGACAGGGCACTTTATCTGGTGGATGCCAGGGCACTTTCAGCTCGTCATTAAAGCCAGTTTTTGTTCTCAGTTGTGTAATGTACTCAACTGTGTATGCACATTTGTTCACTTTTGCAAATTTCTGCCTGAAATCAGTTTAATACCCTTGGGACATCCAGTTTTGACATGGATGTCGACACATTTCTGTGGTTAGTTTTAATCTCACATGGACATTATTAAAGGAATCTGTAAATTAAAACATATAAAATATGCAGGACAGATATTGCATAATAATTTACAAATATCCATTTCTCATCCAGAAATAAAATATTGAGGATTTGCATGCATTGTACGGACATCCAGTGAAGATATTAACACAGGTGGGTGCTTTTATTGGTGTGCATCCTCTGGATGACCGTAATTACTTGCGAAGAGGATTCTGAAATGAGATTGCACGTGAAAGTCTCAAAGGTTGCTACAAAACGAAATAATTTATGCATGAGCAGGCATTATATATGGCCATCCGTAGCATTAACTGATTGGTACAGTGGCATCTGGGGGCACATTTTTGCCACATTAGAAGCAATTTCTTATGTTCTAAAAATTTGCCTTTTGCTCGAAATTTGCCAGGCAAGAAATTGGCTATTGAGTGATACCTAACATTGTTTTCTACGCTTGTGCCGTTATTCTCAGCCAGTGCAGCTCCAGCTAATAAATTAAGTCATTTGTCAAAGCGAGGGATTGTATTATTCGGTTTAAATAGAAAAAAAGTATGCGAATTCAATTTTTGAAATTCAATTTTAACTGAAAATAGTCAGTATTCTTCAGGGGAGAAAATAATATGGTGTGTGTTTTTTTTTATTCGAGAAGTGTGCCATGAAGCATAAGTTGAGAAAGGGGGAATGGAATGCAGGAGATAGAAAGGTGAAAGAAGTGAAGTTACGTGCGTGGGTCCTGGTTGCCCCGCCGCCATGTGTTGGTGTGTGTGTGTGTGTGTGTGTGACCATGTGTGACCATTGACCATGTGTGGACCATGTGTTCTCTGAGGAGCGTGATGAAAGAACTGTTGGGCGAGTAGATTCCGAGGGGAAGAGAAGGCTTTGAGGAGATGCAGGAGAAGTAAGGAGTCGGCAGGAGAGAATGTACACTAGTGCCGTGCGAACAGGCCGCACCCCGGCCGAGAAGTCCTGCAATTACACACCGACGTAAACAAATTCTGTAGTCAGCAATATTTGTTGTTTTCCAGGTGAATCAGGAGAGCGGAAGAGAAGAAAAGAGCCTGTTGTTTAACTGTATGGAAGCCATGGGCGTAGTGAGGTGCTGTTAGCTTTAGATTAAATAGTGCATTTGTGTGTTTTCAGACATTTCTCCATTGCTTTACACGCCTCTGCAGACTGGGAGGCTCCACTCCTCGTTAAACTTCGTCTGCAAGCACAGTGCTGTTCACAGTCGTCACCCATTGTTAAGGGAAGTTAGTTACCTGGATAAGTAGGGTTCTCCACAGCATGTATAAGCATCGCAAAAAAAAGTGTCATTTGCTGTCTACTGAAACAATGCAGTGGTAGTTCCATCGCTGCACTCAGCATGCAGACCACATGATTTATAATAAATTTTAACACATCTCCAACCAAAAACTTTAGTTTGAAACCCAACGTTTCGGAGCCGGCTTGGTTCCTTCTTCAGGGGTGACTGGAGGCAGTAGCTAGCATCTTTTTGTATGTCCCGCCCTCCTCTCAATCTAGAGCAACAGCTCAACGATGACATGACAACCATGGTTTTAAAAGTAATGATGATTATGGTGATGGATTTTTTCGCGCAAGGGCATCTGTGGGCAAAGAGCGCTTTGGCACAAGGTATTTGTTTTTAAATATAAACTTCATTTTGTGTTTTTTTGCCTGACGGTTCTGTCATTTACCTTACACTGGTTTTTTAAATGGCGATATCATTTCCTTCAACAAGCACAGCTGTACATACGACCATATGTGTGTTAATTATTCGTAAAGCTACTGCTGGTGCTGATAAAATTGCCGAAGTATACTACAAATAATTTTTGATTCTACAGGGATACTACATTGGCATCATCATCAGTCTGAGTATGCCCACTACTGGCAAAGGCCGCTCCCATATCTTTCCAATTAACCTGGTCCTGTGATACCACTGAGAAAAAAATGGTAATTTATCCATACAAAATAATATTCGCCGAAAAGAACCAAGAACTGCTTTTTGAAACCACAAAATTACCAAATTAAAAAAAAAAAGTAACCAAAAGTCCAACCCCTAGTCATAGCTTTTATGATAACACTTTGCCATTCACTTGAATCTCACCAGAATTAAAGCTTTGCATGCTGTTCATCAGACACCTTTCTGCCTGACGAATAAAAAGAAACCTCTTGAACTGTTAGTGTAGAACATTTGTGCCTGAACAATTTGCCAGAAGTTTCTTTCAATCCCACCACATCCTTTCCAATTGCTTCATAGAAAGATGGCTTGCCAAGGTATCCACAGCTGCTCACCATGCTTGTAGAAACTGTTAACATTTTTCTTGGCAAACGTTGTTTTGTCTACATGTTGCATTTGGCATGTTGGTGTTTTCTACTAAGACAATAGATGGCTTTGTATTATCACATTGTCTTTGTAAGGAGTAAAAAAACTAGTTCGGCTCTTTATCTTGCTGTTTCTCCAATCTCTTTGCGCTGTTTTGGAATGAAAATGGAAAGCGTTCTTTTTCATCATTATCGTCATCATATGTCCAATTACTAAAGTGACCTTGGAATTGTCAGTGACTGGGACACATGACTCGGGGTTCTATGTTTCCTTGTTCCTTAGGAAGGCCATCAGCATGAGCAAAGCCTTTGTGCAAGAAATTAGGGTCCCCCCATGTCCCTTTTGAGTTTTAGAAAAAAATTGGCATTTTGTTGGAATCGAGATGTATTTCATACAGGCCTGTAGGTATAAAATAGGTGCTTTTCTTCAAGCATTTAATTGTGCTCAGCAACTTGTGAAAACAGCTATTAATTTTAGACCAGCTGTAATATCATGCTTCTTTTCCGATGCAGGCCTACTTGAGGAAGTTCACCTGATGAAGGGGAACAGCGTGAGAACAGGGATCGTCTTTTTAATGACACAGCCCGCCAAAAAGTTTTAACACGAATTCATCTGAACTTTGGAGGCACCATGGATCGTGTCACACAGCACTTAGTGGGAGGCATCTGCTTCTGCAGTTTTTTCTGGAATGCTGCACATTCCTCTGATTTTGAAGAAGCTCACAAGAAAAGTAAGATTCTTTGCCACGGTCATTTTAAAATTGAAAATTTTGAACCTTGCAGTTGTTGACCTGCACACTTGTTATGTCTAATTTTATTTTATCATTAGTCATGTTGCACCAGGTGGGGGACGAATGTATATGCAAATATGACAAATTCGTATATCAAAGATAAATCTCAGCCACAGAAACAGACAGTAAAAGATAGCCAGCTGTGTGACATTTTTAAACAATGGGAGAAAAAGGATGGCTGGAAGAGCTGGGCATATGGCAATGAAACAAACATGAAAATACTTTAGAACTGCATAGGGAAAGCCTAGTTGAAGTAGCCCCGCCGCGGTGGCTCAGTGGTTACGGCGCTCGGCCGCTGACTCGAAAGACGCGGGTTCGATCCCGGCTGCGGCGGCTGAATTTCGATGAAGGCGAAATTCTAGAGGCCCGTGTGCTGTGCGATGTCAGTGCGCGTTAAAGATCCCCAGGTGGTCGAAATTTCCGGAGCCCTTCACTATGGCGTCCCTCATAGCCTGAAGTGCTTTGGGACGTTAAACCCCGATAAACTAAACTAAACCTAGTTGAAGTAATTCCTAATAGTAATAATTCATGATGGCTGTGTTGACGAACTGTTGATCAGTGCAAATGAAAAGAAATCGGTAGTCTGCAAATATTTTTTTTTTCTCCGTTCAGTGTGACTAGCTATGCTTTCAGAAAGATGGTGAGAGAGTTACCTCCTCAGCAACAAAAAAAAAAAACAAACATACAAATGCCACTGTACTGTTGTAGCAGTGAGACATGTTATGATAAAAATGTGTCAGCATTTAAAGGTGTTCTTAAATGTAACACTAGCTGTATTGCATTTTTGTTACAAGTAGCATTAACTTGTAGCAGTTAAAGCAACAAAGTGACTTGCAGCATATTTCTTGTGGTGCAAGAAATGAAATTGTGCTAAGCAATAAATCACAGACTCGTACATTACAGATCCGTTGATGGTAATTTCCATTTGAGAGCTTCTTTGCCTTGTTAAAAAACACAACTAATCACATTATTCTTCTAACATTAAAGAATTTATCATTTTTTTCAAAAATGTTGATTATTATTGGAGAGTAGCTTTATAAAGCCATTTTATAAGCTTGTTTGCAATCCGTGCCATAGCTAGTTGTGCAGGAAGCTTGTAGTTTCATATTTTTGTTCTTAAATGCAATCAAAATTAACTTTAGAATCACGACCATTAAAGGTTGCCTGAATAAAGTATTGCTGTCACATTTTCAACAAGAATATAATTGTGGCTCTAAGTTGCTGCACGTTGTATAACTAGATATTGGCATCATGCAATTAGAAGCTAGGTACTGCCTCTATTTTGTGCTTGTGCTTTAATCAAGTGACTGACCAACTGCATTTATGTGTTAGTTTGTGATATCATTATTTTGGTATCTACTCTGACAGAATAGAAAGCTGTGCTAGAAGCAAGTATCTTCATTTTTACTCATACAGTGAGCATGACAGGGAAAAGTGTAGTCTTGTCATCATCATGTATGCGTTCGACTCAGTGCACACGTGAAAATGTTTGTAATCAACTCCTTCCTTGTTTTCTTGACTGGATTGAGTGGTCTTAAATCATGGTGAGTGAAGTCTTGATGCTGGCACATACGCACCTGTGCAGTAGAATGGAGCATGAAATTTATATTTGTACTTAACTCATGATTTTCGAAATCATATCCATAATACCTCTTGAGCACTGCATCTGACTGTTTCATGCTTAGCAGCATGTACCCTATGAATTACACATCACTGTGGTTGTCTGCTTACAAAAACATTGCTTTAACTGTACCTTAACAACCCTGTGAGTAAATACCTTGTGGTCTTATGTTCAACAGCCATTTCACTGCGTTTTAACAATTAGTAAATGATAACCTCACAATCGGCATTAAAATTGGTTGTGCTGGCTTTGAACACTGAAATTAATTGATTTTTCTTATCTTTTTATCGTTTGCATGGAAAGTATCTCGAAGTTGTAGTTGACATGTTAATGCATCTGGTTGCTTCTCTTATCTATGGCTTACTTATGTACTTGCATTATTTTTTTGCATATCCTACAATTGCTACGGTTCACCAGTTACAAGTCCATCTTGAATAGTTTTTCTTTGCTGCCGTATTTAAAAGCTTAAAGAAGAGATTGTTGAGCACATTGTTATGGCTGCGAGTTGGAGTTTTTCTGGTTTTAGTTTTTGAAGATTCAGCTGACTTTTTCTCAGTGTTTATTTTGGAATGCAATTGTCGGTTTCTTTTGATGAATATAATTTTCCGTAAAAGCATAACCAGTTTTTTTCGGTGATATATATGGCACCCTTTTGCATTCAGAATCATGTGTGGTTTACTTTGCTTGTTAGTTAGTGACAGCAGTTTGTGCATAAGTAACTAACGCACAAATTGTCGTTTACAGTGGTTGCAAACAAATGCCATAAAAATCAAAGTAAATGTGAAAATTAAGTGATTGGGCTGTAAGAGAAAAACATAAATAGTTTATTTCTATAAGTCTTGCTTGTGCAAGGATCCAAATAAATGAGAAATAAAGCACGCAGAAAGAAGAGGGAGTCAGCACACATGTAGACTGCATTGTGCTGACTTAGGCAAGTGGAACCAGGCCTGGCTGTCCGGTCGCCTTCACGTCGGAATACTTTTGTCTTTGTGTGAATAGATGCAAGGGTATTTGTCGCTTGCAGCACTCTGCTTACTCATTCAGTCATGGAACAAACTGTGATACCAACAAATGCATCTTAAGGACTAAGTTTCAGATTAAAACGAAAAAAGCGACCACTGCTACAATTCGAAAGGAGCCAGAGGGCCTTTGATTACATAGGCCAGATGGTGCCTGCAGAGATGGAGGTGACAGTGAACAGTTGTGGACGTCAGAAAATGAAACATTTCTGTAATGCCTGTGCATGGTTTCAACATGACGACTTGTTACGGTTACCACTATTGTCAGTGCCCTTACATGGCATGCAAACACTCTTATACCATGTAAAGGCTCTGAGAAGATGATGATAATTTGTGAGCACAAGGTTTTGTGTTAGTAGATGACACTTAACGATGTTGTGGAGCATTTCAGCTCATGGCATTAGCATAAAGTAACGGAGCAATGATTGAAATAAAGTAACGGAGCAATGATTGAAAACGCACAATTACTGTTCTAAATCAAATGGCTGTCTTACCATGCTGTCTCACAGCTGTCTCATGATGCTCCTGGCTTCAGCACTTTGTTAATTCACTCTTGTGGCTGATTGTGACTGATACTCAATAGTCAGCAAGCTTTTGTGTACATTTGAAGGATCCGGACCTTTTTTTTGTCTAAGACCAAATTTCGAGAACTTATTTCTGACTATGTTTATCTTTTTTTTTTTCGGTTTAAACAGAAAACTCCAGCCCTTACCTATAGTACATAATGCTCTCAAAGGAAAGCTGGGGATGACGCCATCTTTTGCTTTCTTAACGAAATTCGATTTCTTGACTTTATGTGGCTTTGTCGACGTTTGTTTGTAAGCCAAAGATGTGCTTATTCCTGAGAACTTTCAAGTTATGAATAGTATATTATTTTCCCACCACTCGTTCAAACTTGTAATAATGATGTCTTTGAGAAAATTATGGACTGTTTGACTGCTACCATGAAATGAATAGGTGCACAGTCAAGCCTCTGAAATAAGAAAAAAAGAAACTACTCGACATCACCATAATTTGTTAGCGAACTCAGCCTATGGTCGCCATACTTTTTATTTCATTTTTTATCTGTTAAAATGTGATAACCAATCTAAACAGCCCAACATCAATTTTTTCAAGGCTGAAATTTAGCTTATGCGGGCTAATGCTAGGGCCGTCTACTGAAAATGATTGCAGCTATAACGGTTAAATCCTCATAAATAATTTGCTTTTTCTTTTTTCTATGCAGTGAGAGAGGAAATAGACAGGTCCTTCACTATGGCCCGTTTTATCGCGCCAATCATCATGGTGCTGATGTTCCTTGGAAGCTGCGTCATCTTTTGGTGCATCTATTATCGCAGACGGCAGCGCTTCTGGGTGAGTCGATGGAACTGCCAACATTGCATAGGTGTGCTAAGGCCTTTTGTTCCACAAGGCTGCATTTTTTTTTTCACCCTTTTCTTTCATTGAATTCGTTTCCAAAGACTTGCTTAATCTTGTAGACCCGAAACCGTAAGGCTAGTAAGGGATTTACACAAAAAAGGGTTGTCTAAAAGCAGGTGGATTATGACAATAGAACAAGTACACAACAAAGAACTAACAGAAGTGGCAGGTACACAAAGGTGAGTCAAAGGTTTTGAAAAACAATGCAACTTTATCCATTTATTTGCTACGGTCTAATATGCAAACAAAGTTGTGTTGTTCTTTGCTACGTAGTCCATCATTACGCATGTAACTGAATAAATAAATTAGTTTAATAACTTTAAATGAGATCAAGCTCTAATATTATTGCATAATAAATGTAATAAATGATAGAATGTATATTATATTTATAAGTGGTTTATAGGATATGTGATCACACCAGTTAAGATATCTACATTTATTAACTTTTAATACAGGGCCACAAATTTGTCTATTTTGAGGATTAAGAAGTCAGTAAACTCAGTCTTTTCCCACACATATTATAACATGTAGGTAAGTTAAACTGCCAGCTTTAGTGGGGCTCACATTTTTTCCTGTTTTAATTATGGTAACCATTATTTTATTTGAGTACATTTTTGTTGGCAGATCTCCAAGGCCAGACTACACTTCCATTCATTTCCAACCATCATTGAACTCATAACTCTCAGATTGTTTCAACGCAACGAGTGTAAAGCGAGTGGTAGAAAAAACTATTCCATTTGCTTTTTAGTAACAAATACATTTTTTGTTGCTAAGCAAGCATTCATCATCATCATCATCAGCCTGACTACGCCTACTGCAGGACAAAAAACCTCTCCCCATATAGTTACCCCTGTCCTGTGCCAGCTGTGGCCACCCTATTCTCACAAACTTCTTAATCTCATCCATCCACCTAACTTTCCGCTACCCCCTGCTGTGCTTCCCTTCCCTTGGAATCCAGAAATTGCAGTTGCCTTGTATCGACAGAATACCAGCTCCTGATTACAAAAACGCCACTCATACTGACAACAAAGCTCTTTTAACGTAGAAAAGAGCAAGAACCAAAATACATTTATTGCCGCCACAGGCCAAACTCGCAAGTACAAGCTTCATGACGTCATAGGACAAAACAGTGTTGCTAGAACCAATAGTTCTAGCAACACTAGGACACGAGAAGCCAAGAATCACTGAGGCGCAGCAAATGCATGCGCAAATCTCATTGACGTCGCCAGATGGGGCCACGTACCCGGCAGCTACACGCGCGCCTGAAGCATCGGGACGAATCAGCGCCTGCTCACTAGCGGTAGGCGGGCTCCCGGTATTCCGCTAACGGTAACAAGGTACACGGTATGCTAAGGGTGTATATTTGCGAGAAGTTCGTTGACTACTTCGAGAGCGGGATCCATCGTAATGCTGGCAAAACGCCGGTGCAAACGTAAACGAAGCGACGGTAGCGACGGCCACAATAGCCGATAGATGCCTTCAACGTGCGGCCGGCGGTGTCTTTCTTTTCGGCTGCTGCTAGGCCGCACTGCTGGCCACCAGAAATCACGGAGTCTACGTCACGTCACGTGCACGTCATATTTCACATCACTTAGTCCTGTGTCGTCATAAGAGAATCCCAAGTTTGAATAAAAGCGGCGAGAAAAACTTTTTCAACTTCGAATCCAAATTTCTTAGAAATAAATGCATCTTTCGCTGCCGGCCAAGGGGCAACAAAGCCATGAAATGACGAACTATCGGATTTTGCTTTAAAAAAAATATTAATAGAGCTCTCCTCACTGTCCCTTTAAAGAACTCCATGTGGTTGAAATTTCCAGAGCCCTTCACTACAGCGTCCCTCATAGCCTGAGTTGCTTTGGGATGTTAAACCCCCATAAACCATTAAACCGTATTTGTTTCTTTGTTTCCTGACTATGCCTGAACTTTCGAGGCTTTACTTCAGCAGCAACGTTGCAACATGAAAGAAAAATTAATGCCATGTATTGCTTTTCTCCAGCACCTTGTTCAGTTTAACTTTAATATTGAATGCATTGACACGAAAAGATACTCTCAAATTTCAAGTGGGTGACCTTGTTGCTTAAGGCCGAATGCAATATTTTTGAAGCGATGTTTGTCTACTACGTTCGGCGTAGTTTCCAGTTACCCTAAATATGACATTATCAGGTGGTCGTCATCTTCGTTGCAGGTTACGGTAGTTACCGTGCAGGGAATTTTCTCCATAATAAACAGCAAATTGCATTGCTTTGTTGTTGCTGTTGTTGTTGACATCGCCGCTTATAGGTCCATTAGTTAGTCCACGCTATCACACTCGTTCGCTGTCTCATTCACTCACACTATCGCTCCCTCCCTCCCTATCTAGCTTGCTCGCTCACTCACACACTCGCACACTAATCCAGGCATTGATATATTGCGTTGCCGATTATATTTGTGGGGCTGACAACAAGTGAACTTAGCCGCCGCGGTGGCTCAGTGGTTATGGTGCTCGGCCGCTGACCCGAAAGACGCGGGTTCGATCCCGGCCGCGGCGGCTAGAATTTCTTTGGAGGAGAAATTCTAGAGGCCCGTGTACTGTGCGATGTCAGTGCACGTTAAAGAACCCCAGGTGGTCGAAATTTCCGGAGCCCTTCACTACGGCGTCTCTCATAGCCTTAGTCGCTTTGGGACGTTAAACCCCATAAACCAAACCAAACAAGTGAACTTAACTGGCTTTAAAAAAAAAAAAATTACACAGACAGACGATACATGTTCTAAATGCAAAATGCAATGCAATCAGCAGTGTGAGTGGATAACACAGCAGCATACTTTTTAGTGTGAATCATTTGTCATGTGCCATATTGCAGGCAATGCAGCAGCAGCAGCGCCATATTCCACCTCCACTGGCACCAGCTCCCGGTCCAGGCCCGGTGACATCCGGTGCGACCACCTTCGGCCATTCGGAAGTGAACCCTCTCATTCCCAGAGCGGTTACACCTCCTCCACCTGCATTCTATCCGCCGCAGCCGGCCACATGCCCAACGGAGGAGCCGTACACCAATTTCAACAGTGCGCCTTCATCTCAGCCATTCAGTGGAGCAGCAATGCCATCTGCGCCACCTGAACCACCACCCCCTTACAACACTTACAGCAGCGCAGCAAAGCAGCCTCTCTGAAACTACTGAAGTCACCACTGAGGTCAAAGGTGGCAAACTATAAGCAGTGCAGACACATGAAGCATTGCACCTTCGTGTGGCGACTCTTTTGATGCTGTCACAATCTCAGCATCGCTATAGTGCACATGAAATGTTCAGGGTGTAAGAACTGCACGTGTTCATTCGTATAAGCTAGTACAGGGGTTCTCAACCTTCCTAGCCCCTGCGAACCCCAGTGGCTTTCACCAGGTGCTGAGGAACCATACATGTCTTAGCCTCTGTTCCTTCCTGCTAAGCATGCATGTAGAGAAGAACTTGCAGATGCACAATCTCTAAACAAAGATCAGTGAATTCAGTTTAGATATGGCTGGCTGTTGAGTCAGACAGTCTGCTATAAGGCATTGGTGTATGGCCAGCCCCCAAATAAAGATGGTAAAAGGAAATGCAGGGGGTGAGACATGCGTAGATTTAGGTGCTTAGGGAACTCAAAAAGCACTCTAAGGAACCGACTAGTTCTACAGAAGCTAGTTTAAGAACAGCTGAGCCAGGCTATTCTAGTTACTGGACTGCTTTTTGAACACTTTTTGCTGGCCAGTGCAGTTTACAAAGTGCTGCTTTTTTACATTGCACTGCTGTTGAGCTGTGGTGGAATGAGCTAGATGATGGCAGGGTAGCCTAGACGGTTGTTTGTTTCATGAGTGATATTTTCTGAATTCAGATCGCAGTACTAGTTGAAGCAGGTGTCATTGAGCTAGATGATGGCAGGGTAGCCTTGTGATTGTGAGTTTGTTTTATGAGTAAGTTTTCTGAATTCAGATCCCGGTACTACTTGAAGGAACTGCCACTTCCATTTTTCTTTTTCCTATGAATTTTTTACACTTTAATGTTCAGTGTACATAGAGGAGAAACACTTGCAAGTTCAGTGTGGTCGCTCAGACTAAACTAACTGTGCACACATCTCGGTGTTCTAAGCAGTTCACTGTTGTGTTCTGTTGTCAGGGTCAATGTTATGGTGTGCTTTATTGGCCTTCACATTTTTTTTTTCTGGTTTGAAAGCAATACCAGCATCTTAACCCTTTAGCGGACTTTAGTGAGGCAGGCTCATCATATGCCGGCTTTCATTTCTGGCTCATGATGATTGCAGCTTGTTGTGTGTTTTCTGGTGTTGTGTGTCTGGTTAAGGCAGGTTGGGCTCGTCCCGAGCATTTTTTTAGTTTGCCGACAGACGGCAGCTTGGCTACTCAATGGCCATTTTGGTTCCATTTAAGAAAAAAAAATAATGTGTTCAATAGGGACTTAATCTGTGCTAAGCCCAAGTAGCACTTTACTCCTATTCCAGCCCAATTCATATGATGGCTGCATTTCTTTTGCATGTCTTGTGGAAAGTACAGTCAATGTATGCAGCATTAAGAGTAGCAGAATTTCAGAGTTTGAAATGTATTCATCTCGCATGTGTAGATTTGACTCTATTCTTGTCATCAGGTCAAATGTGAAGCAGTTAGGTAGAACTGGTAATGGCATGGTTTGAGGTTTAAAAATCGTGGTGTTTGCTACTGTTGCTTGGTTGTTATTTTCCTGTAAGCATGCCTAACACTGTTCTGCCCTCCAGTTTATGGTGGAATTTGTTCTGGAGGGATGAACCTATGCTAATACTGTCGTCGTGTGTGCCTGTGCATGTTCCACAATGTTCAGTGCCATTGCTGGATTCAGGTGGTGATGCACTCTGTCTAAGCCTTTGCTTTTCTTACTGATTATTTGTGCTGCATTGTCATTCAGTCCCTTTTTACTCTTGTCATTCTTGTATGCATTCATGCTTCAACCACCAGCATGTGTTGTACACCAGCTAGTGGACAACCCCTGAGGCATACATTCGTAATCTTGCCTTGCCAACCTTGCCAACTGGGCAGCTTTTGAGGCAAACAAAAAGTGCACCTTACTATATCTTCTTTCCAAAATGCAGCTCTTTAGGCATGTGGGAAGCTTTCAATACCTTCTTTTTGCCGATTGCACAAAGTCAGTTTTTTATCAGCTTGTGTGTAGCATTGTTTTCAGTAGTAACTTCATTATAAATCACTTTGGCATCAGCTTCCTATAGGCATCACCATATTGCAATATTCAACACCATAGCAGACAAAATTGGAAATGCTTCTAAGTTCTTTGTGTGGCTGAGAAGAGTTAGTGCATGTGTTGATATTTATGTGTACAATTTTGTGACAACTTTTTCCCAACATCTTTTGTTCAGCAGCACGAGTATTCTAAAAAACAAGTATACAGCACTGTTCTGACTGACATGTATGGATGAGAGTTGACAGCTCAGTGTTCCCTATGTGCTTTTTGTCAGCTTTACTTAAATACATTTCGTAATACCTTATCCTGCCCAAATAGGCATTAATTTAAGAGGGCAAAAACAATATTATTACAGAAGAAATAAAAGCAGAAATTTAAGTGGAATGCCAGGCAAAAGACAAAAAAGTCAAGTGCTTCATGTTTTAGACTGCCATACCTGTGTTATAGCCAGAAAAATATCAATAAGAATATTTTAAGATATTCAGAGTATTTGTACAACCCATATTTCATTTTATACAAAAGAGATTAACATAACTACCTCTGAGGTAAAAGGCATCTTGTTTGTTATGTGGTGTTTGTTTGTTGTCTGCTAGCTTGCATTTCAGGTGATCAGCACGTCCATTTGCTTCCCACCTGAACTTAGGTGATCAGGTTGTTTTCAAAAAACTTGAAAATGCATACTTATGGCATCATTAATGCTGCTTGAGCTGATGACAGAAAGACTACAGGATTTTTGGTGCTTTTCAGATTCCTTCAGTTTCATTGGTGATGTTGTCAGCTGTTCTAAATCTACAGATGTCAAGTTTCCAATTCAAGTTTACAGGTGTAAGCCAGTGCTTCCACCTTGAATTGTTTTCTGCTTTGTGTGTATTGCTCCTCTGAGAATTGGCTTAGGAGCTTGAGGGGTTGTTCAGAATGGCAGCTATTAATATGAGGGTGCCACAGCATGGATACAACAGTGTTGAAGACATCGGAGAACCCTCCACTTACGGCAGCTTTATTAGCTGACAATTTTTACAATTGATCATTGCATAAGCGTTCTCGGCATTCCAAAATGCAAAGCAACATGGTTTGGACACCTTGAAGAATCATGCAGTTCTGAAGTTCGCATATATCATGATCACTACAATGCTCATACAGTAGGATGAGATCATACTGCATACACATTTTTCTCACACGTAAACGCTCAGTTTACCGTGTGACTCGTCGGCTTTGCAGGACGTCTTGTGCCGCACATCTTATATATTCATGCAGATAGTTCGGTGTTCAGCTGCTGATTCCAGGTCGCGGATTTAATCCCGGCTGTGGCGGTCGTATTTTGAAGAAGGTGCTATACAAAAATGCCCATGTGTGTGCAGTGTCAGCGCATGTTTGAGAATCCCGGGTGGTCTAAATTAATCTGTAGCCCTCCGTTACGGCATCTCTCATTGCCTATGCATTTCTTCGGGACATTAAACCCCCAATACCACCATGACGCTTGTTGATGAAGGAAATCGCAAAGGAAAGAACTTCAAACTTTTATTGCTACAGCAAGTTGAAAGTAAGCATCAAGTGATCACTGATATCTCAGCTTGTGCTTGTGAAAGGTTGATGTTCACTTGAGCTTCAGGACCAAAGAAAAAGACATTGCATAGAAGTCACTGCAGCTAAAACTAGAGTATTCAAATTCTTAAATGTTAAAGTGCTTTTGGATTGACATGCACCTTCTAGCTGCGTGCAACCACTTTGTGTTCGCAAATAAGTAACAGAAATAGTGACGTTATAAATGATTCAAGCCGTTATTTTTAGGACTGTGATACTCAAACGAGTGATAAGCCATTTTGTCAAGAGTGAAAATTGTTGTGTACTTAAGTCAGGTTATGGCAGGCATGATCGGTGTTCAACTTAGTTTTTAAAGCAACAAAATATATTCTGCAAGGCATAAATATATGCAGAATTGGAATACTATATTTTTTTTATTGTTAGCGTGGCAGTTTAGGACTCGGAACATTTTTTTGACTAGCAGTGGTCACAACAGAATGTCATGAGGATTGCCATGATTATTAACTTGCCACCTGATTCATGTTCTATTCAATGAAGGAACGACTATGCCTAGGTTTTATTTACTAGTAGGATTTGTTGATACATTAACTTCATTATATAAAAATATCTTCCCCAGATTTAGTAAAGGTGCAGTGTATCCAGCAGTTGAAGATTTATACCGGCCATGGGTAGTGGTCACTTTTATTTTGTTTCAGATAAGGGTCAGCACTTTAGCTTATGCACGAGACATGGCCCACGGGTTGTGCTAGCGACTGTGCGAATCGCGATCTACTGCATGGAATAAAGTTTTACTTCAAACATGTATAATAATCTCTGCCCCAACGAGTGGAGGAGCTTTTTTTTAAAATATTATCTTCTATGTAATAAAGTCCCAATGAGATGATGCTTTTTCTCTGCATTCTCCACCACTATTTCTGCTTAGTGTATCTCTAGCTAGCACGTTAACTGTCATGGGTTCAAGTAGTTTGTAAGGTCTAGTCTTCATTTCCGGCTTCAACATTTCTCATTCATTTCAAGTTGGGGAGCATTTCTGGGTGCCTTGACTACACTACATATAATGTCAGTGTTTTATTTTTTTAGTGTACACACTAGACGGGTATGTCTGTTATGTGCTGGGTCTAGTAGGTAATGAAGGTCAGTAAGGTGAAACTAACGTGGCATCACAATCCTTGCTAAGGCCGTGCTGTCATCGCTAGGGGTCTGATGTAAGGAGTGCCACTAACGGTCTGCATTTTATTTGCATTGGCGTACTGGTCTACGCAGAGTGACTGCACTTCATGTTGTTGAACAACACCATGTTGATGACAACACCATACACTTTATGAAGGTACATAAGGACATCACTCCACTATTTTAGCATATGTTATCTGCCATTGCCTCGTGCGAGACTGCTGTAAGAAGGGCGTCCAGAATTCTTGCACTCCCCAGGCAACAGCTGTAGGTGTTCCACATCAAAACCTGAGTGGAACAACCATGATACTTTACCCTGCAGGAAGTCTTTCATATGTCAAAGCAAAAAGCATTTTATTACTGCATTGACACGGTTTGCTGGCTTTTGTGCTCAGGCCTAAAACCATGCCCCGCCATAGTAGCAAGCTTGGCTTTTGGTGAATGGCCTCGTAGACATCATACTTTGTTAGTATGTTGGGTCTTGTACTGTCAGTATTCTTCGGAGTTCAGCTGCCATGCCAATAATTAAGATGTTTCATTACTCAAACTTTTTCATTTAGTGCGTAGATGCGTATCATGCCTGACTAGAATGTTTAGCTGACTTGTAACAAGTAAGACATGAGCAGTGAAGTCATTAGGAAAGAATATTTTTTTAGTTTTACACAGAGCCGCTCTTGCACAAGACAGAGTGACTTCTTGGTGACAGCATTCTTGCCAGCTGTCAACGTATAATGTGGTGCTATAACAAAATTTTTGCCATGCACTTTTCGATTGCCTCATAGTATAACTTTACACAGACCTCTTGTCCTAAGGCTGTGTGCATGGCACGCTTCCAAGTTCTATACACTGCCAGCTCATGCAGCAAATGTGGGACTCTGTGCGGGCTACCAAGCAGTTCTTGCCTTTTTTTTTTGTTGTCTTTGCACATGAAAATGTGCTTTATTTATTTGTCAGGCATGGAGCGTCTACATTAGTTTCTTTACAATATCTGTTTTATGTTATGTCCGTATTTTTGCCATTATTTCATGTCGACTACTGCTCTTGCTTGTGCCTTTTCACTGTGATACGCAATGTGCTGTCCTGTCTTGAGCACTGCAGTCTCGTGTTTCGAAGCCTGCAGCATCTGTGGCTCCTATTTTGCTGAGCCTCTGCTTGTACAGTGTGTCAGCATAATGTGTACTGTGCTTTAACAAAAGTGTACTGAATGTTTCACAGTGATTAAAGGTATTATTATTATTCTTTTGTATTATTTACTGCTAGCATCAGTTAATGCACTCTACCTTAACTTTGTGATGTACTTACATGGCCATGGTGCCTTAGCCGAATGTCAGTGGGAATGGCTCGCAGGTTTACTTTCGTGCAACTTAACGTCACTTGAAAATGGGACTTGGCATCTTTGAGCACTACTATTGCCTTTGAAATATTTGTCAAGCCGCCGCGGTGGCTCAGTGGTTATGGTGCTCGGCTGCTGACCCGAAAGACGCGGGTTCGATCCCGGCCGTGGCGGCTGGAATTTCTTTGGAGGAGAAATTCTAGAGGCCCGCGTATACTGTGTGATGTCAGTGCACGTTAAAGAACCCCAGGTGGTCGAAATTTCCGGAGCCCTTCACTACGGCGTCTCTCATAGCCTGAGTCGCTTTGGGACGTTAAACCCCATAAACCAAATCAAACCAAATATTTGTCAACACTGTTTGAGGAATATAACGATGCCACAAAAATATATATGCTAGTTAACCTGAGATGGGATTGGAAAGGGGTGGAGAAAATTGACCAGCAAACTACTGCAAACAATGTCGACCACTATCGTTGCCCTGAAGAAGCCTAAACTGCCCTGAACTGCTCGTTGCCCTGAAGAAGCCTAAAGTATCTCCTATACTTTCACTAAACAAAAAGGTCTGCCACCATATTTCATAAAGTGCTGAAGAGAGCTCATGTTTGCATATAGAGGCTTGTCCTTGATGAAAAGATTTTGTGCCCTCTGAAATTATTTCATAAATGTTTCAAATAGTGAAAACGACTAGGCAGTGCTTCAAGAGTGTTCATTTTACCACACTCAAAGGAATTCATGGTAGGCCAGATATGAGTCACGATACATGAATGAGTGCTCGTCTCCATAAATGTTGGTTTAGTCATCTAGAGAAGATCAAGATATGCATTTTCGGTAACGTCATCAAATGACTTTTAAGGTGACTACATAAGATGCTCGCATGGTATAGAGTGAGGTTATTTAGTTTTCATTCCATATAAAAGTTTTCAAAGACGAACTGACAATTTACAAATAATTGTTAAATGTTTCTGTTCGTGCACCTCGTGGCGAAGTCTGGTGCCGGCCACTCTGGTGAACTGGGCCATACGACATCATCCCAGTTACAACACTGACATCCAAGAGATGGCCCTGTGAAATCTTGAAAGGACATGTGGCTATCCTCAGGAAGTGCTGAGAAACTTCCGCGGATATTCCTCGCATATCCTTTTGCCTGCACTTTTGTTATCCAAGGGAGCCCCATAGGAAGTCCGTGAGGATTTTCATATGCTTTAACAAGGACATATTGGTTACTGGTCAAGTCATGGAAAATTCTCTTGGGGATTTTTATGCGCCCAAAAGAAAAGAACTTGCTTGGCCCTCGTGAAAAATATTCGCAAAGCCTAACTGACATTTTCTGTGATTTAGGCATGCATGAAGAAATGACTACAATGGTGTAGTTGCTTGGGCTTGTGCTGAAATTTTTATGAAGAATTTTAACTAGGTTATATACTCCAATTCTAAAACCCTACTTTTGGAGCTAGTGGCTGTAGTATGTCAAGCATTTGTATTTCATTTAATTATGAATCTATGTTGGCACAAGCAAGAAATGGAAATGAACTACCACGTTGCAGATATCTTCTTTTAGAAAACTGTCTATTACAGTCTACTCTGCCATATCTTTGTCACAAACATTATGCAAAGGCAATGAGATGTGATTCAAGTAAATGTCCATAATATCACCCGAACGGGATATTCATCGAAGAATGTGTCAGGGCATTTCTACAAAAAATATGCATTTCAAGTCAGAGTCCGTAATACCGCCAAAATTGGATATCCGCTGGATAACGTGTCTAAAACAGGTACTTGCATGGACTTCCCTTGCAAGTACTCAAAGATGTTAGGATATTTGACTATTATTGGTGTTGTCACTGGGATATGACTCAAGTCACTTAACATATTAGTAGTTAGATGCTGTCACTGCCCCATGACTTGTCTGCCATTAGTGAATTCACTCAATGAGAACAAGCAAAAATTGTAAAAAATGTAGTTCTTTATGGGCGTATAATTCTAATTCTACTTCTGTAACATGAATGTGCCTTCTAGACTGCCAACTTTATCTCAAAATGTTGTCCGCTGCTAATTTCAGCTCAATGTTTCAGGGTACTTAAGATAAAAAGGCACAAATGTGTAAAAATAAAAAAAGATATTTTGCAAATTTTATCTTTTTTGTAACTACAGTGCATTATTTGTGCCAAGTTTCATTGCTGTAGCTTTGATTATTTCATTGCTACAAAATATTTTATTATTACCTACTGATTTGAAAGTCTCGCCCCACCTTATCACAGCCTAAAGTTCTCATCAACTTTGCATATTTGCTTTTTTTTCCTTGCAAGGATACAAAGGCAGCCATTCATAGAGCTGCTTTGTTATCCGAGGGGGGGGGGGGGGGGGGCAGCCGCTCCGATCTTGAGCGCAGTCTGCTTTGTCATCCAATTGAGGGCGCATTGTGAAGCCCCCAGTGGGAGGAGGAAGCCTGCCTCGAGTTATACTGCTTTCTTGTGGGGCTCCTGCCGCACGAGAAGCTGCTTTCCCGCAGAGCTTGGAAGAAAACGTCGGACCTTTGAGCAACTCTCTTCCCTGCTATGGTGGCTCCATATCCCTGCGGGAGCATATACAGGCGTGCTGCATGTTGGCTTCCTGGCGCCACCAGCTTGCGTCACAGCGCGCTCCACCCATCGTTCGCACGTCGTAAAGTCGTACTGAGCACGAAAGCGCACTAGTATTTTTTCTTTCTCTCAGATCGAATTCTCTCACGTTCGTTTCCCTTTCGCTCGCGTCTCCCCGACAGCACCGTCCAGTTTACCAAACCAACGACGGCCGGCACCCCCCCCCCCCCCCCCCCTCCTCCCTTTGTCAAAAGTATGCATGTCCAAAGGGGTTGCTTGTGAGGTCTACTGTATGCCTCGTTATGCATCCTCGGCGACTGTAATCTCTCGAAAGATGAATTTCTCTGCGTCCTCAATCCTCCAAAACTTTGGAGTGCTATGTGCTAGGGAGCCCCGCCAAACAGCTTAGAAGCTAACTCTGAGCTGTATACTTTGGACGGGGGCTGTGCGTCATGATGACGTGGTCCAAGAGAGCCGTATGATGCGGAGACCAGATACTTTTGTACTCCGTTCTAGAGCATCTACGCGCTTCATAGAGTTACCTTTGGCAGCCATGCATGACTAGGGCCCACTAAGTCTATCCACTCAATGAGCCACAGAAACCAATTAAGGAACACAGGGGATTTTATTTATATTTATTTATTTTGTGGTGTTGATCAATGGAGAATATTACTAATTTATTATCGCTTAAAGGTAATTGATTAGAAAAGCAGAAGAAAAAACAATCACATACCGCCAGTGGGAACCGAACCCACGACCTCCGAATTACACGTCCGGTGAACGCGTGGGTCCGGTTCTCATCGGCGGCATGTAGTTGTTTTTTCTTCTACTTTTCTAATCAATTACGTTTAATCGATAACGTAATCAGTAATATTCTCCATTGAACAACACCACAAAATAAATAAATATAAATAAAATTCACTGTGTTCCTTGGTTTCTGTGGCTGTTGGCTTCTCTTATATATGTATATATCAACAGCAAAAGAAAAACATTAGGGACGAATAAAAATGAAAAACTGTGCACACGGAACGAATATGATTAGAGTTGCCCGTCCAGTGGTGGTGATACAGTGACGTGCTATATAATAGTGCCTATATATCTGTATGAAAAATTAAATTATTCGGCAGGCACAGCGATCCTGCATATATGCATGATCGCTGTGCATGCCGATTAATTTTCATGTGCCTATCCCGACCCCGCGCAGCCTGCGTGTGCCCTAGCGGTTCCATTTTGCCGCCTTCCACATCTGTTGACACAGCCTGCACCTGCTTGTAGCGGCATTTTCCTGCCAGCGTGCCTTGCAGCTTCTCATCAAGCCAGTCAATTCGCCTGAGCCTGCCTGTACCATTCTACGTAATCAGCCTGCATAATCGTATCTGCGCAAAGCTGTCCTTCACCAGGCACCGCACGCTAAAAGGGGTCTCAATAATTGCATGGTTTTGTATAGTATCCGTCTGGGGTGTCTAATTTCTGATGAGGTGGTATGTCTGCGCTGAAACGCTGAAACTCGAGACGGTTGTTGTAGGTGCAGGGTAGAGAGGTAAAAGCGGGCATAGGGGTTGGCCCCGCTCGGTTGATGATGGCTTGAGCTAGATCATGTAAAAATTGAAAATTAGTTTTTGAGGATAGAAATGACGCAGTTGCTGTCTCACATCCCGCGGTGGACACCTGAACCGCGCCGCAAGGGAAGGGAGGTAGGTGGGATCCGAGTGAAAGGAGGAAGAGAGAAAAAGGTGCGTAGTGGAGGGCTCCGAAATAGTTTCGACAACCTGGGGATCCGATCTTAAACGTGCTGCACTGACATCGCATAGCACGTGCGCCTTTTGTGTTTCACCTCCATCAAAATGCGGCCGGGTCCGAACCCGGGAACTCCGTCCCGATAGCCGAGCGTATACTCAGCTCCTCTCGTTTCCCTTCAGTCCCGATCGTGGCCGGAGGTCCAAATGGAGCTTGGCGAGGAGTGTAGTGCCCATGAGTCGATCTAATGGCGTGCTTGGGAACGTGAGGCCGAATGCCGGGAATCATTTAACTTACTAGACAGAGTATTACATGGCCCAAGGTCTATCGAAGGCAGTGAGGAAGAGTGTTGGCATTATACTATTCCAACTGAAGCTTCATTTGGTGGGCCAAATGTGGCGCTCAAAGCGCAACCGGAATCATGTCTCAGTATTGCAAACGTTTAGCCAAGCACGCATGGGATCTTTATTTTATGTGCTGTTATCAAGAAAGGAGATTCGCTATGCGTCTTCAGTGGAACACGATTCGGAGTTCAGGGGGCTAGCATATGCAGCGCACAGTTTATCACGTTCACGGATGTTTGTACAGTTTCATCTTCCTGACGAGTCTAAAATTGTTTTGCAATGGTCATTGGTGATGCACTTGTCGCCGGACGGACTCCGGATCCAGCCTTTCTTGCAAAAGCACCCGGTCACAAGCATCGCCTGGCAAAGTGTGACGGGTTTTTCGCCACACTTCTGCTCGCAGGGACCGCCACTCTGGTACTCCTCGCCCTCGGCGCATGATGGAGCTGCGAGAGAAAGAACGGTAGAGCGTTCTAGCGGGCTAGAGCGAAACAGAACTGCGCGAAGACGACGGGACAAAAGAAAGGCACGAACACACAAAGCGCAGACTTCCAACTGACTTTATTTTGTAAAAGCAGGGTGCTTATAAAGGCAATCACAGCAAACAAGGAGACAAGAAGAAGCAAAGGCAACGTGCGTACGGCAATGACAGTGTCAACAAGACCATGTGTGATTACGACCCATGAAAAGTTCGGATGTGTCCATCTAAGAAATTGATCTCTTGACTTGAAAGAGATAAAGAAGGCGCGCTAGAACACTTATCACCCCTTTCGGAAATGAAATAGGCCTCGATAACTTCTCTTTCGGTTTTTGTTTTTGGCCTTAGAAAGGAACTTTGTTTTTTTCCAGGTAAGGAGAACAGTTTTTGGTGTCGCAGCTCTTACAATGCAAGGGTAGATTGCTGCCAGTGTCGCTGCTAAGGGATCGCCTGTGTTCCAAAGCGCGCTCATTAAAACAACGGCCAGTCTGGCCTATGTAGGAACGACCGCATGACAAAGGTATTTCGTAAACAACTAACCATGAACCGACTAACCATGAACCGACTAGTCCAACATCATGTCTTGTTCTAGCGGGCTGGTCGGTTCATTTCAATAGCTGGTAGGACTGCGCGAGTAAAA
Source organism: Amblyomma mixtum (assembly GCF_055824585.1). NCBI lineage: Eukaryota > Metazoa > Arthropoda > Arachnida > Ixodida > Ixodidae > Amblyomma > Amblyomma mixtum. Next base: position 17,076,937 of record NC_143012.1, read on the forward strand.
CTGGACAGGATATATAGAAACGAAAACACCACGGGAAATATCAGGTTTGTATAGATGTGTGCAAATCGTGCGAATAGAAAACAAATAGAGGAAGTTCGTTAAATGAGGAGGGAAGGGTAACCGAAAAAGACGCATTACGTGCTCTAGTAGACGTTGGTCCATTTTATGATCGGCGCTATATTCTGAAAGCAAAGAACTAAAGGAGCGTGCAGTAAACCTCGGCGAGTGCTGGGTCTGTAATGAGTGTACCAAGTGTACACCAGATTAAAAAATGTGCCGAGGCGCAATAGGTGGAGGCGACTTCAACCATGTTGCTGATCATTTTGTGTAATCAGTCAGAGCGTTTTGTATTTTGATACGATTGTATTACAAGCCTCATCCCCGATAAAATCTGCCGCCCTGCATCGTTTGTCACAAATGCTCTGATTGGCCTAAACAACAGTGGCGCAATCAAATCACGTGACGTAACAAGTGACGTAACCAAACCGAAAGTGTTACGACACCTGCCATACTTAGCCAGCCTTATACAGTACGTAATCTGGAAGTGGACAACTTGCCCTGTGAGGCATATTTGGCGGAAAGGCTGTGCGCACCAGTACTGCCGCAAGTGCGGGACTATAGTCGGATAGAACTCAAGACCGAAGCCGCAAGTGCCCCTCAAAGGAGCCGCTCCAACCAATGACATCGACAGATTCTCCCGCTTGACCGATCATCTTGGACCGGCTAGTGTGAAATCGAAGGGGGTGGCTGATGAATGGGGAATAACCATGGCTTAATTGGATTAACCTCGGCGTCATGAAAATCGGTCGACGCCATTGGCTGGAGCGCCTCTTTTTAGCGGCATCTACTGCCCCGCTGAATTTCTTTGGAGGAGAAATTCGAGGCCCGCGTACTGTGCGATGTCAGTGCACGTTAAAGAACCCCAGGTGGTAGAAATTTCCGGAGCCCTCCACTACGGCGTCTCTCATAGCCTTAGTCGCTTTGGGACGTTAAAACCCATAAACCAACCAATCTACTGCCCCGTTCTTCAGGTGTACCCGACTATAGCCGCGTACGAATCTGCGCGCGTTATGGAACAGACCTGTTAGTCGTAGCTTTCATCAGGCATCGGTCAGGCACACATGCATGAGCATCTATGGGAGCCGGCCGGCCCAGCGAGTCGGTGTGCTTTTCGAGGGCAGCTTCGGGCCCAGTGGTGCCCAAGACGCACTTGCTGGTCTAATGACATCGTATTCTCCGTATCCGTAATGTACTCCTAATTAGATGTCCTCGTAGTTTTTTTTTTGGTCAATTGAATAATTAAATAAAATAGGAAATATGATTCTGCCAGAGAAGGAAAAAATGCTCAATAAAGATGAATGAAAATAGGAATGAGGTATTGAGCTTCCTGCGAGAATTCCAGCGCCGGGTGTAATTGGTACATTGGTTTTTGAGTAGCCGTGTAACCGTGACAGCGTCTTTTGTTACACTCGGTCGACGCGTGTCTTGCAGTGTCGGTGGTAGCGATCATGGTATATGTGGTTTTAAAATTTCGTTCGAGAGAGTTCGAGCAGCACTAATGTCGCATTTCTATAAACTGCATCTGTACCGGAGCGTTTAAAGTGGATAAAAATGATGCGTAGTTTTATTCCGCGCTGCGCGATCTTCCATTACACTTTAGCAAAACTCGCATAACTTTCGAAAGAATGTAATCTCAGGAGTTGTAGAATATTCCTAGTCGTCAGATTTCAAACGGTATGTTTGCAGTTTTTAAAACGTCGGCTTGTAAAACAACTGAGTACTAAGAAGTTAAATTTCCAATTTGAAAATTTTGCGAAGCTGGCGATGTTTTCGTGGACTGAATAAAAATTGTGATTGTAGCATTAACTGGAATTTCCTTCTAGTGCAAGAAATTTAATCGAATTCAACGCAGTGCCTCTAATGAGAGCCTCTTCGCGTGCTTAGTGCACCTGGGATGCAAAGCCGGAGGTTGTCTGAAGCTAAAGTTCCCGCTTAAAAGAAACCTCATCATGTCGTCCAGTGCTTCCTGCAGTTACTGTTCCTTAAACGTCACGATCACTTGAGAAACTATTGCGCCCTACTCACCAGCAAAAGAAGTTTGCAGAAGAATCAGGGCGAAGATGGCAGCGAGAATTGGCTTCATTTTCCTCTCGGATATGATCGCTACTGTGCCTTCGATAATGACTGCCGTTATCGCGCTATCTCTGTTCCCGCTCTCATTTATAGTCAGCATTGCCCCAGCATGCGTGCTGTTCGACTTCCAGTCGCACCTTGCGTCACCGTTTCATAAACAGCGGATAACACGAGACGAAACAATGGAATAAATAACGGCAAATTTAGTTTTTTCTGTTTCGTTTTTCGATATTTATAGCTCTCGCTCCGTGTCAGACGACGTTTTACCCATTGCTGCTGGTGAACGGTGGTCTCAGAAGAAGCAGATGAACACGGCAGTTCTTTGCGTCGCGATTTTTTTTTGTTAATTACTGAACGATGAGACGTGATGGACAGGCAAACGAAGCGCGATACGTGGTAGTGTACTGCCGAACAATGCTTCTTGGGCTGAATCAGGTTGCATGGAAATAGAAAGCAAACTCGTTTTTGCGATTGGGGAGGACGTATGAGTCATGTGTCGGAATACTAAAATGTCGTGAGTACTCGTCATCGAAACAATGCGAATCTCAGCCACAAAAACGCTTCAGGAGAAAAAAGAATAGTACTGGATGGGGGATGCGATCACTTAAAGCTGAATTACGAAAATGAATTGGCGAAAATAAACCCTAGATATCTTTAATAATGTATATATATATATATATTTAAATATGAAGCTAGCCGAAAGTATACGTCGGTATTTTCAAAGCACTGTTTATACGTGTATGGTGCTTTAGACGAAAGGGGCGCTAGGCTGACGAGAAGGGTGACAAGCAGATTTGGATGTTGTTCTAAAACTAAATTGTCCGTCTCGGCGAAATTGAGCCCTCAAAACAAGGAAGCTAGGTCGTAGCGAAAGGGACGCACGTACTCGGTAATCAGGGGTTTCACAATAACCGTCGCTCTCAACCACGCTTCGCTTTAAGATTAGCGGCAAGTTTTCAGATAGCATGGCCACAACACCTCGATAAGTCACGAGCATCGTAGAGCCAGTTTAGCATAATCATGATGACTTAAGAGTGATCTGATAACGCATAACGAGATCACGACCTATCACTGTTGTTCATGGAAACCTGTCTCACTACAGCCTCAGGACAACGTTAAACCTACCGCATTCCTCCTAAGTAGAGATCTGGGCCCGTTCGTACATGGTCACATTGAATAAGACCAGCGCAAGAAAACATACTGCTCATCACTGGGTTTGCGCCCATTACCTAGGTTTAATTCTGTAGGATTTGGAAGGACTACAGCAGTCCCCATCTAAAGTTTCCCAGCATTACGAGCCCTTGTTGGTTCCTCTATACTGGGGGACAAATTTTCCTGGCAATGCTGCAGAGACTAGACAGGAAAGAGAAAGAGACAGGCTTTTGTTCCCGTCGAGGGGGTGTTCATTGCTCGGGCCAGGGTTGCGGAGAGGTAAATGGGGGAAGCTATTGCGCCGAACAGTGAACTGGCACTGGGACAAAGCCCGTCTCCTTCCCTTTCCCGCCTATCCTCCACTGCACGGCGCAAAAAATTGGCAGTGGTTTAGCCATGGTTAAACCGGGCAAATTGCGTTAGCAGTGGTGCGCGCGTTCTTCTGGCGATTCTTCGGCGCGTTGCCTTCGCCTGGTAGCATGCGGCGTTCCTGGGCAGTCAGGTGTTGAGATTCATCGGTGACCGATGACGTGGAACCACTCTGCGAGGTAGAACGTTGTCGCCGAGCTGCTTCCTTAGCACGACGCTTTGCAAGACGTTCTTCACGCTGTTCTGGCATCTCTTATGCACGTTGTCGCTTTCTCGCTTCTTCCTGTCGCTGCCACTTCTCCTTAGAGGACTGCATAGCAAAGCATTCACGCGAAGGCAAGCGCGCAGTTATAGGCGCGGCGCGCAGACGGCGCTGCCATCCGGCGGAGTACGGCTGAAGCAACGGCGCGCCACCTGCTCGGCTCAGCGGCTGTTCAAGGTCATCCGTCCCTACCGACCGGGGCTACGCGACGAGGCTAAACCCACAGTAGTACTGCTAACGCAATAAAAAGTTGTTTCTGAATACAGTAACTTGCGCTTTCAGCGTGTTGTTACGAGCGACAAACGTGCAGTAGCGTTTGAGCTGAGCTGAGCTGAGCTGGGTAATAGAAATATAATGACGAAGGCAGCAGTAGTGTGGAATCAGACCTCCCACCGATAACAAAAGTGGAAGTGATGAAAGCTTTGCAAGCAACGCAAAAAGGAAAAGCAGCCGGTGTGGATCAGGTTACTGAAAATATGTTCAAGGGCAGATTGTGCCAGAAGAGCTGGCCACGCACGCCCTGTATACGCAATGCCTCACAACATCGACCATGCCAGAATCTTGGAAGAACGCTAACATTATCCTAATCTCTAAGAAAAGTAACTTAAAGGACTTGAAAAATAACAGACCCATCAACTCACTGTCTGCTACTCACAAGTTATTTGCGAAGGTAAATCAGGGCAACCTTGTACTTATAAATAAACCAAATGACCAGGCTGGCTTTCGTAAAGGTTATTTGACAATAGACCATACTCACACCATCAAGGAGGTCATAGATAAATGCGCAGAATATAACCAACCTTTATTTCACACCTAAGAATTCTGCACAAAACATTTTTTAACAGGAAAGAGCTTGTAAACACAATTTTTTTCAGATATAAATTGTAAGATTTCACTATAAAAATCAATATATCCGCAGATCTCCCGTCGACAGGCTTGTATTTTTTTTTGCTAGTAACGTTTTTGCGGTCGTCAAAAGCTTTCCTCATTGGCTTTCTATGGCAGTCTAAACTGCCCCATGCGAAAGCTGGAAAAACTTTAAAAGAAAGATTTCAATACACACCTTCAATATTTCCATAACAGTACTTTAAAATTTTACTATATACAAAATTTTTGTCCAAGAATGTTGAACATGAAAGCACTTAGTCGAAATCTCATGAGTCATGCAAGCATCACGGAGACAGGGAATGGAAGTGACATTTGTAACAGCGTTGAAAATTATCTACAGTGGTTGCATAGCTACAGTCTTCCGCTGTGAAAGTAATGAAATCCCAATCGAGAAAAGTGTCAGGCATGGAGCCACGGCTTCTTCAGTACTATTCAGTGCGTGTTTGTAGGAAGTGTTCGGAGATCTCGACCTGGAAAATTTCGGGATAATATTTAATGCAGAATACTTTAGTAATCCGCGATTTGCTGATGACATGGCCGTGCTAAATAACTCAGGGGACGAATTGCAAAGCGTGATCAAGACTTACAGGCAAAGCAACAAGGGGGGGGGGGGGGGTCTAAAAATTAATACGCAGGTAAATAAAGTAACTATCGACGGACAATAAAATGAACAACCGCCGAAAGGCGAGCCTCAGTCCGCTAGGCAACGTTTTGACGTCTTCGTCTCTTAGAAGTGAGACAGTTGCCGCTGCTTTGATGTCCTATTAACATTCTCCTTCCTATCTTTTAGCAATTTCATCCACTCGTAAGAGCGCATGTATACAGCGTGTCCCAGCTAACTTGGACCAAGATTTATAAAAAAACTAAGCGTTCTTCAGAACTCAAATCGCGTGGATGTTGTTAAGGTTTATCTAAAGTTACAGTACCATTTTTTCGCTAATCCTATTTGAATAATTAGTCGAGATAAATAAATTAACTTTTTAAATATAGCTTGAAACGTTCAGGCGTCAATAGGAAAGTTGTGGAGCTCCACAAATAACGTCCAACCCAGGCACTTCCAACGAGATAGACTTAGCGTGGGCGTTTTTATTCGGGAAAAACAAAAGCCCGCGGAGTTTAAAAAATACCACGTGACAGCGCGCTCCGTGCGCCAGGATGCGGCGCGATTACAGCGCTCTCATCCGTACTTTGTAAGAAACCATCACCCGCTTCGGGCCTTTCGTGCTGTCCAAGACAGGGTTCGCGATGTGCTTGGTTCCAATATAAGCGCCGGTGGGTACGGGCGCCAATGGAAAGAAAGCGCGGCTCCTGTTTTTCAGCGTAATTCAGACGACGTTATCAGGCTTGTTATATGTGTCTTTGCTTGTTGGGATCTTGCTCCCAAATTCAAACTCATGAGATTGTCATCGTTCCTCCGCATGCATTCTGCTAACGTGAGTGTGCAGTTATTGCCGCAGAAACGGGAGCCGCGCTTTCAACTCGCGCCCGTACCCACTGGCGCTTATCTTGGAACCAAGCACATTGCGAAGCCGTCTTGGGCAGAACGAAAGGCCCGAAGCGGGTGATGTTTCTTACAAAGCACGGGTGAGAGCGCTGTAATCACGGCGCATCCGGGCGCACGGAGCGCGCGTGTCACGTGCTATTTTTTAAACTTAGCGGGCTTTCGTTTTTCCCGAATAATAATGGCCAAGCTAAGTCTATCTCGTTGGAAGTGCCTGGGTTGGACGATATTTGTGGAACCCCACAACTTTCCTATTGATGCCGGAACGTTTGAAGCTATATTTAAAAAGTTAATTTATTTATCTCGACTAATTATTCAAATAGAAAGAGCAAAAAAATGGTGCTGTAACTTTAGATAAACCTAAACAACATCCACGCGATTTCAATTCTGAAGAATGCTTAGTTTTTTTTATAAACCTTGGTCCAAGTTAGCTGGGACACCCATATATTAAAAATAGCGAAAGCATAAGACGAAATATAGCTTAGCGCTTGAGTGTATTTCTCTTCTCTTCGTTCGGGCCAAGTTTTTTCGATGTAAGGACAATTCTCCTCTTTGCATGTTTTTACAACTTCCCGTCCACTTGTGCCTTAAGGTTAACCTGTATTTGTCTTGAAGCTTAACAAAACCTTCCATATGCCTTCCTTCACCTAGTCTTTTGTCCTGTGCGTTGTTTTAAGCGCCTCAATGTGGCCACAACCAACTCGCCCAACTGTGCCCCTTCCTGCAGTTGTTCAACGCTTCTGAGCGCGGCGTGTACGGCTGTCATTTGAATAAATCTGCGGCCGTGCAAAATGATCGCGATCGGAGCGCCGTCTATCGCCGGTGTCTCAGATAGGCTGAAAGAGTCGCCGCGTCTGCTTGCGTCGGCGCCCAGTCGTGCACCTGATACCATACTTCCTCCGCGCCCTCCTCTCCCACCGGACGGAGAGGAAGACAGCACAGAGAAAGCACCCACAGACATCCAAGACCAAACGTCCCCTATACCTCTACATTTTTTTTTCTCTTTCTTACACCACCTTCGTTCCTATTCTCACGGCGTGGTTGTGGCGTCCTGTCGCAGAGACGAACAGCAACTGCACCTTTCCTCCCCGGTGACCTCCACATCCTCCTCCCCGTGTCCCACCGTCTACGGTTGCCAACACCACGCTGTCTCCACGTGCCGACTGCGGCTTCGCAAAAGCTGCGTCGGGCGGCACAAGGAGACATGTGCTCATATTGCGAGCAGGACGGGCAGCAGCACACTGCGCAGGCGCGACAACAAGGGTGGCAGGAGAGAAGCTGCATCCGGTCTATGCATCAGCATTCGCGTGTAGCCACCTTGCGGGGCCTGCAGGAATTATTACACTACCGTTGCGCAAGAAACCGTCTCCGGGGGTCGGACTCGGCGCTGGTACTAAATTGACGCTGTGATAAAGGCGTGAAGAGACGCAGACGTCACCCTGCTGAGTATGTGAGTAAGGCGACTGATGTTTTTAAATGATGATACCAGTATACCGTGTTATTTGCAGCTGAGAAGTGGGAGATCGCTCACAAGCAAAAATGCCGAACTAGTGATCCTAGAGCACGTGTGTCCGTAATGCCCATGTTGACGGGATGTGCACAGGTCGTTGATGCTCCTAAAGGTTGCACTGATGTACTGCTTATGTTCTCTAGTATCGGTCAGATGAAAGTCCTCATGTTCCGAGGAGTGCATTTGCGATTCGGAATGACTCCCGTTAGCAGCTCGAGTAAGAAAGGGCTGGATGCCTAGATTGAGTCCTGCGTTTCAACACAGGCTTTGGAGTTTACCGCGCTTTTTGCAAGGTTTATTTTGGGACCTTAACTGTTTCAACGTTTCGGCGAATCTACATGACTCTTTTGTACTCTCCGATGGGTAATAATCACGTATACGATATTTTGCGATGTCATGCTCGGCCGTCTTTAAGGTCGATACCCACGAGCGGATGTCTGTGGGTCTCCTTTAATTTACTGGACTTCAGGCCGTTGCCTTCAAGGCACATTAGGCCAGGGCACCAATGATGCCCACTTCGTAAGCAGGATGTCGCAGGGCACATTTCGAGCAGAAGGCAATGTAGCAGCTCAAAGGAATGTTACGTGTTGATGCAATCATTGGGAGTTGCAGAACCATCGCCATTAGGCACCTTTAGCATACCGTGTACTGTGTTACCGCTACCGTTATCGGAGTACCAGCAGCCCGCCCACCGGTGGTGAGTACGCACTGATCGACGCAGCGGGCGCGAGCACAGCTGTCGGGTGTGTGGCGCCACCTACCGCCGTCAAGGCAATTTGCGCATGCGCATTGGCGGCGGGTGGGATCCCGGTACTCCGGTACCGGTACCAGTAACACGGTACACGGTATGCTAAAGGTGTCTATTGAGGCTGCCAGTAACTGTTTTGGAGCGCAGCTCTTAGGCGCCCGTTCGAAGGATTCCACGTCATAGTCGTCGTCGTTGGCGGCGTAACACGCCACCTGACAACCGTGGAAGGTAGTAGCAGAGCGGAACGCCTCCTACCACGGCGAGAGCCGAGGAATGGATAACCGTAAAGTGGCTGCCATGAGAAGATCTTAGAGGGTGGCTAGCAGCTTAACACGCCACCTGAAAGCGGTGGCAGGTGCGCCCGAATTTCGTATTGCTGGCTATAGTAACCATCTGTCATTTTTTTAATCGTAAGCTGACCGGTAAATATAGCTAGAAGCTTTTGGTCGTTATGAGTAAGGTGCCCTTTCGCTATCTTTTTTCTCAGAATGTCTTTCACACGTGCGTAAAAAGCATAGATTGACCTATTTCAATGTTGCATATATATGAGTCCGCAAAGAATTTGGCTCAATACTGCGTTCTGTTCTGATACGGGTATTTGCAATTTTCAGAGTTGCCTAAAGCCTGCATCTCTACCTGGGAAGTGGCATGGATCCCTCCATTCAAAACATCGCCATATGCATCTGCTTCATTCTCCTCTTGGCTCTGTCTCAGGCTCAGGATTCATATTTCCACGAGAAGTGTAAGTTTCTCTCTCGTTGTCCCAGCATCCGCAGACAACGAACACTTTATTCTTCAAACTCATGTGCGGATTGCCGTTGAGTCATCGATGAACGTTCCTTTGCCAATACTGCGACCTCACGCAAATTTACTGCAAACCGAATTTGAAAACCTATTATTTTAATTTTTTATTTTGTGAATTGGCAGTGCCTTTATTCGGCAAATTGATTCAGTGAGAGGGTTTAGCGATACTCTCCGTCTGACTTGCAACGATTTTACGTGAAACTCTTTGCCATTAATATCACTTTGAGGCTTGAGCTATGACTAAAGTAACCAGCAGGTCGGTCACTTTCTAACTGTCTTGTTCAAAAAGGAGGCACCCACATTATCGGGATGTTTTACACTCATAACCCTGCATCAGCACATCCTTCCCTCACCGGCCACTATTTACACCTAACGGGAGGCCCCCTGGGGAGTGGTTCTTTAAATAAGTTTGCTTCCTCTCTAACAGAGTTTTTGCTAATAAAATTAAATGCACCACTTGGACGCATTTTGCACCAATGGATATTTTGCGTTCAATCCCGTTCGAAGTAAATTATGATGTGGAAGAAGCCTTGAATGTTAGTGCTCTCATTTACTTAAGGGTGCCATTAAACACCTTCTGAGGAGAGTCTATAAACTCGCTCAATCACTACGTTTTCTGATCATGAACATCTGAGCCAAATAATGCACTTCCACACGCAGCAGACAACCCACAGTCGTGCGCGAAAGTTTGGGAGTCCTTTCCGGCGACTTTTTCATGCTCGCGCCATCCTCCGTCGAGCGCTGCTGCGCAGTTATGTGCAGAGATGGTTATTGGTTCGATTCTTTCAGGCGTCACGCAGCTACCGTAGCCGCGGCCAATCAACAGCTCGGGCGGGACTCAAGGTTCCACCCCCGGGGAATTTCCGCGCGCGTCGGTAGCCGGCGGAGGAGCATGTAAAAGCGACAACAGAAAGGGAAAGGCGCGAAGACTCTGAAATTATACTTTGGACTGCAGATAACTCACCTTCTACAAAACGCACTGAAAAAATTCTTGCTGGAGGATATTTGTGAAGCGGCGTTTATAACATCCCAGGAATGCCGCACCTTTATGGAGAGCCCCTTTCAGAAGCCCTTTAAGCTGCCGCAGTGAGATATGGCAGCCATGTTTTTGCGTGTTGCCCTAATACGCCATGAATTTTCAGATAGTGATGTAGTGAAGATATGGCGAAAAATAGAGAGATGACTCAGATAGGGATGATCGAAGTCTATCACCGACCTTGCCCTCGCCTTGTTTATACGTACGTGCATAAATTAATTTGCCATGCCCTTCTCGCATAGAGAACTATGCTGCTTGCGGAATATAATCTCTTCTCTACGCGAACTTTCTTACGCCATTTCAATAGCATAAATACAGCAACCTCTCCCTTGAGTGCATCTTGAGCGCTCGACTGCTTCGCTTTGGCAAAAATACACATCGGTTGCTGCATTAAACTAGAGAGTGAAAATGTTTGTATGCCTCAAACGCAGATTCCCCCGCTGATGACTTCGCGCCTCCTGTGCCTAACGGTCTCATCGTGGCGATCATAATCTTCGGCCTCGTAGTCGCAATAGAAGACCTGGCCCAGTGGTGGTACTATCGTTATATAGAAGAGAGAGCGGCGGTAAGTGGCTACTCATTACTATACTGCATTGTGCTCGACGAGAAGGAGGAAGCGTGGGCGTCGTCCCAGTAGGCACTAAAACTCCAGTGGATGTCCTGTGGACGTCTTGGACGTCCATGGAACGTCCACGGGAGTTTTGATGACCATTGGGGTAGTTGATGTGGACAAGAAAAGTTTCCTTTATTTCACCTTATTCTACTGATACGGAACGAACCAAAACTTTCTGCACTGACGTGAGATCGGCAGCTCAATCCCTTCCTCGAAAGCACAGTGTTTCGTGACTATCGGAATTAAAAACGAAATAGCGCACCGAGATTTCCCCCATTGGCTAGCAAGGGACTTACGGCTACTTGAATAATTGGCTTGAGAAACGAGCAGTGACCAACCCAGATTAGGGTATTGTACTTGGACAGAAATAGTCAGGTAAGCCTACTTGCCAAATGAGGCTGATGCAGCGGGCAGTCGCAGTGCTACCCAGCGGTGGGCAGCAGCCATTTAAACATAGCGGCTAACAACGCTGACAGATGAAAACGTGAGCATCGGCCCTGTGGAGTATCTCTCACACCAACATCAGCATACTTTTTATTGAATCCGTGCGCCTAATAATAGTGGTATAGCCACGTTCACCTAAGTGATACGTGTACTTGAGAGTGTGACAAGCTTGAAGCACTTCTAGTTATACTGAGTTACCCGTAAACCGGGTCACTGTTACGATTCGATCAGTGTATGTTTTGATTTTTATTTTGTTAGTGAGGACGAAAAAAGAAGCGCTATAAAGTAGCGGATTAGCATTACGTTTTAGGCGCGGAAGACGTCAGTTCGAATCCAGTTATTGTCGTTAACGTTACGGCGTTTTTTTTTTACATAAAGTATGCGTTGTGTGGTTTTTACACTTGGGGCAAATACTGCAGCGCCGTACAAGAAGCTGCCATACACGCTTTCACTGCGGGAGCTGTTTATGGGATAACGACCGCTAGCGAAGGACACCGCAGACGCGCGCATATGGTAAGAGTATGCCCGAGGGACGCGAACGCCCGGGGGATGGCGTTCGTGTCGCTCACGGCGCAGTTGGCGTGCGTGTTAGGTAACGAATGGACACGCGCTCGTACTCAGACACGCAGTCTAAACCTCCTAAACACCTTCTACGCGAGAGATGATGTGATATGGGAGAATAGTTCACAGCTTATGGCATACGAAGAGGGGAGAGCTTACACAGCCTTCGATAGATGGCGTTGTTGCTGTGATATATGCTCCAGTACGCAGTAACATGTGGTTTGGGTATTTTTTCTGCACTATTATTCAAGTTCGTTTCATTTCATTTCATTTCATTTATTGAGGCCTTAAGGGCCCGTGGGCATTACATAAGGCGGGGGCAAGAACAGTGTATAACAACATATGGTACCAGCTCAACAAAAACAAAAACAAAAAAGCAATGAAACGAAACAGAGCAAAAAAAAACCATTAAAGGAGACAGTAACACAGGATCAGATTATTTGATGAAGCCGAATACATCACGTAAGACACAGGTGATTCGCTAATTCAGTGCGGAAAATTGCTCGATCTGTGCAAGAAGCAATATTATCAGGCAGGGCATTCCATCGGACTATTGCATCTGGAAAGAATGAATCAAATTAGCCCCATTATACTAATTTGTGTTTTCTCTTTGGTGCGTATTTCCCTTTTAGGCCAGTCCGTGAAGTGCTTGCGAATGTACATTGTAAATTAATCAGGTTTTCGGCCCCGCGGTTGTACAGTCTACAGTTGCCGAATGAGTCAACTGTAGGAATTAGTATCGCCTACCAACTTTTTGCCGTCCGACCCATTGTAATAACGTTATCTTTCATTCATTGTCATTTAGCGCGAAGACCCCGAGACCGGCATTCCGGTATCACCAGTTCACCCTCAACTTCCGGCGGTGTCCCGTGCAGGGACTGGTGACTACGTAGAAGAAGCCGTCTTTCTCGTACCGTCTTCCGCACTGAATCCGCAAGAGAGCCACGACAGAGACCAGGAAGGGCTTTACTTAACGGAGCGCCACCCGATATCGATCATCATTGAGATCCCCGCTGAAGCCGTCTACATCGACGATGTTTTTGACATCGACGATGCTTTTGACATCGACGATGCCATCGACATCGTTACAGTCAGCAATACATAGAGGCAGTGAAATGAGCAAGCCCTGCTAGCACGTCTGTAGAAGCCAAAAATGAAAAAAAAAAAATGGGAAGGGGAGGGGGGAGGAGATTCTCGTTTGATTCTGCAGTACCACGGAGAGTTTCTTATTTGATTCTGTGGTGCCACTGCAGAACTTCTTGCTCACTGAAAACTTCTCTCTCATAGTAGTGCCTCCCAGTTTCAGTATTATTTGAAAACATCGAAGAAATTATTGCATGTATTGCTACGTTCACTCACATGTTGGTATTCATTGCTAAGGTGAGCAGAATTTCGCCCTAAGAACGGGTTGTTCGTTTCTCGAACCGCACTATCTGATAACGCGAATTAAAAGGAACGTTTAAGAAATCTACAGTCTCGGTCAGAAGTAATCGGGCCACGTATAGTTTTGCTTTTCAAAGGTCTTTGAAGATAATGACGATGGTTCTCCTCATTGTACGAAGATTTAGAACTTCAGTGGTGTCTTAAGGGTCCGTAAACACGGTTGAGTGAGATACCATGTGGCTCGAAGAAGTAGGGTGACCATGCCTGCATTTATAGTCGTGCTGCTGATTCGAAATATATACAAAACAAACTCTAACAGGAGACATTTCCTGTTCTTGCAATTAACGAAAAAGTATACTCCAATTTCTGGTTCAGACGCTAGGATAGAACACAGCATATGGCCACTTCGCGCAACGACACCATTGTAATTTACGGGTAGCCCCGCTGAACGTTGTTTCTTAGCGAAAATAATGCTGGTTTATATACGAACCCGATAACAGTACTTCATGCTTTTTGGAAGCTTGGGAAGGCAATGGCTGATATTGGAGCTGGGTTTTCGAGCGATATGCTTGATAAATAAGAAAGGCCGATATCTCGATGGTAAAAGTGTTCCCATTTAAAATGGCGTTAAGTGTATCTTAAGGAAGTTCCTGTTAACGCGTCAATGATTTAAGGAAGACACGTCCATTTGAAAGCATCAGTGCAGAAAAAAAAAAAAGCCTATGAAAGGAGGTGTGAAATACGAGCACGGAAATTTGATGACACGAGAAGAATTCCAAACTTTTTCATTTTGAATTTGCGAAGATGCGTTGATAGATGCATGCACATTCGATTGGTACTTGCCTGTACAACATGATCATGGATGCATGCTACGACGATGTTTTGACGTCGGCGCGTTTTCTGTTACCCTCGCCAGTGGTGCCAAAAACCGCAGATGAAGGTGTAGTTCTGAAAAAAAAAAATATGCACAAGCGCATATCTCCGAACACCTTCAGTGCATATGTAAGATGTCAAATGAACTGTGACAGGGTGATGCTGGTGCCAATTTTGTACAAATTTGCCCTTTTACACTGCCAGTGTGCCCGGCACAGAAAGAGTGTGTACTTCAAAAAATTCGGTGTATTATATTCCCAGGCGCTGTCAAACATCGTTTCCTTTTGTGCAGTTTGAGAGTGCAAAGCTCGGAAAGATGATTTTCACCATATTCAAAGAAAAGTTAAGCTTTGCCCATAACCATTCACTGTGCCCCATTATAAGAGTGCTGCTGCTAATAAAATCTGGCTGTTTTCTTCGCAGTTTTTCAATAGTACTTGTTTTTGTACTCTGATGCCTGGAACAATGTTAAGTACAACCTTGGAATCCGGATTGACATTTTAGTTTTAAAATCATTCGGGGAGCAGTTTCCTACGTGCACCTTTAAACATAATCATACGCTTTAGGGGTCTGCTGTTATGAAGCTTCAACTCATGCTCTACAGATTGTACTCGTTCCAGGCTGTTAAAAAAACATGTTTGCGTGTTACTTAGGTGAACATATGAAGCTTTGTACGATCAGCATATTCGCATCCAGTAACTACCCACTTTGCGCTGTGCAGGTGGCGGATATGATTTCTCAGCAAGAATCATTGCTACCCGTTTACACGTATGCTTTTGTTAAAAGCCTTAATTATCTACGTCTTTGCTTGAGTTTTTTTCTTTTTCTGTGTTGAGCCAGAGAGAGAAAGGATTTTTAATGACAGGAAAAAGTGGAGAGGTCGGCCGGTGATAACATGGCTCTGGCCTGCTACTCCACACGGGAAAGAGAAGGGGAGGAAAGGGAAAGTGCGAATCAAGGTTGATGATGGCATGGTACAATGAGTTTCATGAGTGATGTCCACACACACACACACACACACACACACACACACACACACACACACACACACACACACACACACACACACACACACACACACACACACACACACACACACACACACACACACACACACGCACACACGCACACGCGCGCACACACACACACACACACACACACACACACACACACACACACACACACACACACACACACACACACACACACACACACACACGCTGGCTGGCTGGCTGGCTGGCTGGCACTCGCATTGCAGTGAGTAGATGCACGTGTAAGTCTTGTCTTGAACACACACACCGACATATGTCATTGACAAATACTGGAGTAGGGGCTCCATGAAAACACAAATCAGCTTTTACACTTATGTTTACCTCTGCAGCGCCGTCTTGCGACGCATAGAACTTAAGTGCTTGTTTTTGTCGAGTTTTATTTGTGCGTCATGCTTGTAGTGATTATGTAATAAAGTTTAATAATTATCATGATTTTCAGTCAACCACTGATGATGACGCCTTGTGAGTATGACGAATGTCCATGTATTTGAGAGCTAAACTGCGTGAAACCAAGACGGGGCATGAAAGACCACAGTAACACGAGCATTTACTTGATAGATAGGAACAAAAAGCCCTTAAAACAAAGCTAGGACACTAGAGAAAAAATTGTGCAAATGTCTAAAATTAAACAGGCGCGCCACGAATATATAAGAAAAGCCGTAAAAATTGCTGAGTCTTTATCTTTTCGTCTGCAATCCATAAAGAACGATTGCCGCTATGTCTCATAATCTAAAAAAAAGGATGCAGGAGTGGAAATGTTAAGGTTTTTTTTTAGAAGAGAAATAAACACGGCTTGAAATTGATGGCTAATATGTTCTTAAATTATAACATGTTGCTGGGCTAGTAGCAACATAGTTTTCGGGCATACGAAGACGCAACATACTGGCGTGTCATCGTCTTCACCTTCCTCGTGTCCGTTTCGTGTTGCACCTTCGTATGAGCAAAAAAAAAAAAAACGTTAAAATTCCGCACAGGTTGTTGACTATATGTGCCAGAATAGAAACGCAAATATGGTGTTTTTTCAGTCAATAATAAATACCTTTTAACCTTTTCACGTTCATTACAAAAAGATAAATTGCTTCTGTGTGTCAGAAGGGCTATAGACAGTTTTCGTAACAGTTCTTGAGTGAGTGTTCGCGGGTTTTTAGAATTGCGTGAACTATATAGAGCTCAACTTTCGCTACTTTGGTCAAAAATGCTTACCTGCAAAAATGTGAATTGGTATTGGATCCACTATTTCATGTGTACTTATAGACCTGTTTTGTGCAAACGTGACGGGAACCCGGAAAAAATTATTGTTGCAACAAACGTGGTAAGCATTTTTACACATGTTGACGATTTTCGATCACCACTGACAATGGCAATGCGGAGTTCTACGGAATTTTGAAACGAGCTGAACATCTTCAAACAGAGCCTAAGCCCGGTATAGGCTTAAATTCACGCATTATTGACAAAAATTCCAGTTAGTTTTTAAAACTTAATCTCAAGTTTTTAAGGATCGCATTCAGTAAGGTTGTCAACCTCGTGCAGAAAAGGACTTCTACCAGCTGTGTCAGCGAATTCAAAGCTGGCAAGTACTCACATCGTCAAGTGCTGTGCCACAAATGCACTAAAAATTTCCGCGAGCAACTGTTTAAAAGATGCTCGGCATAGAGACAGGATGATTGTTATTTCTGTGGCTTAAGTTGTTACTCATCTCAAAGCCTAGCCATTAAGCCGCCGCGGTGGCTCAGTGGTTATGGTGCTCGGCTGCTGAATCGAAAGGCGCGGGTTCTATCCTGGCGACAGCCGTCACCTTTAGATGGAGGCGAAATGCTAGAGGCCTGTGTAGTGTGCGACGCCAGTTCATGGTAATGGGCCACAGTTGGTCGAAATCCGTAACCTTCCACTACGGCCTTCCTCATTATCTGGGACGAAACAGATATCGGCAACGTGCTTTCTTTCACTGCTTCTACTCTCGTAATATGATGGTGACGTTCCAAGACAGCCGGTGAGGTGAACGCTTTTTTGGTTTTAGAAAACCATGCTCCGTTGCCATCTCTCCTATCGGAATGAATAGGTGACGTGGCACTTGCATGCGCCAGCCTGAAAAAAGTCTAGCGCTCGAGCGTGATAGCGCGGGAGCCTAAAACCTAAAAAAAAAACAGTGCGATCTGTCGCAAAAAAAAGTGTTGCTGTGGCTTCAGTTGGAAACGGGCGAACTAAGATTGCTAAGATAAGGCCACCCGCTTCTTTCCGGCACGGCGGGCGAGAATTGGTGAGAACTGGCCTAAGCCTACCGGGCAGTAGCGAGGCAGGACAAGCATGGCGTCGCCCTTTACTTGGTTCTCGGGTGCAATTATAATTATTCGTGACGAAACCGACCTTGTTTGAATGAACTAATGAGACCCTTCCTGCTTCCCTCGTCGAACTGCGACATCAGCTGAAACACTGTGTTAACTGAGGCCGTAGAATTGCCGCCAAGTTATAACCCGACAGAAATTCAAAGGGACTATCCACCACCGGAGCGTGAAAACATCGTGTTCGTGCCAGCTGTTCGCCTGTTTATCGCTAAACATGGCAGATCTCCTCTTTAATCGTGTAAGAAAGAACTCCTGTCAAAGTGCCACCGCTGCCAGCTTGACATCGAAGTGTTGTGTTGTCGGCCTCGCTTCTTCGAGGTGTGAACTCGGCTTGCTTGGACGGAGCCTTCCCAAAGCTTCATCTGCGGCAGCAAGAATGGTAAGTGGGATTGCAATCGGTCAGTTCTGCAGCTCGCACTACTGAATACAAGAGTTTAGCAACACTCGAGCTTTTGTTAGTGTATGAAATGCGTTTAACGCACATACGAAGATACCGTAACGACCCTTATTTACCCCACCAGATTTCTTGTGCCAGTCGCGGAGGCCCCGGTGCAAGCAATGATGAGCAACACGCATTGACGTATAGCTGAGGGCTGATCGCGTACCATTGGCTGATCTGGAAGTGAAAGGCACGACCTAACGCAATCGTCTCTTCTAGAAACAGGGAGGGCAGTAAGTACCGAAGTTGTCGCTCATCGAGCACTACAGGTTTAGGAATTAGCTGTATTCTTCCCGGTTCCGCAGGAGACTAATCTTCGTACCAATGGGTTCAAGCATGCCCCGATGAGAGAGGGAAAGAAAGGCGGGGACGTTTGCCGGGAGAGGATACCGGTTTGCTACCCCGCACTGGTGGAAATTGATGAGAGGATGTGAAGGTGTATGAGAAACGGTAAAACGCTGTTTTCGCAAGATTGAAAAACCGCTTCCCTCCATAACATCGGTAGTGGTGGCAGTGTGGCGCTTTTATTAAAACAGCCTTTATGTTAGACGTTCAAGAGGTATTGGGCCAAGGTGTCGAGGGCGCTTTGCAGTTCCAGATCCAGGGAGGCGAGCCAGATGGGCCACGGTGGGGGTGGGGGGAAAGGATAGAAGCCTTCAATTTTTGAGATAGCAGAAGGCACGCGATGAGCTCGCATCGCCATGCGTTCGCGTACTCTTTCATATCGATTGCACTGGCACGTATATATTGAGGAGGAAGCCGAAAATTTCTCCGAGACTACAGTCTCCTGAAGTTTCAATAACTCTTTTAAACATGAACCATAGAGAAAGATATTGGTAAAGAGCGGACACTCCCATAGGGCCCAGCGGCCCATTTGACTGCAGCGCACCAAGCGGGCGGAGATTGTCCGGTTTCGGTTTCAGGCGCGCACAGTTTGAACATGCGCTGCGCTAGCTGCGCCCTGCTGCGGGGAAAAGTTCCGGTTCCGGTTACAGGCGCGCGCAGTTTGAATGCCTGCATGCGCTGCGCCTCGCTGCCTGGGGCGACTTCCGGTTCCGGTTTCAGGGGCGCGCGGTTTGAATGTTAGCATACGCCGCGCCCCGCTGCGCCGTTAGCAGCGTATAATTAAATAGATTTCGAGTGCTTCTGACCAGCCATGAACGCAGCTGCATCATAGCCTTTGCTAAATATTAGCACTCCACAAAAGACACCAGGTGTTGTGTGAAATGAGAACATTTATTTTGTGCAACATAAACAAAGCCGATACAATGAATTTTACCATTTGGTGCATCATGTGGTGACTCCTGTTGCTCCTGGTGCTCCTGTTGCGGCACCACGGCACACAGCAGGTGTTGCTGACAGGTGGCATCACCTGAAGAATTCGCAAGTATGGTCATTCTCAGTCTCCTTATATTGTAACTCTGTAAACAGTGAAAAGGTGCGAAAGCGGCGAGGGAATGAAATTACGAGCGGAGTCAACATGTTTTTGCGAACCTCGCGTGCTGAACGTCGTTGCGCAAAGTACAATACACATACCCTGTCACACGGCAGATACCAATCAACTTCTTGCAAGCATTTCTACATTCCCCGACGTTATTGTCTACCTTCTAAAACCTAGGTGGACAGCAGAGTACGGTGTAGCAGAGTACACAGACGGCCACAACACGGACTACGAACCAGAAGTACACAACATGTTAGGAGCACTGAGAAATACACGGGTGCAACGTATGTTTTAAGAAGCATAGAAAATTAAACTATCGGCGCAACAGTTCTTGGTTTTCAAGCTCTTTAGAGTTTAGAAAAGCCGACGCGTTGCCTTTTTTTGCCGGTTTTCAAAAGCGCATTCCTGTGTTGTCAATGCACAGGTGAAATGTGCGTTTCCACGAGCGCAGATAACGGAGTCTTTCACATGTACTATCGGGACAAAAGTGGTATACTCCACGCGACCAGAGCCGGAGCAACGGATGGATGGATGGATGGATGGATGGATGGATGGATGGATGGATGGATGGATGGATGGATGGACGGACGGACGGACGGACGGACGGACGGACGGACGGACGGACGGACGGACGGACGGACGGATGGATGGATGGATGGATGGATGGATGGATGGGTGGGATGGATGGATGGGTGGGATGGATGGATGGGTGGATGGGTGGATGGGTGGATGGGTGGATGGGTGGATGGGTGGATGCATGGATGGATGCATGGATGGATGCATGGATGGATGCATGGATGGATGCATGGATGGATGCATGGATGCATGGATGGATGGATGCATGGATGGATGGATGGATGGATGGATGCATGGATGGATGGATGGATGGATGCATGGATGGATGCATGGATGGATGCATGGATGGATGGATGGATGCATGGATGGATGGATGGATGCATGGATGGATGGATGGATGGATGCATGGATGGATGGATGCATGGATGGATGGATGGATGCATGGATGGATGGATGCATGGATGGATGCATGGATGGATGCATGGATGGATGCATGGATGGATGGATGGATGGATAGGAGCGCCCCCTTTGAAACGGGGTGGTGGCAAATGCCACCATACTCACCTTTTCTTCTTTATTTTTTTTTTACTGTGTTGGCAATTCTCATTAAGAATCGCCACCATCTTTACCTACGGTTTCCTACAATTCTAACCTTATGCCACATCTCTGCTTTTCAGCCACCAATCCTCCAATCGCTTTTTGCTGACTTCCACTGCAGATTTATTTACATGACCATTGTTATCTTTAAACCCTAGGGCCTCAGGAAGAGTGACTGCGCCTGCATCGACATCCGGATGGATACCGTCACATTTGATTATGAGGTGTTCAATTGTTTCCACAGATCTACCACACACTGCACATGTGTCATCTTCTTCGTTAAATTTCTTTTTGTAGCTGCGCGTTCTAAGACACCCTGACCTAGCTTCAAAAAGTAGGGCACTGCCTCTTGAGTTATCATAGAAAAATTCTTTCCTGATCTGCCTTTTCCAGCATCGATATAGTTCTACACTATGTTTCTTTTCCATTGAATTCATCCAATTTTTAACTTCCGCGTTTTTAACCTGTCGTTTAATGCTCTTTCTTTCTCCGTCCTCATGACCGGCATACTTACTGGTTAGTTTTCTAGTTCTTTTCCGCCACTGTGAGTCAACGCTCTTTCTCTATACATATTTAAATACCTTAGCTGCCCACCTGTTATCGTCCAATTTCCTCAGGCGTTCTTGATATAGTATTTTACTCTTAGCTTCCCGTGCTTCGAACGATGCCCAGCCCATATCCCCTTGTACTGCCTCGTTTGTTGTTTTACCGTGGGCACCTAGTGCTAATCTTCCAACAGCTCTCTGATTTACGTCTAATCTCGACTGAACTTCTGCCCTTAAGCACAGAACCGCATTGCCGAAAGTAAATCCCGGCACCATTATTCCTTTCCAAATACCTCTTAGTACTTCATATTTGTTGTACCCCCATAATGCCCTATGTTTCATTATCCCGGCGTCTCTTCGTCCTTTTGCCCTAAGAGCCTGTTCGTGCTTTTCCGTGTATATCTGTCCTTCGTTTAGCCATATCCCGAGGTATTTGTATGCGGCCACTTTGGGTATTTCGTGGCCTTGTATTGTAAGCAGCTGGTCAGTTGCATCGTTAAAAACCATCACACCTGATTTAGGCGCGCTAAAACCGAATCCTAGAGCGTCTCCTTCGTCTCCACAGCAATTAACCAAAGTTTGTAGATCTTCCTGGCTATCTGCTAATAGTACAATATCGTCCGCATACATTAAACCCAGGAGTCGCTGCTCAACTACATTTCCGCCTAATCTGTACGACAGATTATAACCTAGATTACTTTCTTCTAGCCTTCTTTCCATATTTATCACGTAAAGCATGAACAGCAGCGGTGATAGAGGACAACCTTGTCTTAATCCTTTGTGCACCCCCACAGTTGTGGTGCTTTTTTTCCCTTCCCATGTAATTTCAACTTCATTATCTCGGTAGATTTCCTGTAGAAAATCAATTACGTCATGACCAATACCTAAATCTTTCAATATGCTCCACAGGAGTTCCCTGTTCACGTTATCGTATGCACCGCTTATGTCCAGAAAGGCTAAAAACAGAGGTCTGTTTTCCGCCTTAGCTATTTCTATTCATTGGTTAAGCACGAAAAGGCTATCATCTAAACGCCTACCCCTTCTGAACCCATTCTGAAGTTCTCCGAGTATCCGATTACCTTCTACCCATGCCTGCATTTTTAATTTCACCGCCTGCATGGGCAGCCTGTACATAACAGACGTTATCGTAATCGGACGGTAGGATTTGATGTTCATCTTATCTCCTTTCCCTTTATAAATCAAATTCATTTTACTCTGTCTCCAGCTGTGCGGAATTTGCTGATTTGTTATGACTGTCTCCAATGCTTTTATCAGCGCTTCCTTGCTTCTTGGGCCAAGTTCATTAATCAGCTTAACTGGAAGTTCGTCTATCCCTGCGGTGGGTTTTTAGAAATATTCGCTTCCGCCTTTTCCCAGTTAAGACTAGTCAGTTCTAAGCTGTTCTCTATTGTGCTGTCCTGTGTTGCCGCCTCACTTGGGAAGATTACCCCATTATCGTTGCTAAAAGACGCAGCTATAAATGATGTAATGTAGTTCACAGCATCGTCTCCCTCTAAACATTTTCCCTCAGCATCTATTATCTGTTCCTGCGTTCTTTTATTTGTTTTTCCCAACCAGCTTATATGGTTCCAGAATTTTCTTGGCCCCCCTTTATTTGCCTCGCGAACTTCAGCCAGCCATATATCAGAGGACTGCTTCAACGCCACGGACTAAAACCCCTAAATAAACTAAAAGTAGCGACATCTCCTCCCTCCTCCTCCTATGCCGGCGCTCCTTCTCTCGGCTTCTCCCGGGCGCCGACGGTGGCGGCACCTAGGCCGGGAGCAGCTAGCAGACGCTCTCAACCGTCGCCTTTTGGCGCCCGGCAGACCGCGCGCCCAAAAGAACTTTGTGTTGCGTTTTGTGACTTGTCTTTGGTCAAAATGACATCATGAAATGAGAGATTGAAAAATCAGTTTCTGTAATAACTGCCCAGACCAACGTTGGATTGCTTTATAGAAACTTCTTGTTCTTCGATCGCTTTGACTGCGGAGCACACGTTGGAAGTGGCGCGCGCGAGCGAGTTCGCGGCACTACAGTGACTACCATCGCTCGACGAGTGGCTTTCTCGTCGCTCGCGCTTTGGCGCGCAGCGGACCACGCGCCCGCATGATTTTTGTTCCATTTTCTGCCTCCAATTCGGCCGCATTGAGATTGTTTGGTTTGGTTTGGTTTATGGGGTTTAACGTCCCAAAGCGACTAAGGCTATGAGAGACGCCGTAGTGGAGGGCTCCGGAAATTTCGACCACCTGGGGTTCTTTAACGTGCACTGACATCGCACAGTACACGGGCCTCTAGAATTTCTCCTCCAAAGAAATTCTAGCCGCCGCGATCGAACCCGCGTCTTTTGGGCCAGCAGCCGAGCACCATAACCGCTGAGCCACCGCGGCGGCTTATTGAGATTGTGGCGTGGGAGATACAAGGCACGAAAAAAAAATATAGAGCGTGACCTTTCATAACTGAAAAAAGAATACACAAGTGTTAACACGTCACCACTCTGCATTAAAAGCCATGAGGAGCTTTTCCAATGTCGAACTTTGGAAATGGTCTGGATCATTGCGCGCGCCCCTGCGTTAGTGATTTATTTGACACCAGCTATCTACGTTACATAGCTCCACGCAGCGTGATTTTCGCAGGAATTCGCGGCAGCGACGACGGGCTGAACCCAAAATGTCTGAAACTATGTTTGCATTCACAAGTAATATGCTTGCATTCTCAAGTATTATCCACGCAGATATCCTGTATTCAAGCGACAGGTGCGTTAATGTGCCTAGGCACAGTAACGCCCGATTTCGTTTTAGAACCCTGCTTGAAAAATACGTTCAGCAATGCGCGCAACATGAAAGCTAGACCTTAATCGCAAGCAGCATGAGCAGCAGGAGCTTCAACAGCAAGTACCACACCTTTGTTGTCGAGTTCGTGAGCGAAGGAGTGCAACTGTAACAGAACAAATACGTCTATCGATGCGTTCAACATGAAAGCTAGACCTGCACCGCGAGCAGCATGAGCAGAGTAGGCTCAAACAACGAGTACCGCCCCTTTAGTATCGAGTTCGTGAGCCCAGGAGTCCAGCTGCAGCAACACAAATACGGCAAGCAATGCGCGCAGCATCAAGCCTGGACCTGCATAGCGAGCAACGTAAACGGCGGGGCTCAAACAACATGCGAACGAGCCCGACTGGAACCAAGCCGACACGCCGCGCAATGCGAGCAACATTAAACCTGCCCTTCAGCACGGCTTTCGTACCCGCTAGCGAACGAGTCTATTTAAAATCATGCCAAACGGCATTTAGTGCGAAGAAAGACTGCAGCCGCTGGCGCTTCACACTAAATCATCCGAAAAAACACGACTGACAACTGAAAAAAGACCACTTATCTCACAAAGACGCGGATCCACAACATTATCGAAGTTTGCCCGGCCGATCCTGTGCTGCCAAACCTTTCGGCGAGCCGCGTTGCTTTTTCTGGAAGGAATTACAAAAAAATCTTTTGCCACTGCCACCTCGGTTGTTGCATCTATACGCGCAAAAGAAGCTCGGCATCGCCGCAACACGTAGACGCCGTCAAAGATAAAGAAAAAACGCTTCCCGCCAAAACTGTTGCACAGAAAGAAAATGAAGCGCGTCTCCCAGCCCCGGCAATGGCCCAAAAAGCGCGCGCTAACACGTGACTACGGCGCCTCGGCCAATGGGAGGCTCGATTCTCCGGCGGCGCGCCAGGAGAGGAGGAGTGTCGGAAAGTTCAAAGCTTTTCGCTACTTTTGTTTCATTGAGGGGCTTTACCACGGACTAGGGTGCCTCGATGCCAGCACTGCGAGGCACCCTACCACGGACTACCACGGACTGCCTTTCAACGCCATCTGCAGGCGGCATCTCGGACCCAGACAGCCAATCTGTGACCTTTATTATCAGCAGGCATGTTGCTTGGCTCGTTTCAATGTTTCGCGCTTTTGCTCGCCAAAATGCCGAGCGGCGCCGCAGCAGTAGCAATCTGGTGGCCCTCTTTTCATTTTGTGTCTTCTTTTTTTTTCAACGCGCGTTCGAGATATGGCTTCAGAGCCGGCGCTCGCACCGTCATGATGCGATCAAATGCCCGCGCGCGCGTGGCTAAAGGCCGATTCACACGACGGTCCGTTCGCCCGCAGCCCGCCTTCAGTTCTCCACGATCAGCGGGCACGGTCGGTTTGCTCGAAACGCCGTTGAGAGCGCTGCAATTTGGTAGCGCAGGAGCGTAGTCAAGTGGTACTTTTTCATATCTCGCGGGCTTTCTTTAAATGCTGGAAACAAGGACCCCATAGGAGATACGATGCTGCAATAAATTGGATCAGTTGTTTAGAAACCTGCTCTACAATCTAACGTAACGGTCTTGGCCCTAAAATGAATATTTGAAAATTTGCATAATTCATCTTAGTTAATTAACAAACTAAGCGCAATAAAAAAAATATTCTGAGGAGCGCCACATGATGGCAAACAATGTATCGTTGGTTTCAGTGTGCTGCGGTTTATCGCTTTTTTTAAATCCTTGGTTCAAGTTACGTGAAACACCCTGTATACGATGCAACGCTTGCTCCTCCTGTTATTGCAACGCGGTTTCACCGGCTCTTCCACTGACGTCATGCCAGATGGCGCGGCGATCGAGCGGCGCTGCCAGCTGCGGTGGTTGCTAGGCAACGTCTCAGCTAGCGGTGTGGCCACCGGCCACAGCGAAACGGCGAGAATACGGCCAATGTAGCTCTCGCAACAACAACAACAACAAAATAGACTGGTGGCGGCCGCGCGGAAATCAATGACATCCGCAGTCCACCAACGGCATAAGGAAGGCGCGTCCAACTGTAAGAAGCGCTGGGAATGAAGGAGCTATGGCAACGTTTATTGCGACATGATGGAATTCCTACTTTGTAGCAGTGATCAATGTGCGATCAAGTGTGTAATGGTTGCGTTACGTTTGTCTCAGATGAAGATTGTAGTGAAAAATCTTACAAAACAAACATACCGAAATTATTTACCCTTTCCCTTGATTTTCACGCATTATCTGGGCGTAAATTTCTCTCATTACGTCAACAGTTTACAGTTGTGAACGGCTTCTCGCCAGCACTATGTGACGTAACCGCAGGCGTTCCAAAGAAAGCGTAGTTGGGCCTTTCCTTTTTTCTAATTTACATCATCGGCTTTAACGGCTTTACGAATAGCATTTCAACCCGTTTACGACTTTTCGCAGATATGAGAGTTGCTTACCGCAAGATCACATGAGAGACTGACCATCTGGCTGGTCAAATTTATCTTCACACTATTGCTGATTGGTGCAAATACTGGCACGTGACTCTAAATGCTACCGAATGTAAATTTACGACTTTTAGCCGCAAGCGTAGTATTCCTAAGTTCAACTACTCTATAAATAACACCTTCTTGTCCAAGGTAATTATGCCGAACAAATATATCTCAGTGTTCAGTTCACACCAAATCTTCCATAGTCTTGTCAGATTTCAAGTCTTCAAGAAAGCATCAAGGACAGCATACACCGAAACCTGCGAAACTGGCCCAGCTCCTTTCGCAAACTCGCGTATCTAACATCTGTTCGCTCACAATTGCAATTCGTCTTATCTATATTTTCTCCCCATCAAAATTTCTCATAGAAATGCTTGAGTCTATTCAAAGCATGGCTGTCCGGTACCTTTTTAACAATTATAGTCCCCTCACCAGTGTCTCCAAGCTTAAAAACATCAATGGTACACAGATACTTGAAATTCCTTGTTCAAATTCATTTCTGTTTATTTCACAAATATGGTTACGAGCGCCCTTCGTTTTTGCCTCTAGAATTACCTCCCTGCTCTTCACGACGCTGACATAGTCATCTCAGCTTCAGCCGCATATATGGCAAAACCCAGTAATTCAATTCATCTGCATTACCTAGAGAAATTAGCCTCTGAAATGATCTTCCTGACAACATAATCTCTTCATCTGACCCCGGACAGTTTATAAAGCACCTATGTATGTATTTATCGCTTTTGTATCGCTCCAAATGTAGTACTACGGTTTCAGTTCTCCTTGATATTGTTCTCTGACGTACCACTGTTTCAGCTGCACCTGATTACCTCTTTTTCGCATATTCACGTTTCGTTCTTTGTATATATTTCTTGTTTTCGTGTTTAAGTTATTTTTACTCTGTTTTGGATCAACTATGAGTTCTTTTCCTGTATTTGCCATGTCCGCGTCTGTTGTATGGTTTGTTATTTCTGCACATTTCTTTTCTGGAACATGTCACCATAGATCACGTCATCTGCCGCCGCAGTGGCTCAGTGCCTATGACGCTCGGCTGCGGACCCAAAAAATGCGGGTTCGATCCTGGCCACTGCGGTTGCATTTCGATGGAGGCAAATTGCTAGAGGCCCGTGTACTGTGCGATGTCAGTGCACGTTAAAGAACCCCACGTGGTCCATATCATCCGGTGGTGCTGAAAACTCCAAATCATTCGGAGCTTCTGCTATGGCGTCCCTCATAGCCTGAGGCGCTTTCGGGCGTTAAACCCAATAAAACCACAGAACCAGAACAAACACATCACCTTCACTCATCTTGCCAGTTTCTTGGAAGCTAATTCTTTCTTCATTAATTTCAGCATGGTTTCCGAAAAAAAAAACCTTTCTCCTGTGAGACTCAGCTTTGTTTCACTCATGACCTCCATTACATTCTTGACGATGGTTCACTGGCAGACTGCATATTCCTGGACTTCTCTAAAGTTTTTGATAAAGTCTAGCATGAATTGCTTGTTCTTGAACTGAGCAGATTGAACTTAGACGTTAACGTGCTCTCGTGGCCGTTCTATTTTGTAACAAACCAATCTCAATTCCTAACGGCAAATAATACATATATACATAAATGACTCGTGTGGATAAATGACTTGCCGGCCAACCTTAGCGCGTCAGTTTGCCTTTGCGGATAATTGTGTTAGCTATCGTAAAATAAACAACGAATGTGACATCTGTATCCTAAAACCCGATATTAACAACATTTCCGAATAGAGTCAGCGTTGCAATATGAAGCTTAGCATTTACAAGTGCGAACGTATGCGTGTCACGCGCGTCAGCGCAAGAGCTTCTAGGTACCATCTCAACAATGTTCCTCTTGAATCAGTCTCATCCAATAAATATTTAGGTGTTCACGTACTGACAGGTTGCTGGATGGAGTAAATTATCATGTAAACTGCATGTCCATAACGTAGACAATATTGCTAACAGTACACTTGGCTACTTTGGAAGAAATTTTACACGTTGTCCAAGCGCACTAAAACATTTCCTTTACAAAACTTTGGTTCATAAATAACTGGAATATGCAGCTTCTGTCCGGAACCCAGGCGTCGTTTCACTCATCTTTGAACTGGAAAGAGTGCAGTATCGGGCATCACTCTTTATATTGTGCGACTATCATCGCACTTCTAGCGTGACTGCAATGAAAGCCTCCCTGTCATTACCTCTTCTAACGGAACGTAGAAAGGTAATTCGGCTTTGTTTAGTTTGTATTGAATTTTTGTGACAGAAACTTCTAACACAACCGTCCTACATTTCATAACGCATTGATCACCGTCACAAGAGAGAAATTCCATTATGTTGCACTAAACGTCGCCACGATTTCATTTCCAGCACTTCTTACAGTTCGAATCACATTCCTCGTGCCATTGCTGAAGCTGCAAACGTCATTGGTTTGGGAACAGCTGTCGCCAGTCTTTTTGCTCCAATCTTTCACAACGCCTTTTGCTGTAGTTTTCAGACTTCCAGATTTTTCTAATAAGCTTGTTCATAAGCAGCACAATATATCCAAACTCCTCCAACAGACTGCGCTTACAATGGCACTCTAGGAGCTAGAATTGTTTCACAACATATATCACTGTCACATCGACCTTCCGTGTGAAACAATTTTCCAGCCACATTACGTATCCGCTTGGCTGACCATAATCAAAGAGTGCTCAGTTATAAATGCAGACCAACCACTTTCAATTTTTGAAGAATGTAGAGAATAACTTGTAGTTCATCACATTTTAATATATGGCGTGAAACTGGAAAAACTAAGGAAAAAGTAATTTACTCAATTTTATAACGAATGCGTCTCTTTTCACCCAACGCTGCTCTTAACTGACAATGAAACTGTTTATACGTCTAGCGTTTTTAGGTTTTTAGGAGATGCAGGTTTTCTTCTATAACTAAATTCTGACCCAGTGCTCCGCCTTATTTTATGATACAGCTGAGGCACTTTCTCATCCCTGAGAATAAGGCTGAGGTCTTTAATTGGTTTGTTGGCAGCCTGGAGATCCTTTCGCAGCCAGGTTGCTGAGGCTACACAACTTTCTTGAAAGCTTTTACTGTTAACCACTTCTGAAATTCGTTTCATGTGTAATCGCTAGGCAGTACGGAATAATTTTTAGGACCTCTACACCACCGATGATTTTTCACGTATCCGCATGATGGCCTTTGTTGCCTATTTGCCATAAAACCCAACACAACACAAAACTCCTTCTTTCCAGAAACATTCGTCAGTAGAACAGACTGCCATCAGCTGTTGCATCTATTTTATCGAATGAGGCATTCTATTCGACTTTTGGTGATGGCTGTTTCGCTTATAGATTCTGAGTTCTTCCATTTATCTAAGTGCACCTTCATTGTTTGCAGTCTTGGAGGAAGGAAAATTAGAGGAGAGGCCGTCACGTGACATTTTGTGAAGCCGGAAACAAGCTCGGCGCCATCTTGTCCGGGCTGACGTCATGCTGACGTTTCGCCGCCGCGCCGATTGCGCGCGCGTTTCAAAGCCAACGAAGGAGCGTGCTAGCGCATGGGCACACGCCCCCGCAGGTTTGCATGTACGGGGTAGAAGTTTTGACAAATGCCATTCGTTTGCAGTTGATGACTTTGTTGTAGAGCAGAAGCTTTTGTGTTGTTGTATATGATGTGAAAATATTGTAAATAGCCACGTTTTTCCGCATGAGTTGTTTTTTGTGAGAAAATAAATGTTTTTTATGAATGAAGTTCTCGGGATCCTGTGTGCATACGTATCTTTATATAGATATTGCAGTGAACAAAACTAACCCTTCGCCTTTATTAAATAAGAAAAATCTCTAAGGTATTGTTTAAGCGCAGGGTCTCTTTCTTTTTACCAGCGGCGTATAACACTCCCCGAAAAATACTTCTGCCTACGCCACTGGTAGTGGCTGCATTGTAAAAGAATTTTACTCATCTGCTTCGGCTCACGTGTCTACCTTGAGTTTAGAATAACCTAAGGGCGCGTGCGATCAATGAATACGTAAAGTCGGGATCGAATTAATCGCAGGTGTAAGCAAGATGCCGGTAGAAACTACAGCGAGTGCATAAAGGTAGACGCAACAATTCGCATATAAAATCAACGGTAAATTTCACATTCAACCGAACGAGCCCCTGCATTCTTTACTGAGTATGGCATGCAATAGTCACCAGTAGCTCAGGTTTTTTGAATTATTTCTGCAAAAATATTTTGTCAAATTTTATAAGAGCTTTGGGGAACGTTCTAAAATTAAGAGATTTCACATACCGATTGCCTGAACGCACTTTCTTTTTTCTTCTTCCTTTCTTTTTCTTTTTTCTTTCTCTTTTTAATGCTGTGTGTCTTGGATCTCACAGTGTATTTCATGAAGCTTCCGAACAAACTATCCCACCTTAATGCAGTGTAAAGTACTCCCTTTAAACTTAAGCTTCCTGAAATGTTTTAGTATATGGCTACCCTGGGAGCCTTTCATGTACAGCTTGCTTGTACGAGACTTATATTTGAATGGTACTCTGCAACACTTTCTATTTGAGAGCATAATGATTTTTCAGTGGACAGCTGTCAAATGTGCTCATGAGGTTGTAAAAAAAATCCTTCTTTGCTAGAATGAGTTTAGAGGTTCATGCATGAGATCCGTGAGCAAGGTGATTCATATTGGGTTGTTTGCATGCTATGCTCGCATAAAAGTGTGCCGCATACTGGCCGCACTTTAATCGCGCTCTCTGGAGGATAGCACAAACCTATCAGTTTTATGCTGAATGAGTGTGCACTTGTCTGCTTTCGGCTGAGTCGTGAACAATGCTACCATGCATATGGTCACACCCCACCTTAGTGTTCAACCTGCCTTTTAATGCAGCTCTTGCTGCTGAATGTTGCCATCTGCTTCCATTGCATATGTTTGGGAAGCTGGCTATGTCAACGTTGCCTTGTGCTGCAGCAGTGAGGGTAGGAAAAATTCTGCAGTACTTTGTTATTGGCCATAAATACTATACTTATCTTCATAGCATGTTTTCGTGCGGCTGGTGATGCAAGGAATGCTTTCTCGTATACAGCAGTGAGGATGGGCAAGTATACTGAAAAGTTTGAGTTCTTGACCCTGAACGCAAAATGTAATATCATAACGTGTTGTATTGGTGGCCGTGCCAGCAATGACTTTTGATTCACAACTCCAAGAGCCACTAACGCAGGTGACAGAAACGGAGAGGGCCAAAGTGCATATAGTAGACAGCAGGGGAGGGTTTATCTGAAATTTTACACAGGATAACCATTCTGAACATCTTTTTCTCAATGAAAAAAGTCCAAGAAATAAATGTTTAAAATGTGACTGCCCCTCTCCATAAATCCATCCTTTGTAGAATGGCAACATAGCATGTTTCACTTATCCACAGATCTAGTATTGTGCATAATATATTATGAAAAATTTAGCGCGACACACAAGGACCGAAAGAGTAGACGACACGAGCGCTGACTAACAACTGGAAGTTTATTCGAAAACACGTAGAATTATAAAGGAAGAAAGTGCGATAAAATCGTTGGTCAAAAACCAAAAGAAGAAAACTAAACACAACAGTCACCGCCAGCTCCTGCTATCAAGACGCAAAGCACTTGTCCAGATAAGCTACCTCTTTTTCCCGTATAGTAACGGACGGTTTGGCCACGCACGTGTTATGAGCCTTGGCGATACTATATGCCTCGTAAATTTCCCTACACAACACGTTGTCATTCTTGTACTCAATCGTAGTGTTGTCAAGGATCGGCGAGCACTTGCTGGTCCCGAGATCCTTGCACTCACGGCAGTGCAAAACAAGGTTCGAAGACACCGGTTTCCTGCAGTCCAGTGAATTCTTGTGCTCCTGCAGCCGCACATTGATGCACCTGCCCGTTTGGCCGTAATACACCTTCCCGCAGGCCAATGGCACCTTGTACACAACCCCCTTTTCGCAGGCGGTGAAATCGCTGGCATGACTGGCAGTACACTCCCGCGGGGATTTTCGAGGCAGTGTCTTGTCTAGCCTGTTCCGAACTGCCGCGCACACTCTCCCGACCTTGTTATCAGCTGAAAAGACCAGCTGCACATCATGCTTAGCTGCAATCTTCCGTAGTCGATGAGACAGCCCGTGTATGTATGGCATACATGCAACCTTCTGGCGTGGCCGGTCCGCTGGTTCCTGAACCGAGGGGAAAGCCTCGCGCTTCAGTTTTAGCAATAGTCGCTCCGTAAGCCGGGCAAGATGCTTTTGAGGGTAACCAGCTTCTTGTAGTCTGGCCACTTGCCTCAAAAAACCTTCCTCAAGTCGGTGCACTCTTAGAAAAAAGGGTGTGAGAAAGGGGTAAAAAGGGCATAGCATGGACTTTTGCACCCTTTAGAGGGCCCTAGGAATAACTTTACACCCGTTAAAAACACGCTCCCGATCACTTACCCCCTTTTAGAAAACTTGCACCCTACTTACACTCTCTACCAATGTTGATAACTACGCGTCCGTTCATGCCCCTAAAACAGCGGGAAGGCTATAGTTTGCTCGTGTGCCACGACGGGGCGCTCGTGCAGCATTTTGTGCGGAGTGCGTCTTCATAGAGTTGTCGTTTGTGTTCCTCGTTCTCCTGTCTTGTCCCATTCGTGCTTTTCTGCAATGAACCAACTAGGCCACAAGAACGTTCTACTTCATAGAGGGACGGCGAAGAACGTATATAATGGTCGATTTTTATTGTGTGGCAAATACATCAAGTAAAAAGATTAAGCTGAGCAGTCTATGCTGAAAACGAAATGCAAATCCTTAGAGCTATTTTTCTTATAGGCTATTTCTAGTACGACAAAAAATATTCGATGCTTTAATATGACATGATGCGACGATAAACTCCTACGTTCACGTTCTATGCGCATTTAATCTGTGTCCATTATCAAGAAAATGCAATATTTACACCTCGCGCTCAGCTGCACGTAACAACAAGATCGGCGGGTCTTGATTTAGTGTGATAATTACACTTACATAATAAGCTCACGTTTGTCTGTAGGACATTCGTGGTTTACGTATTGCATCAGTCGATGCTGCGAGTGCTTAAATAACCTAAACGCAGTTTGCACTTGACAACTTTGCTGTTAGGAGGACGGGGCCGGGGGTGGGCCTACGGTAATATTTTACATAGGAACAGAAGAAAGACTAATGATTTTTGGGAAGCAAGTTGAGTCATCGGCCACTTTATCCTCCTCCCTAGCAGTGCAAGTTTTTTGTTTATTTCTCCACTAAATCTGAAAAGTTCTTTTGAATACTATGTGCCAGGAGAAAAACAGAGAGCAGAAATACTGCTTGTCATTAATTATTGTGTGATCAATGAATGAATGCTCAAACTTTGTTACATGCCATATTTCTCATGGCACACTCGCAAACAAATTTCCGTAGAAAGGGCTGTGTACGAAAGAGGGAAAGGAAGGCGCCTTCGGCCACGTATGACTGCAGCAAGTAGTCCGAATAGTTTTTTGTCGCGAGTCCACTACTCCGCATTTATAAACGACCAAAGGGGGCAAGAGTGCTTCGCTCGAAAACTAATGAAGCTCGCGGAAGGGCGCCCATTCGTCACTTAACCTGGTTTCCGTGTCTGCTGAATATATCATGATAAGAGCCTTCTGCATGGGCGTGGCTCGCTGTCCAGTGCAATAGTTCCCTCGAAGTCAATGTTGTGGTCACAAGCCTCACTCACAGTGTCCGCCACTGCGCTTCGTTCCCTGTTCATTTGTTTGACATCCTTTTGTTCAGCGAAGTTTTTGGTCTCGCCATGACTGTAATCTCGCCGATGTACGATGCCGATCGCGCCGCCGCAGAAGGCTCTTACTTGAGTCATCAGCCACTCGCGGCGCAATGTAAACCACTCCCAAGAAACTCTTCCCACCCTGTGACATCCACGGTTTATGTTCAGTGACCCGGCGGATGACTAGCAGAATGCTTAAATATGCAAGCTACAACTCGCCCACAGTCGCACGTGGTGAAAAAACCGAGTAGGTTCCGAAACGTCTTTTTTTATTTTTTGGTTGGCGTTCTCTCCAACTTAATTACGAACAAAGGGTCTAGACCACAAGCTCTTTTAAGATCACTTCGTCCATTCCCCATTGCCTAAACCACTATCGAAGAGGCTGCTTGCTTCTTTGGTCTCGTTTTTTTTTTTTTTTTACTCATGGAGTGTCCTGGAGGTTTGAAATGCTGCATCCTGTCCACCCTCGCCCCCTACTCTTCCTCCCCTCTCCAAGCCCTCTAGATATTCCCGTGAGGGTTCTCTTGCGTTCCCCGACGCGGAAGCACTTGCACAAAAGATCAGTCAGGCGCGGCCAGGTGTCGACCAGTGCTGCCGGCACAATGGCGTCCGCCACGCTTCCAAAGAAATGTGTCGGGAAGAGAAAAAAAAAAGCACGAAATGAAGCGGGAAGCGAAAAGAAAATAAAGACCCCAGCAACGAAGGATATCTACCCTGAGCCGACGGCGTAGCTTTCTGCTGCCCCGGCCGAAAACTGCGACATCTTAATGACCTCAACTATCAAACATAGGATGAGCTCTCCCCAAAAACATGGAAACGAAGGCTTAGCGGCGCCACTCCAGAGGCCAATGCCTTGCCGGACGTCTAAACGCGAAGACCGACCTTCCAATTCTCTGTGTACAGTTTTATTGTAATTTTTCTGTGACCCCAATGAGGAACGAACGAATATTTCAAAGCACGCTGTCGTTAGAGAATAGTACAGGAGCGAAAGAGACGCGGACGCTCAGTTTTCTAGAGCTTTTTAGTTTCGCAGCCCTGATAACCGCTTGGAAAATAATAACTCCGTGCTCTCCAGTCTCCGTGCGATTGCCTTGCTGTCTGTGCAAAATGCTGACTCCCTGTTCGCACGAGTACAGTCAACAGTTTGAAGTTATCCCGCATTACGAGCTTTCCGACTGACTTGATACTGCAAGCGCAAGTGAGTGCGAATGCTAGATACATGTGTAAAAGCTGCAATAAATAAACGTTGTAAAACTTATCTTTATTAAGGATGTTCTTAATAAAAAATTTCAATACGTTCAGATAAGCGCACATATCCATGTTTGTCCCATAACCTGTGGATCATCCTTTGTACCATCTCTTCATGCACCTTTTTTCGATTATGTATGTATGTTTACAAAAAGCTTCATAAACTAGTACCTACATGTTTAAAACAGATTGGCTTGATTTGCCCTCCTGCGATAATTACAATGTGACATTTGCATTGTTTTGGTAACTGGGACACCCTCTCGGCCGTTATTTAATAATGGCGCTTGGAGGAAGTACAGCAATGAACATCTGAAATTCATGAAATTTCAAATTTCATGAATTTCAGATGCTTTATGAAATTTGAAACCATGAAATTTCCCCAGGAGTGCGCCGATGAGGACGACTGCACTTATACTCTTCTTTACATCGCTGCGTACGAACAGCTACAGCTCGTTTTCATGAAATAAAACGTAATCTGCGCTTTAGTTCTATTAAACAATCTCTTCTCTTTTGTACTGGTTGTACCCGTGCTTGTTTAGGGAGTGCGAGAATCTGTGGGGAGCGCCGATGTGATCGCTCGCCTGAAAAACACATGACAGCCGGGTTGTTGCCATCGCGTAGGATCGGCACTTCTCGCTAATTGTCCCTGCTTCTTCCGAAGTGAGCAGTACTCTGTTTTAAACTACTTTATCCAGAAGTAGGTTTGGTGATCGTTCGCGTTAACTGAAATGGCCTAACTAGGTATCCACAAGCTAGCGTCGGCGACGACTGCTCCTGCTCGGCCGTCTGGGTCACATCGGCGCTTCCCGTTCATATGTGCGCCCTGCGATGTAAGCAATGGTGGACTTCAGGTCACTGCTGTCGTAACTACACTCGCGGACCATTTGCATTTGGTTGTGAATTCGCTATTCACAACCGCCGCAGTCACAGACCGAACCCTGCGGACTAGAAGAGATGAGGCTTGGGCATGTTGGTATGACATACTTAAGGGAAATAAATAGCGCACAAGAGAAGACGGGACAAGCGAGGAGACACAGACAAGCTTGTCTGTGTCTTGTCTGTGTCTCCTCGCTTGTCCCGTCTTCTCTTGTGCGCTATTTATTTCCCTTAAGCCTGCGGACTAGCTAGGCTTAGTTGTCGCGAAAGGGAAGAGAGTCGTCGACTGAAATTTCGCCAGCGCTTATCGTTGGTGAGTGTTCACTTGTGCAAATTTGAAATATAGCCGTTCATTTCGCTCATTTCTAACACGGATAATGTAGAAGCGCGAATATATTTCACACCGTCGCCTAATGAGGGTGTTTTCGCTCAGCCGCCGACCTGCCGAGAACACGAAGGCTGACTGTCCGCCGATCGAATTCGTCGGTGTCATTGGCCTAAGGAACTTTTCCCACCACAATCATATTATAGTGCATTAGATAGTTCACTATAATCACACGGTGCTGTTGACCATGACAGTGTCGTTGTCCCACTAGTGTGACTGCCGCCGTCGTCTTCGTTGTGCTCTTAAAACAAGCTGAGGCTTATTCGAATGCGTTTGGAAAGTGTCATACAGCACCGTGGGGGTCCGTCGAGTCCGAATGCCATTCCAAGTCACGAATGCCATTCGACTAGGATCTCATTCTAACGTATCCGTGTAGCACAGGTAAAATTCACCACGATAATCAATCATATTTCAGTTGGAACCATTTTAATTGTAATCGGTTTGCTATTTTCTGTAAGGTGTACAAGACTGATTTATAACCGAGCTGTGTCAGCTGTGTCCTCATTTTCTGAGTAAGGAATGCGGTTTGTATCACTGTTCACAGTTTTCCTATGTACGAAAGAGGTGGGGGCAAAGGGTAAAAAAAAATATTTTTTGTATTCATCTGTCTTTCCTCGGCTGTTCTGGGGGGAAACGGAAACGGTAGAGGTGAAATACCAAGAAAGCAGGCACGAGGGACACGCGGAAACCGGTTCAGGGAAGGAAAAGAAGAGAAGAAGCAAGAATCTGCCTGCAGGAGGAGGAAATAGTGAAGGGCATGAAGAAAGGTTGCAAGGGACACGTGGGTTCGCTCATTTGTCCTTCCGCGAATAGAGCGCGACCCGTCATTGTACTGCGTGTTACTGGCAGCTGCTGCCGGATGTGGTTTGCACTTGGCGCCTCTGGACCGTGCTTCTCATGTTGTCTGCTATGCGAACTCTGTGGTGTGCAGTCGCCGAGGGAATAACGCGTTTCGATAGCCTGCCAACAGGCTTACTTCGCGACGACGTCATCAATCCTGGTAAGTACTGTCGAACGTTTATCTGCTTGTATTCTGTAGAAGGGTCAGGAATTACTTATGCTCATGTACACTTTCACTAAAATAATTCAATTTCGTCACCGTCTTTCCATGCATCTTAGAATAAATATATGCAGACTAATCGTAATGGTGAAAATTGCACAGTGCACCCTTATATCTCCAGCAATAAGTTTTGGACGCTCAGCTGTTACATGTTTTCGACGCAGTCGCCTTTCATGAGCTCTTGACGGCGGATGTATGTTGTAAAATGCATGCAACTTCCAGCATGAGTGAAGCTATCAGGCCATTTAAGCTTCAGAGGTTGAGTCCTACTTTCATTTATGAACCTTGATGATTTCTCTGCATGGTTGAAATTAAAAAGAAAATAATTGAACTGGAGACCAACACTCTTTTATTATGCGGCCCAGAGCCATTTGGCAATCTTTGTTCCAGACGCACGTGGTTCGGGTGGTCATCGAGATATGTGAGACATTTACTGCGTCATTCATTTCCTTTCCTCAAAACCAATTTTCAGTTCTTTCTCCAAGTCGCTATAGCCGTGCTCAAGCTTCACCCGCAAACATTTTTCTGTCGCTATTTCACGTCAATAAACCCTCACAACAGTTCACAACTTGCAAAATTGCCGCTGACTTAGAAGATATTTTTTAACACAGCAGATTTTTTCCCCAGACTGCATTATCACTTCCTGCTCGGCCCACAAAAGGGGAAATGCGTCAGTCGATCCCGAAATAGATTAGGGGCTTCTCCAACCTTCCTTTTCTAGAAAGAATGCGAGACTGTTCTCTGTGAACGAGTGCTTTTGGTCGGAAACCATCCTTCTTGAGGAGCTGACTTATATAATTTTGCAAGTTGTTGCAGAAAGAAACGCAAGATCTCAGTGCGCATGCGCGTTTGTGGAGGCTCTGTGGAGGCTTTCCTTTCGCTTTATTTTGTTTTTTAGGTTTCCGTGAATAAATAGTTTCATTCGCAGATGATACATCCGCAAAATAAGCCCGCAGAAATAAAAATACGGGCGGACTGTTTGCTTCTACGGATTACTACGTATTACTCCGCCGATGGCAGAGCGGCATGCCTCCACGGGACTGGGTGAAAGGCACTCCACGCGTTGGTCCACTCCGCCCACCGTACGGGGGAGAATTAAAAGAAAGGCGGGAGCCGGACGTTAATTCGATTTAGTTAGGGAAATCGGCCACAAAGGGCAATAAATCGACGTTTCTAAGAATGCTCGGAACGTGTAGATTGAGTTCCCGTGGCAAAAAGACGAGTTCAGATTCCTCTTCACTGCAACTTTAAATATGTGTACTTACCGGCATATTTCAACGATCTTTTTTTTTCTCACACAGGTTCGCTTGGAGAATGGATGCCATCACGACGTTGACAGAAGACTGCTGAGAATTATTTTGTTATTTTAAACTCAATACGAAATAAACCCTGTCGTGCGTACTGGTGTACTGTCACTGGAGTGCAAAACTGCCCTGTGATGTGCTGCACGGCACGCCACAAACTTATCGCACTAACACAAACATAACCAGGATTGTGGAAGAGAAAAACGTCTGTGAACTGCGCGTAAATGAGGTAGTTATCATGTCTTTTCAGCAAGCAGCTTTGCTCTGTAGGTGTATGATAACATACACACTTGCAGGGCAATGATATGCCCACTAATACGGTGCAAAGTTGCGCTTCGGGAGCGTCGTTATGAACTCATTAGGTAGGTTTAACTATAACCCTTGTGAGGGTAAGTTTACACTCTAAGAAAAACACCAGCCCAGAGGGGAGTAAAGACAATTTTAGTCCTCAAAAGGGCCCGCTAGTCCCTAAATTTGCACACGACACTCTTCTTGCCACAAATGCGCGCCGTGCGCAAACTTAACAGACTAACTGCCGAGAAAGAGACTAACGGGGGGCGAAGCGCAGCATAGCAACACGCGAAAATCGCGCGAGAAGACTCCGACTGCAATAGTACTCGATTTTTGAAGCGCAGGGCGTGGTCTAAGGCCAGTGAGAGCACCGCTGTTGCCTGTGACGAAGCGGATAGCCTTTCGCGTGAGAAAAAGGCTTAGTGCAACCGAAACGGCTGGCAGCTGTGCAAGTGCATAAACAAATACTACGAGCTTCAATACGTGTCGAATGTGAGTAGTAAAGGTTAGGGTTGGGCAAGTACACGTAGTTTCATATCGTTGCCGTTTGTTTGCGAGCTTATGTGATACTGTGCAAGTATCGGCGACACTCAGCGAACCGGAGAGTGGCAAACAGTCAATTCCCTGTTACCGCTGTCCGCCAGTAACAAAAAACGAGGTGAACCATCGCCTTCTATATTCGTTTTCAACAGGCTGTAATGTGCAGCTGCCAATTGCTAGAAGTAAGGCCACCTTATAAGCAAAAAAAGAAACGAAAACAACTGTTGTGGTTGTGAAGTACCGGCCGTAATGTACAGGCGCGGACAAAAATAAACGGAGCACGCAACTGTCTTCGAATATTTTTCACGCGTCACCTAATTGAAATTTCCAGCAGTGATACGCGCATGCTGGTAGAGGAGGCTGGTGGGCTTTCTTGTAGACAAACAACGCTTCTTCATTACCAATGGAGAAAGCGTGATTGCACTTCGAACGCAATAGCGTGCTCCGTTTACTTATGGCCGCGCCTGTACACACAGTTCAGCACCTCTTCTTTGGCCAAAACACGATTTAGACAGTTGTGCGTACGCATTAAAGCTTAGCGCAGGTTGTTCCAAAAGCATATGACACAAAAATCACCATACTGTGCTCTAAACAGCAATATGTTTG
This sequence comes from Amblyomma mixtum, assembly GCF_055824585.1. Classification (NCBI taxonomy): domain Eukaryota; kingdom Metazoa; phylum Arthropoda; class Arachnida; order Ixodida; family Ixodidae; genus Amblyomma; species Amblyomma mixtum. Next base: position 17,117,540 of record NC_143012.1, read on the forward strand.
ATAACAGTTTGAGCGGTAAAGACAGACAATGTGTGTGTTTCGCATATAAGGCTTTTATTTTCTGCCTCAGACCGTCTGTTGTGGTGGTGTAGTCGTATCCGCGCTCGGCTCGTAATCCAAAGGTTGTCGGTTCGAATCCTGGTGTTTTCATGTATGTTTATTTCTGTTTCCTTTATCGTTGTTATGTGTGTTAAGCTCTGTCGGAAACTCTCCCCCTCTTAATTACGCTGGAAATCACGTGTAGTTTGCTTTCATTAAACGTCTGCTCCCGGGGACTAACTGTTGCACCCTTTCCAGGGGACCAACAGTTACCCCCTGTTAGTCTTTTTTTTTCTAAGTGTACGCTTAACATTACCCTTTCTAACACGGTGTAAATGTGCACCTGAAAAGACCAAAACCATATACTCTTGCAGAGCAATGTTACGCCCATTGATAAGGTGTAAAGTTGCACTTAAGGAGCGTTGTAGTAAGCTCATTTGATAGGCTTAATTGTAGCCCTTGCGAGGATAAGTTTACGCTTTGGGATAGAGCATAAGCTTATTCCGAGTGGGTGCAAACATGCACCAGAAAGTAAAGCATATGTTTGCACTTTCATGGCCTAAGCGTTAGTCTTTCTTAGGAAGGGTAACGTTAGTCATCAAGGGCTTATACTTACACTTGTCCAAACGGAATAACATTAGTCCTATTGCAGCCTAAACATTACACCGTACGCACTTAGTCCCCCGACGAGGGTGCAAATTTGCACCAAAAGGGGCTCGTCACAGCGTCAGTGGATTTACCCCCTTAAAGGACTAAGATCACACCTTTTTTTCTTAGAGTGTGGGGACACGACTGCCTCAGGGCTGTGGTCATACCGGACATGGCTATGCCGTCCTTGACAAGTCTTGAATGCTGGGACTGGAAGTTTAGAAGGGGCTTCCCCGCCTTTGGAGCATACACACCGCGCACACCGCCTTTGGCGGTGTGCGCGGCAGTTCGGAACAGGCTAGACAAGACACTGCCTCGAAAATCCCCGCGGGAGTGTACTGCCAGTCATGCCAGCGATTTCACCGCCTGCGAAAAGGGGGTTGTGTACAAGGTGCCATTGGCCTGCGGGAAGGTGTATTACGGCCAAACGGGCAGGTGCATCAATGTGCGGCTGCAGGAGCACAAGAATTCACTGGACTGCAGGAAACCGGTGTCTTCGAACCTTGTTTTGCACTGCCGTGAGTGCAAGGATCTCGGGACCAGCAAGTGCTCGCCGATCCTTGACAACACTACGATTGAGTACAAGAATGACAACGTGTTGTGTAGGGAAATTTACGAGGCATATAGTATCGCCAAGGCTCATAACACGTGCGTGGCCAAACCGTCCGTTACTATACGGGAAAAAGAGGTAGCTTATCTGGACAAGTGCTTTGCGTCTTGATAGCAGGAGCTGGCGGTGACTGTTGTGTTTAGTTTTCTTCTTTTGGTTTTTGACCAACGATTTTATCGCACTTTCTTCCTTTATAATTCTACGTGTTTTCGAATAAACTTCCAGTTGTTAGTCAGCGCTCGTGTCGTCTACTCTTTCGGTCCTTGTGTGTCGCGCTAAATTTTTCAAGATGTATGTTAACCAACTCGCCCAGTCTGCAGTATTGTTAAATAATATATTACCGTAGCTTTTCAGACTTCTAGAATTTTAGGAGTACCCAGTGGCTGCAGTATAAGTTTCACGGTGTTGTGCATCATTTCAATGCCGTGTTTCATGTTTAATGTGCAGAGCTGCAGCTGTACGCACCGCTTTTCGCTACTTGATGAAATACCAGCTTCTAATGTCACTGCATAGTAGCACACTTTACTCGTGATGACAACACATAAAATGAAAGTTGATCTATTGTACGTAATGATCGAATGCATCAAATTATTTTTCTTCAACATAACCACAGACATCAATGAAATTCAGCGCACATGTGGGTCCTCATTTCACTAAGTACTTGTTACCCCAAAAAACACAATCACAGGACATGGGCACAATAAACACGTGAGAAAAGGCCTCCTAATTCAGTTAGAGCTTCGCCTTTTTCGCACTTCTTGACTATGACATCAGATAGAAAAGCAATTGCAAACCTGCAACAGGAAACCGGTCTAAGCATAGCGCGCGACCAGAAACACAGACTTGGCCACGATATTAACGAATACACTTGAGCCCGGCACGTCCCAGAAGCTAGAGCTCGCTAGACGCTTCAAACGTTACACGCTTGAAACGGGCGGGTAATAAAGTTTCTGCAGTATACTAAGAGCAAAGTGAGCGCAGCTGCGTGCTTCCTTTAAAATATCGCCCTCCGCCCCTGTCATGGCCCCCACCGCTCACACAAGCGCAATCGCGAAAAACGAAAATGACAGTTACAATAACACCAGTGACGATCACTGCAGCGTTGCAAGAACACGCCTAATAGCAACGAGGATTCACTGCCGATGGAAACGGGAGCGCGAATGGTACACGCACACTGCACGCACAGGACGTGAAACGTCCGCACAATACGACGACGACCTCTCTAGCGCACGGCGTATTGATCACTAGTGAACGAACAGCGCGAGTGCTCCTCAGTGAGCAGCGGTAGTCTAGCGACGGCTCCGAGCAGTGACGCAGTAGACGAAATGCCCGTGCGATCGTGGTCGCCGAGCACGTTGAAATTAATGCATGCAACAACGAGAGTTTTGCAGCGGATTCCACCTGAGATATGAGTGAACGGCGCCAACGTCAGCCTGTGAGCACGATCAAAAACAAACTCGAGCAGTTGAGAAAAGTACGCCTACGCCGCACCGCAAATGCTACGCCGCGACCGTCTGCTACCGCCCGGTTTGCAAGCAGCAACTACGACGCCGTTGCTAAGCGGCCCGGACTAGATGGCCTCCCGATCGCGAAAAAACCACGTGATTTCCTCCACACTTTTCTCCCATGGTGTTGTGTGGAAAGGGCCTCTCCTCTCTTTTTCCTTCCTCCATGTTTGCAGTCAACCTGTGTAGTGCAGTATCGCAGATGGCCTCAACTTTGCCACCTAGTCATTTTATGTTGGGGTTTTTCGGTGTGCGAAATGCATATTTGTAAACGTACTGTCTGCTTAGTATCCGTCATTTTACACGTCCACTGCGTTCGTGCTTCTGACTTTTTTTAAACGGTTGTTTAGTTATTTTGTCATGTACCTGCATTTTGTACATGTATTGTTATATGTTTATTCCCCCCCCCCCCCCCCCTCCCAGTATAATAACAAACTGTCGTCTTGGGTACAAGATAAATAAAATATTGGTAGAGGTTTAACGTAGTGAAACCCAGTAGACGTGCGAAGGCATCTGTTCATTCTTCGATTCCAAGGGTAAATTCCGCTCCTGCATATGGACTTATGACGCGATATATTTAGAGGGGGAATGCCCATATATGCAGAATTGGTCATTTTCCACTTAACATTGATAGATGGCCGCGAGCCGTCATATACCACTACCAGCGCAGTGGTGCAGCGGTTAAGCGATGCGCCACTGTGGCTATTTCTATCACAGCCACCGGTAGGGATGGTGCGACCCATGTTGCTCTTCCCGAGCAACGTTCGCGCAGCTGGCGCGACGCTGCTCCTAACTTACCCGAGCTTACCCGAGTTATTACCCGAGTTTACCCTAGTAACTCGGGTAGTATTTCGGGTCACTAGGCAACGGCACAAGATCGTACGTACGTACTGCGTACGGTTAACGGCGAACTTACGTACAATGACAGAATTCTTGGTCGGTGTTGGTGAGCGTATGAGTGCTTTCACATTCATGGATCACTCCTAACATCCTCTACGCGGAAATAACGGTATTTGTATTTGCACATTCCTGGCTATTTTTTTTAAATTTGGGCCTGGGAGTTGAAGCAAAAAAGCAGAGGTTAGCAAGTCAATGCATTCGTGAGCGTAGTGAGGGGGCCGCTATACGAGAACGTACTCATGACTCACGCGAACTGGTTTAGGTATTAAATATGTCTCAGCATAATTCTGCTCTTTCTGCTTGTGAGAATAGGAACCTAGGCGGCCTAGGCAACGGAAGCCGCATGTGCTTCCAGAAAACTCCAACCGGAAGGAAAGGAGCCGCCAGTTCAGGAAAGAAAGATGAAAGGAAGGCATAAGAAAGAGTGGTGCTATCGAAACAAGAGAAAGGGCAAGCGCACGAAAGCGGGTTGCCACCACCGGAAGCATATGCGTCACCGGCAGAATGGGAGAAACTTGAGCGGACTCTTAAAAAGGACGTTGAGATCACTATCACATTTCTGCTTGTTATGAAAGACGCTGAAATTCTGACAGTAAGAATGAGATTGCCAGAGAACAGGAACTTAGGCGGCCTAAGCAACGGAAACAGCGTGTGCTTCCACAGGAGAAAATGAAAGGAAATCACAAGAAAGAAAGCTCCAAACGGGAGGAAAGGAGCCGCCAGTTCAGGAAAGTGAACTGCCACCGAAAGATGAAATTAAGGCATAAGAAAGAGTGGTGCCATCGAAAGGAGAGAAAGGGCGAGCGCACGAAAGCGGGTTGCCACCATCGGAAGCATCAGCGTCACCGGCGAAATCACAGCAACAACGTCAATCGCGTTGTCAGCCCTGAAATTAGCGTTATAATCAGAGCTAAAGATATGTGCGAGGCATCGACATCGCGCAAAGCGAAGCACATGAGTGTGCCGAGGCAGACGGATCTGGGTAGTACGATAAACTGCAAAAAGAAAGCATGCAAGCATTCTGGCGGGGAAGAGTATCAAGGGAGGAAACCGAAATACAAGAGAGCGCTGTCCGGGAGACGAAAAATTAAGGATCGGGACAAGGCTGAATCTTGTCGCCTGTAAATAGAGAGCATGACGCGTAAATGCCCGCACTCTCATGCGGGCTCTAATTTTCCACTGCAATCACGGAAGAAACCGCGGTGCCACAGGAAGCGGCACGCGCGCGCAGAGAAAACGCGTGTATGCCTCATAAAGCTCAAGATTGCACGGGGCTGTAGTCACAGAAGCAACACGATAACTGGCAAGAAGGAAACGTCTAAACGCTCTTCCAAGCATAGCTATAGTGATGGAAAGCCGCGAGTCAAGATAACGCTATTTAGTCGGCGTAAAATCAAAAGGCCGGATAAATGCGAATCTCACATCGAGCGGAAAGGCGAATAGGCGCGCGAGGAACTAATGACTCGCGGAAGGTCTCACTTTCCACCACGAAGAAAGAAAAAGAAAGTTCGACCTCAGCGGAAGCGTTACGCATTCGCAGCGGAAAGTCCCGACTGGCGCGAGAAGCGTAAGAAATGGGACAAGTCGCTGCTACAGTGGGATTTTATTTATTTATTTATTTAACACTGCAGAGTCTCTTGACTCTAAGCAGGCATGAGCACGGGCATGAGCACAGATACAAATAAAAAAACAAGATATGCACGAACTTCATGCAAGAGCAAACGATGATGCGAAAAAAAAAAACCAAAAAGACAAGGGTTTCACATAGAAAAGGCTCTCAAATTATCAACAAATGTTTCTACATTTGGACTGTTCACTACACACTTCGGCAATTCATTCCACTCTGCAATTGATTTGAAAAAAAAAAATGAGTGTTTAACTGTGTTACAGTATGCACGAAATTCTTGCAGCATTTTTCCATGGTTACAACGCGTACTTGCTCGTGAAACAGGAGTAATATGTTTATTCTAATGAGATTATTATATATTAAGTACAAAAATTTCAATCTTGCTTAAGTGCGCCTTGTCTGAAGAGATTCTAGGCCAACAGAACTGATCATAGCTGATACACTATCTGTTCGTTTGTATCGATTGCAAATGAAACGGGCCGCCGTCCTCTGCACTGTTTCTAATTTGGAGATATTCTTGGCCGTAAATGGGTCCGATAAACAACAAACATATTCCAGACGAGGCCGCACCAAAGCCCTATACGCTGCCAGTTTGACATGTTTTGGGGCTTTTGAGAGTTTACGCCTCAAACACCACAGAGTCTTCAGAGCTTTCCCGCATGTAATATCGATGTGAGCATCCCAGTTTAGGCAATTAGTTATCTGAACTCCAAGGTATTTCACAGACGAGGTTTCTGGAAGTGGTACGCCAGCTATACAATATGGATATATCAGAACAGTTTTCTTTTTACAATTTCTAAGTGCGGAACATTTATTACCGTTAAGAAACGTACCCCATTGGTTACACCAGTTTGAGATCTTCTGCAGGTTACTGTTAAGCTTAATTTGGTCCGGTGTGGAGTTGACTGAGGAATATAAAACGCAGTCATCTGCAAATAGTTTAACTCTAACTTCGCAGAGACAGCAGACAGATAAGCAGAGACATTGGCTTCCACGCAGCGGGTGTCGTTTAACGTCTGTTAGAAGAGAGTTAAACGCTGACACAGACGCACTAAGTGGTGTGTTATAAGCAAGGCTATCTTCGACCTCCTTGTGACTTATATTTTGGCACTCCGCGAGCAGCTTCTAGTTTGCACGTAAGTTTGGTTTGGTTTATGGGGTTTAACGTCCCAAAGCGACTAAGGCTATGAGAGACGCCGTAGTGGAGGGCTCCGGAAATTTCGACCACCTGGGGTTCTTTAACGTGCACTGACATCGCACAGTACACGGGCCTCTAGAATTTCTCCTCCAAAGAAATTCTAGCCGCCGCGGCCGGGATCGAACCCGCGTCTTTTGGGTCAGCAGCCGAGCACCATAGCCGCTGAGCCACCGCGGTGGCCAGTTTGCACGTAAGTCCCGGCAAAATTGATGTCCTCATTTGCGGCCTCAGTTGAGTGTTTCCCTGCCCGAGTGATCTCAAAAGACAAAATTTATTTTGCATTAATTTCATTCCGTGTGTTACATGCGTTTGACACTTTGTTTGAGTCATTACTTTAGAGTTCTGGTATCCAACATGCGTTCCTTGTTGAAGAGGGAACAAAACGGGGACAGAAATATAGCTAGCGGAGTTTTTGTGACCATTTGTGAGAAGGAAGCCGTGGCAGCGGACGTGAGCGTCGCGGGCATCTATATCTTATCTGCGAACGGCGGCAAGCGTCCGCAGTTAGTTCCTAGTCTGGTGCAAAGTGGCGACGCCAAGCAGAGAAGGGATACGCGGTGACTCACGCGTGCACGAACGCACCGCCGACAGCGCCAGACTTCGTAGTACTACCATAGAGTAATATAGAAGTAAAGAGCGGACACTCCCGTAGGCCCCAGCGGCCGAGTTTTGTGCACAGCGCACCAAACGGACCCGGGGAAACGCACTGGCCTCAGAGATGATAGCGATAGCAGGAATCTTGGAGGATCTAATTTCATTGCGTCTAGTTCGTTCTCCACTCTCGCGGAGGAGGCGGTGTCACATTGCCCAGCTGAGCAGCCGGCCACCAGCGTGACGATTACGGAGCACGCAACGATTATCTAGGTTTCGACGCGCAACGCTCGTCAAAAGCGTTTGGCTTTCATCGCTTGCCTGGACGCCGCGGCGAACACGTCACCCACAAGCCCCAAAGGCGTTATGCCACGCATCGCGTGCGCTTGGCAAGCGGCAGTGAACTTACTACGTGCATTCTGTCAGGGTGGCAATGAGCGCATCAGTCACTCCGCAGAACGAAGCCAAGACATGCCAAGACCATACTCTTTTTCTTTTTTTGGATGGATGGATGGATGGATAGGAGCGCCCCCTTTGAAACGGGGTGGTGGCAATTGCCACCATGCTCAGCTTTTCTTTATTTATTATTTTTTTTTGTTTACTGTGTTGGCAATTCTCATTAAGATTCTCCATCAACTTTGCCTACGGTTTCCTACTATTCTAACCTTATGCCACATCTCTGCTTTTCAGCCACCAATCCTCCAATCGCATTTTGCTGACTTCCACTGCAGATTTATTTACATGACCATTGTTATCTTTAAACCCTAGGGCCTCAGAAAGAGTGACTGTGCCTGCATCGACATCCGGATGGATACCATCACATTTGATTATGAGGTGTTCAATTGGTTTTACAGATCTACCACACACTGCACATGTGTCATCTTCTTCGTTAAATTTCTTTTTGTAGCTGCGCGTTCTAAGACACCCTGATCTAGCTTCAAAAAGTAGGGCACTGCCTCTTGAGTTATCATAGAAAAATTCTTTCCTGATCTGCCTTTTCCAGAATCGATATAGTTCTACACTATGTTTCTTTTCCATTGAATTCATCCAATTTTTAACTTCCGCGTTTTTAACCTGTCGTTTAATGCTCTTTCTTTCTCCGTCCTCATGACCGGCATACTTACTGGTTAGTTTTCTAGTTCTTTTCCGCCACTGTGAGTCAACGTTCTTTCTGTATAAATATTTAAATACCTTAGCTGCCCATCTGTTATCGTCCAATTTCCTCAGGCGTTCTTCATATAGTATTTTACTCTTAGCTTCCCGTGCCTCGAACGATGCCCAGCCCATATCCCCTTGTACTGCCTCGTTTGTGGTTTTGCCGTCGGCACCTAGTGCTAATCTTCCAACAGCTCTCTGATTTACGTCTAATCTCGACTGAACTTCTGCCCTTAAGCACAGAACCGCATTGCCGAAAGTAAGTCCCGGCACCATTGTTCCTTTCCAAATACCTCTTAGTACTTCATATTTGTTGTACCCCCATAATGCCCTATGTTTCATTATCCCGGCGTCTCTTCGTCCTTTTGCCCTAAGAGCCTGTTCATGCTTTTCCGTGTATATCTTCCCTTCGTTTAGCCATATCCCGAGGTATTTGTATTCGGCCACTTTGGGTATTTCGTGGCCTTGTATTGTAAGCACCTGATCAGTTGTATCGTTAAAAATCATCACACCTGATTTAGTTGCGCTAAAACTGAATCCTAGAGCGTCTCCTTCGTCTCCACAGCAATTAACCAAAGTTTGTAAATCTTCCTGGCTATCTGCTAACAGTACAATATCGTCCGCATACATTAAACCCGGGAGTCGCTGCTCAACTACATTTCCGCCTAATCTGTACGATAGATTATAACCCAGATTACTTTCTTCTAGCCTTCTTTCCATATTTATCACGTAAAGCATGAACAGCAGCGGTGATAGAGGGCAACCTTGCCTTAATCCTTTGTGCACCCCTACAGTTGTGGTACTTTTTTTCCCTTCCCATGTAATTTCAACTTCATTATCTCGGTAGATTTCCTGTAGAAAATCAATTACCTCATCACCAATACCTAAATCTTTCAATATGCTCCACAGGAGTTCCCTGTTCACGTTATCGTATGCACCGCTTATGTCTAGAAAGGCTATAAACAGAGGTCTATTTTCCGCCTTAGCTATTTCTATGCATTGGGTAAGCACGAACAGGCTATCATCTAACCGCCTACCCCTTCTGAACCCATTCTGAAGTTCTCCGAGTATCCTATTCCCTTCTACCCATGACTGCACTTTTAATTTCACCGCCTGCATTGCCAGCCTGTACATAACAGATGTTATCGTAATCGGACGGAAGGATTTTATGTTTTATTTGCACGTTCAGTGCCATCTGGCGGAAACGGGGAAGCGCCGAACTCAGCCGCGAAAGGGCCCGAGTGTCCGCTCTTTACTTTTATGTTACTCTATGGTACTACTTAACGGCAGCGAGTAGCTTCCTGGCCCCCGCGGCAACGCGGCGCCGAAGAAACGCTCAACAAGCGACTGAGTCGACTGAGAACATTGTTGCCCCCTTCGTGCATCACTGAGGACCTGAACCCTGTTGGCAGACTCGGGGACGAACTCTCGGACGACAGTGTGTCACTGAAGATTTGGCTGAATGTAAGTATGCCTTCTGAAAACGTCGCTAATGCGTACCCGGCATTCGGATTACAAAGGTATTGTTGCCGTATTACAAAGCCACAAGGAAGAGGTCTACTTATGGTTTATGGGGGTTTAACGTCCCAAAGCGGCTGAGGCTGTGAGGTACGCCTTAGTGAAGGTCTCCGGAAATTTCGACCACCTGGGGTTCTTTAGCGTGCGCTGACATCGCACTGTGCACGGGCATCTAGAATATCGCCTCCGTCGAAATTCGACCGCCGCGGCCGGGAGGAGGGCTACTTATAAAGGCCGGAATCATAAAGCATACTTGAAAAGAAGATAATTCGAACCCGCTTAAAAAAGACAGCCAGTTTGTTAGAATTCCCACTTTAGTCCAGTCGCTATCTAGGCGGTTAAAAAGGGTGTCCTTAATTTGAGTTCATTATAATGCAAGCAAATTTAAGCTCTTCGAGTTAGCCCTATCGAGACACAGCTGTACTTTCAGTTACGTACTGTTTCTTAATTCACGCTGTACTAACTCAGTCACGACATTCTAAACGTGGTCTCTGTGGCAAGGATTTTGAACTTCTCACCATTCAGTCCCTTCCTAGGAAAGGACTATAGCATCGTATGAAAGGAAATTGACGAACGGTCCCTTTTTCATTCTAGGTGAAGCAACAAGGTCCAGTTTGGTGCAAATGAAACCACGATAGATGGCGAGATAATGAAAGGCTTAAAAGTTCAGCAAGGCTGTTTTAAGATGTCGTTAGGAATGAAGACACAGACAAGGCTTATGTTAACGCTGTTTGGTGTGGCTCAAACCCGACGCATATAAGGACAGGCAAGAGAAATAAAAGGCCTGGGATTCGAACCCGTATTCAGGACGAATTTTAGAGCGCAGCTCTCTGGCGCCCGTTCCTGCGTTTCGCGGCGTCGCCTTTGTCCCTCGTAACCAGCTCTGCAGGCAGGGCAGCGCGCTGCTCTAGCTGCGCGCGCTCCTGGCGCCATTTCTTCTGCACGCCCAAGCTGAAACACATAGCCGCCGCCGTTCGCCGCTGCGTGTCTCCCCCCAGCCCTCTTCCTCCGTGGCGGTGACGGCGCGATAGCGCCCGGGGTTCTCCGGTTGCCGAGGCGCCGGGTCGGCATCAGCGGATCACGGTGCGTGCATCCCAAAAAATCTCTGCCTCTCCCGTAACCGAGAGTAGAGTAAGCATGAAATGTTGACGAGAATAACACATTGGTTGTAGATGGTACTAGTCAAAATATTCAAATGGGTCTAGTGTTCAACACACCACACCGCACTCTTCTTGTTGCGTCGAAGAGATCGCCTGCAATAGTGCGGGCTTACGCAGGCAGACGCGAACCGTGGCGGCCTTGTCGCTTTCGGGAGGGGCCGCATAATCATTGCGTTGTCGGCATGGGCGAGCAGTCTTCTGCTGTGGCGTATCACTCGCAAAGCGATCGCTTTCCGGAAGACGCTTCCTACCTCTAATTTCATCAGGCTCCATCGCTCGGCTTAAGGAGCTGTGACTGGTGGAGAAATTGAAATGCCGGACGATGTAGAAGCGTACACGGACACGACGAGACGCAGGCCTGACAAGAATGTATATGCAACGCGTTCGAATACTCCGCGAGCGTGTATATATCATCATCATCGTCATCATCATCATCATCGTCATCATCATCATCAGCCTGACTACACCCACTGCAGGGCAAAGGCCTCTCCCATGTCTCTCCAATTAACCCTGTCCTTTGTCAGTTGCCGCCACTGTGTCCCAGCAAACTTCTTAATCTCATCCGCCCACCTAACTTTCTGCCGTCCCCTGCTACGTTTGCTTTTTCTTGGAATCCACTCCGTTACCCTTAAGGACCAGCGGTTATCTTGCCTTCGCATTGCATGCCCTGCCCAAGCCCATTTCTTCCTCTTGATTTCAACTAAGATGTCATTAACCCGCGTTTGTTCCCTCCCCCACTCCGCCCGCTTTCGATCTCTTAACATTACACCTATCATTTTCCTTTCCATAGCTCGCTGCGTTGTTCTCAACTTAAGCTGAACCCTCTTTATTAGCCTCCACGTTTCTGCCCCATAGGTGAGTACCGGTAGGATACAGCTGTTGTATACTTTTCTCTTCAGGGATATTGGTAAGCTACCATTCATGATCTGAGAGAACTTGCCATATGCGCTCCACCCCATTCTTATTCTTCTAGTTATTTCTCTCTCATGATCCAGATCTGCGGTCACTACCTGCCCTAAGTAGACATATTCTCTTACTACTTCCAGCACCTCGCTACCAATGGCGAACTGCTGTTCCCTTGCTAGGCTGTTGAACATTACTTTGGTTTTCTGCATGTTAATTCTTAGCCCCACCGTTCTGCTCTGCCTGTCTAACTGATTGATCATGCTTTGCAGTTCTTGTCCTGAGTGGCTTAGCAAGGCAATGTCATCAGCGAATCGCAAATTACTCAGGTATTCCCCATTAACTCTTATCCCCAACTGTTCCCATTCCAGACCCCAGAATACCTCCTGTAAGCAGGCAGTGAAGAGCATTGGCGAGATCGTGTCTCCCTGCCTGACACCTTTCCGTATTGGAATTTTATTGCTGACTTTATGGAGAACTATAGTAGCTGTGCAATCGTTATAAATATCTTCTAATATTTTCACATAGCACTCTTCTACACCCTGATTCCGCAATGCCTGCATGACAGCTGAGGTTTCCACTGAGTCAATGCTTTCTCGTAATCAATGAAGGCTATATATAGGGGTTGGTTATATTCTGCGCATTTCTCTATCACCTGACTGATAGTGTGAATGTGATCTATTGTCGAGTATCCTTTACGAAAGCCTGCCTGATCATTTGGTTGACTAAAGTCCAAGGTTGTCCTGACTCTATTAGCGATTACCTTAGTAAATACCTTGTAGGTAACGGACAATAAGCTGATTGGTCTGTAATTCTTCAAGTGCTTGACGTCTCCTTTCTTATGAATTAAGATAATGTTAGCGTTCTTCCAAGCTTCTGGTACTCTCGAGGTCACAAGGCATTGCGTATACAGGGTGGCTAGTTTTTGTAGCACAATCTCTCCTCCGTCCTTCAACAAATCTGCTGTTACCTGATTCTGACCAGCTGCTTTCCCTCTTTGCATTGCTCCTAAGGCTTTCTTTACTTCCTCCTTCGTTACTGGCAGGATGTCCCACTGCAGTGCTCGACTGCCTCCCTCAGTAACTTGATGATTAGATTCGCTACTGTATAGATTTTTGTAGAACTCTTCGGCTAATTCAACTATCTTATCCATATTGCTGATGACATTGCCCTGTTTGTCTTTTAGCGCATACATCTGGTTTTTACCTATGCCCAGTTTTCTCCTCACTGATTTTAGGCTACCTCCGTTCCTTAGAGCATGCTCGATTTTCTCCATGTTAAACTTTCTTATGTCGGCTACCTTGCGCTTATTTATTAACTTCGATAGCTCTGCTAGTTCTATCCTGTCTGTGGAGTTAGACGTCCTCATGCTTTGACGTTTCTTAATCAGATCTTTAGTCTCCTGAGATAGCTTGCTGGTATCCTGTCGAACAATCCTACCACCTACTTCTGCGGCGCACTCTGTAACGATAGCTGTAAGATTATCATTCATTCTTTCAACACTACGGTCGTCTTCTTCAGTTAAAGCGGAAAATCTGTTTTGCAGTGACATTCTGAATTCCTCTACCTTCCCTCTTAATGCTAACTCGTTAATAGCCTTTCTCTTCACCAGTTTCCTCCGTTCCCTCTTCAAATCTAAGCTAACACGAGACCTTACCATTCTGGGGTCGCTACAACGGACCTTACCGAGGACCTCCACATCCTCTACGATGCCAGGGTGTGCACACAGTATGAAGTCTATTTCATTTTTAGTCTCACCATTGGGGCTCTTCCACGTCCACTTCCTGTTTGCTCGTTTGCGGAAGAAGGTATTCATAATTCGTAAATTATTTCTATCTGCGAACTCTACTAATAACTCTCCCCTACTGTTCCTAGAACCTATGCCATAGTCACCTACCGCCTTGTCTCCAGCCTGCTTTTTACCTACCTTTGCGTTAAAGTCGCCCATCAGTACAGTGTACTGTGATTTTACTTTGGTCATTGCCGATTCCACATCCTCATAGAAGCTTTCAACTATCTGGTCATCATGGCTTGATGTAGGCGCGTAGGCCTGCACCACCTTCAGCTTGTACCTCTTATTAAGCCTAATTACGATAGCTGACACTCTCTCGTTAATACTGTAAAGCTCCTCGATGTTGCCAGCTATATCCTGATTAATGAGGAATCCCACACCTAGTTCTCGCCTATCTGCTAATCCACGATAGCACAGTACATGCCCGCCCTTTAGTACTGTATACGCCTCATCTGTCCTCCTAACCTCACTAAGCCCTATGACATCCCATTTAATACCTGCTAATTCCTCCAATAGCACTGCTAAGCTAGCCTCACTTGATAAGGTTCTTGCGTTAAACGTTGCCAGGTTCAGTTTCCAATGGCGGCCTGTCCGGAGCCAGAGATTCTTAGCACCCTCCGCTGCGTCACAGATCTGACCGCCGCCTTGGTCAGTTGCTCCGCAGCTGCTGGGGACTGAGGGCCGAGGGTTAATTGGTTTGTTCATAGAAGGTTATGGCCATGTACTACACCACGGTGGCCAAATCCTGTTCTGGTGAGGAAGTGCGTTGTCGGTTCTGTTCACCGAAATCAGGCCGCACTCCAAGCCTGGGTAAGCAATTCCATCGACACGCGGAGTTTTTTTTTTTATCCCGGTGGAGAATTGCGTGGCACCGGGATTCGAACCCCGGTCCTCTTGCACGCGAGGCGGATGCTCTACCTCTACGCCATCGTTGCAAACATATATCTGCCTGCCAAAGGGGGAAACGTCATGAGCAGAAGGCCCAGCGGCCGGTCTTTTACATGCGTGAGTGTGGGACCGCAGCGCCATCTTTGGGGACGGCGCGGAAGCAGTTTTCCAGCCCCCGCGCGCGCGTGATCAAGGCGGCCGTGCCCGCCCAAAGCCCTTCTCGCCCTGGAGCTCCCCTCTTGCTCTAAGCGGCCCTCTCTCAAAGCCCCTAAAAGACCACGTATGAGTCTCGTTAAATCTCGTACGGTGCCCGGATGTTCTCGTTTCAGTGCCCGGATAAGTGGAATTCAGTGCCCGGATGTTGGCTCTCAGTCACGGCGTGACGTCACCCCACTGCCGACTACGGGAGCTAAAAGCACTTCATGCTTAAAAACCGCCCATCGATCTGCACCTATGTTATTTTTGGGGACCTTAATGTAGATATAAAAACAAACAGGAATTTCTTACCACTTATGCAGGAGACATTCCATTCCTCTCGCTCGTAACGCCTCCCACGGCTATGGGAACATCGCGAAATACTTGCATAGACCTCGTCTTTAAGAACCAGCGTTGGTGCAGTAAGTCGAGCATATATCCAAGTATTTCTCCGACCGCAAAGCTTCCTTCATTACGATCAAGAACTGTTAGTGGAGTGTTTCTTGAAGAAAGAATATGTGGGAAAAATAAGTTCTCTGTAATTGTGCATGCATGTCGTGCTCGAATTCTTTGCCTCAATCTATCGAAAAGCTGAAACAGCTAATGAGCTGCGCTCAAATATCACATTAGTCGGCAACTTTTCCTTTAACTACGCAGTTTCTGTTGAAAACTGCGTAGTTTGCTTTTGTAGTCGTATGGCTACACTTGGGTGGATGCTAATGATTAATTACTGCCTTATTAGAAATCTACTCCACCTTGGGGATTCCCCCAAACATTGCACCAACACCGTTCCCCCTTCGAGTTGCTGAGCTTTCTCAACCATATGCTAGCCGTCTCGGTTAACTCAGTTGGTAGAGTGGCTTCACCGATAAGGTGGTGGTCTCGGGTTCGAACCCCAGACCGGGGCGACTTTTTCTTCTACTAAAAATTTGCTGTGCAAGCTGTGTAGCTTTAATTTGTACTCTTATGGCTGCTGTTCGGTAGATGCTAATGAGTAACTAATCGCTTACAGAAATATCGACCACTTGTCTAAGACGATTTGCACCGATGTTTCGTTTCAGCCGCAGTGCAGCTGAAGACCGCCATATTCGACCACTTCCTCGTTGCTTGAGCAAGACCGCAAAATGACACGGCTAGCAAGGCTCGCGCTGGCAGTAACGCTCACGGTCATGCATGCGTTGCCCACAGTGCGTGCGGTGCAGCTTTGCACCGCCGCTCGAGGGAAAATATCCCCAACGAAGACGGTAAGCAAAAATAAGCAACGCTTCGTTCTGGGAAACGAAGGTGACCACTGTGACACAATAGTTATGCCATTGCGCTCCCGAGCATGGGTTCGATACAAAGATACAGACGTGCTTCAAAGTTTGAGAGTATTCGCGACTACGGATCATTCCTCGCAAATTAGCGGCTGCGCGGCAAACAGCCAGTTCAGGTCCGGCATTGTAACACGCTCTAGTTTTCTGTTACACGTGTGCCGTAAAACATCATCTCTGTTCTCGACTGCTCGTGACGCTGGTGTTCAATTTTGTTGATCCTATCCCTAATACGTCCTCAAAACGCCATTTTGACATTTTGCCCGAGGGAATAATAAGATGCGGCTTGAGGAGTTAAGGTTTGTTGTTGGGCGGGGCGGCCAGAGGAGCGTTATAGATGGAAAATGGAAGAACTTACAAAAAAAAAAAGTCAGTGAGACTGTGGTCGTTTGTTCTAATGATTTCACTCAGGAACGACTTCTTCTTTCCCAATAATCACCAGCCTCTGTTGAAATGAATGATTTAATGTCGCATGATCGCGCTGTGATAAATGTTTCGTTTTTAACACTCGCCGTCATTGACAACTGAACTTGTCTTGAAGCCTTTGATACTTAAGAGCACAGCAAAACTTGGCAGTATTTTCGTTAATTCGCTGAATTTAAAGAAAACAGCTTAAATTGCGATAGCTGAATTTCCATAATCAAAGAAAAAAAAAACCTCTGAGAAACAGCGAGCGGACACGCCGATAAGAGGTGAGTTCAGGTGACGTAAGTTACTAGTGGGATTAACCCTGCGATTATTCTGCCGCTAAATACTCCACTTCAGTAACACCTAGGTGTTAATAAAGTTCGAGAATTTTAGGTATACATTTGTGACCTGACAGGTTTACATCGCCACGCACGCATTCGCCCATGATAGCCATCAACTGCGTCTGTGACCATCTGCAGCAGAGATCAGAATCCTGAACGAATTTTATTGATCGTGAAGGAATCGTCAAAAAGTTTCAATTCTTTTAGGAAAATATTATGGCTCAATTACCAAGAAAAAATACTCTAGACGGACTGCCAGCACGTGCAAGGATTTTCTTTTATTTTTGAGCAGAACGGTGCATTTGTAAAGAAAATCCGATAGCACCTGGAAGTCGGCCCACACACAAAATATTCCAAAGGACCGCCCAAAACATGGAAGTAGGCTCACCACAGAAATAAGACATGATGTTGGGCTAGTCGGTTCATGGTTAGAGCGAAACAGAACTGCGCGAAGACGACGTATTCGTGCCTTCTTTTATCCCGTCGTCTTCGCGCAGTTCTGTTTTGCTCTCACCACATAAAATGAATTCAGATGGATTAGTGGATGGATTAGGGTGGTTCATATCGGAAGGCACAGCGCAAAAGAGACGCACGACGTACAGAAAGGGGAGACAGACACAGCGCCTGTCTATGTTCTTTTTCTGGGCGTCTTGCGTCTCTTTCGCGCTGTACCTTCCAATGTGAACCGCTACCAACTTGCCCAACTGCCCATCCTTCTTCAGTAGATTAGGGTGGCTTAGTGGGGGTTGGTGGATCAGGTTGGTATGATTCCATATGATAATCCAATAGAAAGTACCCGAACATTCAGTCCCTACAATTTCAAATTTGGTGGTGCTGGTGACGCCATGGCCCTCTCGACCAGTCACGAACCTCCTTACCCAGAAACACGGCGGGTTCTTCAACACGACTACCTAAATGCTCTCGCATTAAAATGCGCAAAAAGTTTTATTCGTAAATTCTCGCAGCATCGAGAGCAGCCTGGGATACTTATACCGAGTTCTTCGCAATGTGGTGGCGAGCGAATGAGCTACGACACGCTCACGAGGCATGCACCACGCACGCCATGGCCCTGTGACGTCACAATAAATAACTCCGATGATTGTCACACCGGTTCATCGTCCCTCGCACAGTTAGCGCTGAATTAGAGCACCGTATCTACACTGCAATTTTAGCTGAGTGGCTTACCATCTTCTGTGGCGATAATTCGCAGGCCTCGCCTGGTGGGGTATTGCAATCATCGTCATTGTGCCCCTGCTTGGATTGGTCTGCATCATCGCCCTCTGTGTCTGCATCTGCAGGGCGTGCGCAAAACGACAGGTATTCACTTCATGAAATTGAAATTCTGACTGCAGCTGAAATTGAAATTTTGACTACAGATAACTCAGCTGCTACAAACACATTAAAAGATTATTCCTGGACAATATTCATGAAGCGGCGCGCTTTAACATTCCAAGCATACCGCAACTTTATTAGGGCCCATTTCAGCTTGTGCTCATAGAGCGCAAGCCATTTGCAACGTTGTTTGCACGGCTGCGCTGCTCACGTAACACAATAGCCGCTGCTAGTCTGCTTACGACCCACAGCTCTCTGATCTTACCGCTTCACTAGTCGTGGAACACCCCATATGGGGTGGTGAAAATTCTAATTTACAAAGTGTGACTGGCAGGCCGTTAAAAGGGTCCATGTATTAACAAAAGGCTGTCTGAATGGACCAAAATTCGGAGGTCACAGATTGTCGCGAGATCTGTTGTCAGTGCTGTTAACTGTGTCCAAGTTACGAAGTCCGAGATTGTTGATAAGCGCACAGCCACTCGGCAAGAAAATGAGTGAAAAAGGCGAGATAACAAAAATCCACAGATGTGGCAGCTCAAGAAATAAACGCTCTTCAAACGATACTGGCAACAAAAGGTGACAGCTTTTCTTGGCCGCTTCCAGATGTCATCCTCATCCGCAGTAAGCACAAGCACTGCAAAGTGGTACAGTGACGATTAACTTTTTGGAGCTGTGTTTCAAGCCCCTTTTTATTGCAATAAATGTTAATTAATTAATTCATTAACTAATTACAAGTGGCATGGTCGAAGAGCTCTGCTTGCGACCTAGTTGGTCCTCTTCGCCATAGGAGCCTTTGTGGGACGCTGAACGACCGTATGGTCTACGCTGTCCTGATGTTACTAAAAACTGGGAGAGCTGTGCATCCTACGGCATATGGGTATGCTGATGATGCTAGTATTTTGCACAGACTGCGTATAACATTACGATAAGCCTGGCCCATCAAAGCCTGTTGGAGCTTTTCAAGAGATGCATATCAACAAAGCAGTTCTTTAGGAGATTCAGTCAAAAAAAAGAAGACAAAAATTAGGGCAGACTCCATTTATGCATAGTGGACTGCAAAAGAAGTTGAATAAGCGAGAAGTTAATAATAACAGAGCAGAGCGCCGCCGCGGTGGCTCAGCGGTTATGGTGCTCGGCTGCTGACCCAAAAGACGCGGGTTCGATCCCGGCCGCGGCGGCTAGAATTCCTTTGGAGGAGAAATTCTTGAGGCTCGTGTACTGTGCGATGTCAGTGCACGTTAAAGAACCCCAGGTGGTCGAAATTTCCGGAGCCCTCCACTACGGCGTCTCTCATAGCCTTAGTCGCTTTGGGACGTTAAACCCCATAAACCAAACAACCAATAATAACAGAGCGGTGTATTAAAGGCGAAAAGAAGAGCCTGTCGGTGTGAGTGCTGGCGCATCATAATAATAATAAATAATCAGCAATCAGGAGTACATGCATGTTATTTTCACACTTAGTGTTCAGAGGCAGCCAGCATCGCAAAGTAAGAATGATGAAATTCAGCATAATGGGTTTTTTTTCTTTTCTGGGGCTTAATGTTTAAAACCGAATAATTCTATGAGGGATGCCGTTTTGGAGATCTCCGGAGAATTTCGACCGTTTGGGGTTCTTTGACGTTCACTGATATCGTACAGAGCAGTCGGGTCTCAAGCAAATGACCTACACGGAAATGCGACCACCGCGGCCGAGGTCAAGCCCGCGTATTCGGGCTCAGCAGCCGAGCGCGCTGACCATTGAGCCACCGCGGCGGCAAAGTTCATCAAACAGTGAGGTCAGAGATTAAAGCCAACCCTAATCATGAGGGTGTTTAAATGATTAAACGCAAGTGTGCTTCAGCAGGCGAGGGACGTTCGTTGCAAACTGCGAAAAGGAACAGTAAAAAAACTGAAATATCGCAATTTTAAACTGTTTTTTAGTTCGTTACGACTGCGCAACCTGTGTTGCTTGTTCGTTCTTAAACATCTGGTTCACGTTAGCAAAACACCCCGTTTATGCTTTCATATTTGACACCACTGATGATTTTCTCCCATGCCTTCGGAACCTGCAGGTGACCTCGACATACGTGACGCTGCAGCCCGGTCCAGGCAACGGTGGTAGGGAAATGGAGTACCCAAAATGGCCGCAGCAAGGAACTACACCCAATAACTCACGCCTGTACAACGCAGACTTCTGAAACCCTATCTACATGACATTCTAATTGAATCCTATAACAATCCGAACATTACAATCACCTTGCGTTGGATACCTGGTCATGCAGGGATTGAGGGAAATGATTTGGTTCATCAACGGGCCCGCGAAATCAACATCCGGGCTCCTTCGATGCCCCGGCCAAATCCAACCTCAGTGGAAGATGCCGCAACATACATAAAACGGATAGCTGAATAGTGCCACAACGCCAGGGACAGTAACTGCAAATCAGTACACAAACCTTAACCGTCGCTAAACACGGAACAAGCACACGTCTTTCGCAAAGTTCAACTTAACACTCTCCTCACCCTGCTAATGATCTACAAACTCGTATGGCGTGACGCAGCTCACTGTCCCAACTGTCCAGAGATCAAGGCATACTCAGAATACACTCTATACTCATGCAACACTGCCATTACCTCTCTCTATTTTCCTTACACCCCATCTCCATCCCGAAGTGCTTGGATCATCAGCTGGCCTTGGCGGAGCAATCACTCTTCTCCACTGGGCCTTAGTGCTGGACTCAAATAAAGTTTCTTCCCCCTCTTGGCAATGTACCGCTTCAGGAGTTTCAGGATGCTTGGATCTGCGCACAGCTCCTACGAGTGTTTGCGTCATCTTAATCGCATAACTGTAAGTTTTACCCACGACATCCATGAAGGATCTTCCAGAGTTATTAGAAACACGCCTTCAAAAATGTCATCGCGTATAACTGCTACCCTATAATCGCTACGAGTTTTCTCACGAACGAGTGTAGTTGATTGCCGCTGTGCCAAATGTCGCTCCTGAAAAATGTGTTCCCTCAGATGATTAAAAATTTCTGATACTTGGGGAACGCCGATGGAGACAGGTGGTGTGAGGACAGATGCTTACCTAGTACCCCACTGGTGCATCTTATAAAAAGTATTCTCGGAGATTACTATTAGAGTGCAGCTTACAAAAAAAAAGCGCCACAGCAGATGTGGCCTCTTGGTACATGAGACATCGTGTCCATGAAAAAATACGCTCTTGTTGTACCTCCTGTATCAACACAAGTACTGGTTCTAAAGCAAGTTCAGCTTTACAGCGATGAATCGGGAAGGAATCAGTACGGAGTATTCAGATATAATACCGGGGACAGAAATCTCCGGGACCCATAAAAGGCAATCGAAGCTGATAGCTGTGTTATCAGCGGATTGCTCGAGACCACACTTGTGGCGAAGGTTACGTAAAGCAGTGATTTTTGATGACATGGTACCTGCATGCCTATATAACGTTTCGTGCACCCTCGATTCTTTTGTCCCCGAGAGCACATGTAAAAAGAGCACTGCGCAAGTAAATACAATCCGACTATGCTATTTTGTGAGTTGAAATTATTCATTAAACACCACAGAATCCTCCCCAACACCTTAGACATGGCTTTCTGAGTGTCGCTGAATCTGACGAACTGCCTCTACAGCGTGTCGTCGTGCTGGAAATCAAAACTAGTGGATCCTATGGCCGAAGCGCATTGTGGAAGTTTTCAGCAGCTTGGTGCAGCTGCAGCTTGATGGGGAATTCGAGCATGGAAATTGTGTTCGTCTGCTTGAGTCAATTTGAGACTAAATACGATTTTCTCCATCTGTGGCTTCTGCCGACAGAGAAATCGGGAGAACCTCATTTAAAGTTTTCATTCAGGTTTCTAAATATCATAATTGTCGCTGGGACCGGCGACAGACAATGGGGGTGAGTGCATATTTTGACGTCCTATATTCCATATCCCGGCGTCGAACGTCAAGCAGTTTTCCGACCTGCACATTTATTGGACATCCAAGTGCAGTCGTGTCAACAGACATCGTTGAGTTCTAGACAAACCGCAAAATAAGCTTCTGCATGGCTGCCCAGCGGCCGTTTAAGGTGCAGACCAGTCTATATTGTGGTTACAAGGAAGGATAGGGCCACTAACCTGGTAATGCAGACAAGAAATCTGCGGATATGCATGAATGCGTATTTCAAACAGCCACTGAGCGACGTGCAGCTGAGGAAAGAAAATTATCGCTGATTTTTTAAATTCCTAGATGAAGGCAAAATGCGGCGGCTGATAACGGCACTCTACGTGCGGCATATACTTCAGTGAGAGAGGTTGGTTGTTGAAGTAACCGACCGTTATCTGTGGATGGAAAGTTAAGGAAGGAAGGTGGACCGAGGTTTGTCAAAAGGGAAGGCGGCCAGCCATCCACGAAAAAAACACCACCGATAAGGTTCATTATTTACTTTGCGGAAAGAAAGTGGTCATAACTGGCACAAGACAGGGTTAGTTGGAGAGATATGGGAGAGGCGTTTGTCCTTCAGGGGACTTAGTCACTCTGATGATAATGACGATGATGATTTACACGAAAGCAGTGATTCCTCGTATCGCAAGATTACACCGTAACAACCTTTATATTCCCAGATCTCACCTCGGGAGGCCGTAGTTTTAATATTTATTGTAAAAACGCACGACGTTCGTTTCCTATGGCAGTTTTAACTACCAGGTGCGACCGCAGGACAAACTTTGCATCGGCAGGTTAGACCATTCCTATAAACATGTTCGTAACACTATCTGACAATACTTCACAGTCGCGTCGCAATAAAAGTAATGTCCAATAAAGCTGCACCTGCGGGACGTATTCACACGCGAGTGACTGTCTACATGAAACACTTTATTGATAGCTTGTGCACTGTCACGCCCGACATGGCGATATTTGTTACCTGACTGTGCCGTTCGTCATTCCAGTCGACAGTCGATACACAAGGGACGTTTTGGAAGTCGCAACCGGCACCTAAATGAAGAGTAGGGTAAGTATGACCCGTGATATGAAAACGCGGGGCACGTGAGTGGCTATTCAGGCTCTTCCATTGCTTCCCAAAACATTGCGCAACGCTGCCCAGCCTTTCCAAACGCACACCGCAGAGGCGCGTGTTCACATTGACAGAAATGCATTCAGGCGCCTAAACTAATCAGTTTGCGTAGCTTTCCCATAATCGTAATGACCATCATCTGCAACCAGTCCTGTCGACTCCATCTTCAGTCGCCGTTGGCCCTATCATCGAAGTCACAGACCACACCTTTCCGCCTTGGTGCGCCATGGCTACGTCTCCCTAGCACTTGTATCCACACTGCAGGAGTATCTAGGCCTATTATGCAATGCCTGCGCCATATGTCTCGTCCTAAGGCCAGCTTTCTTCTCAGCGGCCTTGTACGCTGCATAGAGCGGTCACATAAAAATGTTAAAGGATATCAGCATTTTTTTGGATGCCAGCATTATTACTCCATGGCGCGGCCCAATTGCGCCGAAATGCTGGCAGTGTAATATAGTTGTTCTGCTGCCGTTTAAAATACAATCGCAAATTATGGACCCTTAGCGACAATCCCATTTCGCTTTCACATGAACTTTTTAAAAAAAAACGTTCGCCAATGGGCTTGGAAGCACTACAAGAGGCTGAATAGCCACTCACGGGCCACACGTTTTCATGTCACAGGTTTACCCGGCTCTTCTTTTCGGTGCCGGTTGCGACCTCGAAAAAGCCCCTTGTGTATCTACTGTCATGACGAGCGGCACTGTCAGAACAAATGAATACTGGTTTATTGCGGCCCGTGGAAGGAAGGTGAAGGAAATGGGACACGTTCCACGTGAGCAGCTGATAACAAGCACGGACCAGCACTGATATGGTACACAGCCACTGATATGATTCTCCGTCTGTGCCCACATTTACAGGCAGGACTGAAACATGCAAAGCACTAGCTGTTTCGGTCCCTAAGGGCGTCGTGCTTCTGCGATAGGTTGGTATTTGGCAGCACGCACCTACTGTATTTTCATCCCTTTTACATCCCGTTTCCCTTTCCCCCAGTGTAGGGCAGCTAACCAGAACAACTACCGTCCCTACCCTCCTCGTCCGCAGTCTTCCTACACTCTTTGCTTGGACTATTGTTGGAGTGGAGTTGAAACGCCACGCTGAACGTTCTGTTTTCGTATATTGCACATCCTTAGCCCGCCTTGGGAGCGTTTCGATGACCGTCGAAGCCGTGCAAGACACAATACCCTGTTGTTCGTCCTAGAAACCCTAGAAACTGTGACTCGGCACCATAGTGAGGGAAAGATTTCAGCGACTCGGGATCAATGTGAAGGTGATCGCTTGTTGTCTACGGCGCAGGGTGTACTTGGCGCTGCGTCACAGCAAAGTTCTTTCTTACTCCTGACCTAAACGTACTCGAGTGCTTTGCCGCGATTCATTTTTGCCCGAAGGCCGAAAAAATACACGCACACAGCTGGCGCCTTCGCCCCCACATTAATGTACCCTTTAGGAAAAGTGATCGTGAAGTTATAAAACAGTTGTTCGATTGCTAGACGGCGGGAAGTGCCAGGTGTGGGACGAAACAGATCGTTGCGACGTACTTTCTTTCACTGTTTCTGGCCTCGTGATATTGCAACTTTCCTGGACGCCGGGCCAAGCAAACGCGGTTTCGCCGATAGCCAACCATGCTCTGTTACCGTCTCTCTTATCGGGATGATTAGGTGACGGGGCATGTACCAGTCTCGAAAAAGCCAAGCGAAATGAGCCGACACTTCAAAAAAGAAAAAGACAGATCCTCCTATGGCCTCGGTTGGAAAACGTGCGAACTAGATCTAAGATAAGGCCACCCGCTCCTTCCCTGCACGGCGGGCGAGAATTGGCGAGACCTGGCCTAAGCCTACCGGGCAGTAGCGATGCGGGACAAGCATGGCGTCGCCCTTTCAGTGGTTTTCGGGTTTAATTTTCTTAATTATTCGTGACTTCGTACGAAACTGGCCTTGTTTGAATGAACTAATGATAGACCCTTCCTGTTTCCCTCGTTGAACTGTGACATCAGCTGAAACCCTGCATTAGCTGAGGCCTTGTATTTGCCGCTAAGTTATAACCCGAAAAAAAAAAATCAAAGGGACTAGCCTTCGCCGGAGCCTGACAACATCGTGTTCGTGCCAGCTGTTCGCGTGTTCATCGCTAAACACGGCTAAACACGGCAGATCTCCTCCTCAGCCGCATAAGAAAGAACTCCTGCTAAAGTGCCATCGCTGCCAGCTTGTCATCGAATTGCAGTGTTGCCAGCCTCGCTTCTTCAAGGCGGGAACTCGGCTTGCGTGGACGGAGCCTTCCCAAAGCTTCATCTGCGGCAGCAAGAACGGCAAGTGTGATTGCAATCGGTCAGTTCTGCAGCTCGCACTGCTGAATACGCCCGTTTAGAAACACTCGAGCGTTTGTTAGCGTAAGAAATGAGTTTAACGCAGATACGAAAATATCGTAACGACCTATATTTACCCAAGCAGATTTCTTGTAAAAATCGTGGAGGCACCAGGACAAGCAGTGATGAGCAACACGCAGTCATGTGTAGCTGACGGGTGATCACGTATGTACGCGTATACCTGTGGCTGTGACGAAGGGAATAAAGGTAAGGAAGGTAAATGCCGAAGTTATCGCTCAGCGAGAACTACAGGCATAGGAATTGAAGCTCTATTCTTTCCGGTACCCTCAGGGCACTAACCTTCGTAGCAATGGGTTCAAGCACCTTCTGGTAAGAGGGAGCTCGGGAAGGAAAGGCGGGAACGTTAGCCGGGAGAGGATACCGGTTTGCTATCCTGAACTGGTGGAAATTGTTGAGGGGATGTGAAGGGGTATGAGAAACGGAAAAACGCTGCTTTCGCAAGATTGAAAAGCCGCTTCCTTTCATAACATCATGGTGGTGGTGGTGGTGTGGCTCTTTTATTAAAACAGCCTTTATGTTAGGCGTTCAATCGGTATTTGGCCAAGGTGTCGAGGGCGCGTTGCAGTTTCAGATCCAGGGAGACGAGCCAGATGGGCCACGGTGGGGGTGAGGGGAAAGGATAGAAGCCTTCAGTTTTTGAGTAAGCAGAAGGCACGCGATTGGCTCCCATCGGCATGCGTTCGTCTGCTCCGTCTTTCGTGTCGATTGCACTGGCACGTATGTGCTGAGGAGGATGCCGCAAGTCTCGCCGAGACTTCAGGCTGCTGAAGTTTCAGCAACACTTTTAAACGAACATGAAGGGCGTGTGGAAGGCATTCTACTGCAGACTGCCTGCCTCAGCTGTGTCATTCTGTGTCCGCACCGCTGAGCACGATACGCTTTAATAAGCCACAATTTGTACGCACAAGCAGAGAGCCTTCGCAATGTTGTCACAAGCCCTTGGTGTGAAATTCCCAACCGTTCTGAACTGGCGTACATTGTCGCGCGTCGCCCAAGTTGGCATTAACCCGTCGCGTTAGAAAACATTGTTACGCTATTTTTATTTCTGGTCCCTTTTGATTAGCCTCATCAAGGCGCAGTACCACACCCATGCAAGCTATCGTCGATGCGGTACTCTGCCAAGTTCCAATGCTATCGGAATTCATTCGGCTATTTAGAAGCTTTGTTGCGTTTAATTTTATTAGTCGAGGCTTCGCTCGGCTACGACTCAGCGCGTGCGTGTCCCATATGCGTCCGCTTGCCTTCCTGTTCGCTCGTTTTGCGTGAAGCGCTGCTGGCGCTGCATATTCCGCACTTGGCCGCGGGTGGTAGCTTTTCTCTGCTCGCCTTGCTCGAGCTGTGCGCCCGTCGTGCTTGGCGCTTCGCCAGTCGGCAGCGATAACAGGGCGCGTTCAGGGTGCCCGCTGCCTTTATATCGCGTCTTTTGGAAAGGAAGCGGAGCACGGACTCTTTTTCTTTTCTTCTTTCGCTAATCATTTCTGACTCTTGCTTGCGACAGAGGCCTCGTTGCCGCGAACTGCCCGCTGCGATGAAAAGCCCTTCTTGACGACGACACTCGATCCATTTGCTTCAACTGCGAGCGTTAGAGTGCATCGTAACTCATTCATAGTTATAGCCGCCGCGGTGGCTCAGTGGTTATCGTGCTCGGCTGCTGACCCGAAAGACGCGGGTTCGATCCCGGTGGAGGAGAAATTCTAGAGGCCCGTGTGCTGTGCGATTTCAGTGCACGTTAAAGAACCCCAGGTGGTCGAAATTTCCGGAGCCCTCCACTACGGCGTCTCTCATAGCCTTAGTCGCTTTGAGACGTTAAACCCCATAGAACCAAATCATTCATAGTTATCGTGCCGACTCAGGGCGCAAAAGAACCCTTAAGCAACGTATTTGTCCCGAAACACAAAACTGAGAACAAGAAACAAACATGCTTCAGGCATGCCTGGCAAAGACACAATTCCTAGTACTTGGAGAAATCACCATCAGCAGTAATAACGCTTGCCAAACGGCGTGGCATCGGTTCGTACAACGGACCACGTCTCTGTCGGCGCGAAGCCTATCCCATCCTTCTTTGATCGCTTCCCACAGCGTGTATGCGATGGCATTTGCAAATTGGGACTTCATTTGATTGGCTTTCATTAGGCCCTGCACATTTTCAACGGGGTTCATGTCGGCTCCCTTTGGAGGCCATGGCTGCTGCCACACACCACGAACGTCGAACACCACGAACAGCGCTCACTCTTCGAGATGTGTGCACGGGACTCCTCTCTTGTTGAAACAAGTTGAATCCGTCCTGGAATTTTCACACAAGGACGCATGCCAGAAACACGTTCCCAATGATGTTCTCTTATGGTACCTATCTCTTGTGGTCCGGATCTGCTGTCACTACCTGCCCTAGGTAGTTAACGTGCCACTTCAAGCGTCTGGCTAACAATCATACACCGTTGTACCGTTCTTCCGAGGCTAACATTAAGAGTACATCTTGCAGGGATAGTTGGTTTTTACTTTTTATTAGACAGTGCTGAACGTTACTTGATTCTTCTGCGTATGAATTTTTATACTCATCCTTCTCCTATGCCTGCCTGAGTCACTGATCATGCTTTGTAGACAATGTCATCAGCGAAGCGCGGATTACTAACGTATTCTCGAACTCTTAACCCTAACAATCTAGGTATCTGAATACCTCTTATGAATATGCGGTGAATAGTTTCGGAGGGGTCGTGTCTCCTTGGCTGACACTCTTTATAATTGGAATTTTATCACAGTCTTTATCGAGGAATGTGGTAGCTATTCGGCTGTTATATCTTCCATTACTTTTACATACGGCTCTTCTACACGTTTTTTACATAATGCCTGCATGACGGCTGATGTTTCGAGTGAGTTCGTAATCTTTGAAGGCCGTAATCTATAGGGGTTTGTTGTATTCTGCGCACTTCTCTTTCATCTGATCGATAGTGTGAATGTGGTCTATTGTCGAGCACCCTTTACTAAGGCCTGCCTGGTCAGTTAGCTGGTTTATGTGTTTATTTGTTTACCCTCAAGGCCCAAGGCCATTACAGAGGTGAGTGGGTTAATCAAAGCCACATGAAACACAGAACAGCAAAAAACATATGACAGACTTCAATGATCATTATACAGTTAATATTCAAAACTCCGCGACAAGATTGAAAGTTCGTTTTTGAGCAAAGGAAATGGCGCACTATTTATTTCACATCTCGGTGGGCACCTGAACCGCACCGTATGTTAAGCAATAAAGGAGGGAGTGAGAGAAGAAAGGAAGAAAGAGGTGCCGTAGTGGAATAATAATTTCGGAATAAACGTGCACTAACGTGCACTGACATCGCACAGTACACGGGCCTCTAGAATTTCGCCTCCATTGAAATTCAGCAGCCGCGGCAGGCGGCGGCCATTACTGAACATTACTGTCATTACTGAACAGCGCTCGTATTAAAATATCGCTGATGTCCGTAACTTCACACTCTCGTATTTTTCTGTGGCGGTTTTTTCACTGCGCAAAATGCACATTCGAAACACTATTCTCTGATCAGTTTCTCACACATTTTTCACATGCACCAAGTTCGTGCTCTTGACGTTTTTTTTTAAACAGTTGTGCAGTAGTTTTCTTTTTTGTTGTTTTGTCATTTACCAGCATTTTGTACATCTATTGCTGCATGTATTATCAATCCCGCTGTAACGCCAAACTGGCGCTGTGGGCACAAGATAAATAATAAGTGGGTAAGAATTTAGCGTACTTAAAACGAATAGAAGAGCGACAGCAGATGTTCATTCCTCATTTGGAGGGGGCGTTTAAGCTGCGCCTCAACGGTATGACGTGTTATCTTTTGTAGATTAATGCCCATATTTGCAGAATAGGTCATTCCATACTTGACATTCATAGATCGCGGCGAGCCCTCAAACCGCTACCAGCGCAGTGGCGCATTGATTAAGTGATGTGCCACTGCACTAGATTGTGCGACCCATGCTTTTCTTCCCGAGCAACCTCTCGCGAAGCTAATCAGAACTTACCAAATGAGAAGCAAACCATGCAGCGTGGTTACTTTTGACAAAGACTGTGCGTATACGTATATGCGATGACAAGATTCTTAGTGTTGGTCTGCGTATGACTGCTTGAGTGCTAAAACACATTCCCGATGACGGTGGGTATGTTTATATTTGGGCATAGCAGCTAATAACTAAATAAAGGTTAAGCCAAGGCATTACTGAGCGTAGTGAGGGGGTTGCTGTACGAGAACATACTCACGGCTTGTACAAACTAGTTCTGATAAAAAATGTCTCAGAAAATCTGCTATTTCTTGCTAGCTCGTGCAAGCTGGACGACAGCAGTCTATAGAACATGCATATGCGACCATTCGGGGAAGGTTTGCATAAAGACTTGAGCAGGTGGTACATACGATAGATAAGGTAATAAGAGAGTAATTACTCAGTGACGTCTACCCGAGCGCAGCCATACGGCTACAAAGGAAAGCTATACAGCTTTCTCAGAAGCTTCGTAGTTAAAGAAACATGAGCGTAGTATTGCTTGCGCAATAAAATTCGTCCTGGTCCGGGGTTCGAACCCGGGACCACCGCTTCACCGGAGCAGTCGCTCTACCAATTGAGCTAACCGGGACGACAAGCTTATGGTAGGGCGAGAGCGAATTGATCAATAACTCGAAATGGGAGCATTGCTGGTCAAATGTTCAGGGGAATCCCCCAAGGCGGAGTAGATTTGTAATAAGGGAGTGATTACACATTGACGTCCACCCGAGCGCAGCCATACGGGTGGACGTCAATGAGTAATTACTCCCTTATTGCAAATCTACTCCGCTTTCGGGGATTCCCCTAAACATTTGACCAACACGATAGATAAGGAAAAGGCTGTTTCTTCTGGACCATACTGCAAGTATTTGCTCTCTTGAAAAGAACGTGAAATGCTGAAGCAAGCGAGGCTAATTCAGCACGCAAGGAACCAGTCGACCATTTCACGAGAGCATGCTAACATTCCCTCTCTTTATTTTCACTCCATGGAAACGTCGCTGCGGTCGTTCGCAGTCGCCTCCTCTGCGATGGCAGCGCTGCGCTCCAACTCGGCGTCGATCTGCCGCCGCAGCAGCGGGAAGAGGGCGCGGTACACGGTGGCCAGACTCTGGTCCGAGTCCAGGTACACAGCGGAGGCCAGGGACTCGAATAAGTCGGCGAGCGGCTTCGGAGGGGCCTGCGCCCTGAACCCCGGGTATTCCTTTGGTCCGGAAAAAGAGATAATTTTGTAGTTAGGCCAAATTGGAACAATGCGCGCTAGCACTCTGTGGCCCTTGTTTTGCATTGTTTATATTCGTTTTGCACTGTTTATAATTGTTACGCTTTCTTATGCATGACATCACGTGTAAAATGTTTGTGAGGATGCGGTGTCTACAGCTGGCAAAGAACAGGGTTAATTGGAGAGACACAGGAGAGGCCTTTGCCTTGCAGTGGACATAGCAGGCTGATGGTGGTAATGATGATCTTGTGTATTCTCTGCGTTGAGTGATTGAATCGCATGGATGAAGTACAGTGCATCGCACGACATTTATTGCCGAATTACTGGCGTTCTACGCATGCATATCAGTCACGGTTACACCTAAAGGTTAAAAAGACTGCCTTGTGATCAGTAAGGTACTTAGGCACACATGAAACAATGGAAATGACAAATTCTGTCTGAAACACTACATATATGCAACTTGTCCACTGCGTAGTACCCATATTTTAAGGTGTCACCAGATGCAAGTTACACCTGGGCAGGTTGCCCAAAACCCAGTGGAGAGGTTATCACCTGCCCACTGTCGCAGGTAGGCCACCTGCCCATTGGAAGACCGCAAACACAGAGCTTTTTCAGTGAATGTGGGCTTCACTGCTAGCACACTGAAAAAGGAGCGCCGAAGGCTCGAGGTCAGCGATGTAAATATTGATAACTAGCGACTGCGAGTGAAATTGTCTGGTTCTAAATGTGACACCCGTCAACGAGACAGAGGTGCACTTTGCATGAAAGTTGCACCTAGTTATGTTCCAAATTTTGTTGGAAGCTCCCACTAGTGACTATACCCCGGTCACAATGGCACGGCGTAATGGGCTTAGAGAATCGGGTCCTTATGTTCAAATGCGCAGTGTTGCGCGCCTACACGGCACAATTGTTGCGTCTTTGTCGCTAAAAGGCTTGTACGCGAAAGCGCTCGTCAATAATGGTCAATAATGTTTTGGACATCGATTTTGGTCCAAGACGGCCAAGGTAGAATTTCGGGGGTGATCAGGACCAAATTTTGGCCGTGGCCCGGCCAAAATTTGCAGGTCGCCATCTTGTTGGGCTCGCGCAATTATGGTTGGACATCGATCTTGCTTCGAATCGGCCAAGGTCAAATTTCGAAGGTGGCCTGGGCCAAATTCTGTACGCTTGCCGTCACTGTTGCTATGGCAACAAGCAGTGCACAAGCAAGATGCAAGATGAACGAGCAAGTGTTTTTCTTGGCTCTTATGCTCGCCTGAGCGCTTTCGCACTGATAAGATGGTCAGAAGGTGACGCCTCACGCAGTTAAGTGGACGCCAGTGGGAGAGGAATTGGTCCTGCAGTGGGTGTTGTTAGGCTAGTGGTGATCGCTTTTTTGCGTTGCTTGGACGCTACAGGTCGAGACCGGCCGTGCCCTGAGCTACAGGGGGGACACCCAACTGCGCGGGAACGCGGACGTGCTCTGCATGGGCTCCGTGAATCGTCAGTGTTCTTGACCGGAAAACCCCAGTTTAATGCAAAGTGTTCATTGGATGTGTTCCGTGAAGTTACGAGGACCATCTGGACAGCAATTTTATCTCTGTGAGTAGAATATTTTTCCACTTACGGGACATTGAAATCTTGAGGCGGCGAGAGCCACGCTACACCTAACGCCGACGTAGCGTCGGCCGTGGCCGAAGCAGGAGACGCATGGGCTTCGCTGGCCCTACCGGGGCTGAGCAGCCTCGACGGCGGCATGGCATCAGCATCGACTGCGGCACATATTACGGCCCCGGTTATTGAAAATAACCCGGGTACGGACCAGCCCCAAGCCATGGAGCTTGCAAGCACCAACAACGCTGGAGCTACGAGGGGACCGCAAGAACAACCAAGAGTCTACCCAGTCAACGAGACCCCGTGGCGAGTGATGAAGGAATTAGTGGAGCGCAGAGCCCAGAAGGATAGGAAAGCTACCGGTCAGGCAAGTACACCTTCGGAGGCAAACAAGACTCCAGTGGGAACGAGCGAGCCACAGCAGCAGAAACCTGGGACGCCGGGACCGAACGCCATGGTCCCGAACGCGCCACCGGCGTCCGCTGCAAACAACCAACTGAAGACACTCCCTGGTAACAGGCGAGATTTCGTACAGCTCCCGAAAGGAGGATACAAAATCGTATTCCGACCGAAGAGCCACAACCTAAGAGTGGGAGATTTCAAGCCCAGCGATTACATACAAGCCCTGGTGAAGGAATGCAACCTGGTATACATCGGCGACATGCTTGTCGCGGTGAAAGCCATCTCAAACATAATAATAGTCCGGACGCCAGATGGCGCGAAGGCAGAAGCTCTGCAAAAGACGAGGAAGTTGTGCCTCGGAGACAAACAATTCGAGTTCAATGCATACTGCTCCACGGCGGAGGGAACTGTCCGGGGTGTGGTGCATGGAGTGATGGCCGGCACCACGCAAGAAGTCCTAATGAACCACATCCAAGTAGCAACGCCGGGAATTCGTGCAGTCTACGCAAGAATGCTCGGGAAGTCAGAGTCAGCGCTCATCGCGTTCGACGGACCGAGGTTGCCCAAGACAGTCGCAGTGATGGGAGGACTGTACAGAGTTTACCCTTACCAACCTACGAAGCAGGTGTGCTTCAGATGCCACCTGCAGGGGCACCGATCAGACGTCTGCCCGGAACCAGAACCCATTCCGCAGTGTCTTAGATGCAAACGTGCCAACGTCGACGGACACGAGTGTGGGGAGCCCAAGTGTGAGTGGTGCGGCGAAGCTCACGCCACGGGCGATATAGGATGTAAGAGACGTCTCAAGCGGAAAGGCCAGCAGAACCAGCAAGGCAAGAAAAAAGAAAGCAGTTACCACGGTGGCCATAGGCCGCGGTGGTTCGACAGCGAAGAAGCCGAAACGAAAGAAAAGAACGGATCTTCGAGATCTGCGTCTCGGAACAGGCGCGGCGGCAGCAGAAGCCGAACGCCGTTCTTCAAAGAGGGAGACTTTCCGGGGTTAGCAGACGCGAGAACCACCGACCACGGTGGCGACAACGCCTGGGTTCGAGGGAATGCTCATGGCGCTTCCGCATCTAAACAGAAGACCAAGCAGTCCAAGAAGGTGAGTCAGTCTGGGAGCGAGTCTCCAGTCTATCCCACTGCTCTAGACTATTCGATACAGGCTAGATTTGAAGCTCTAGAAAAAACAAACAGGGAACTTAGAGAGGAAAATGAACGACTAAAAAGGAGGCTCTCGTTTATAGAACAGCGACAACAAAGAGAAGAAAATGATACAAACCGAGGAAAAGTACACGGAGTACAATCGCCCACGACGAAAACAAGCACGCAGGGGCCAGCAGCCGTACAACCGCAAGTAAGGGAAGAAATAGATGCTACTATACCACTACACCAAATACAGGAGCAACAGAAAACAGTCTTGACGACGCTGGAACAAATCATGAGCAGACTGAACGCGACCGATCAGAGATTGGCAGAACTGTTCAGGAGACAAAACAAGAGAGCACCGGAACAGGTCGACCTAAACGAAAGCGCGAAGATCTTCGCGGCGCAGCAGTAGTGTCACATCATGGCTAACGCAGAAGAAAAATTTACAATATGGCAATGGAACTGTAGAGGATTTAGAAAAAAAACCGATTTCAACATACATGTAATGCAGCATAAACACCCTCCTACTGTAATAGCGCTGCAAGAAACTAACACTTCGCCGAAGATAGTCGGCTACGACACCATAGTAGATGAAAGATTTAAAAAAGTGGCCATTTTATGTCAGAAGGGGGTCACTACGCACAAGCACACGACACCAGAAGATATAGAACACCTTTTAATAGAGGTAATACCTAAGAAGCGCGGGGAGAAGAGCCTATTCGTACTTAACATATATTCACCACCGCGCAAGAAGAGACATGACTTCAGAGAAATCATTAGAGCGGTGATCGGCCTGGTAAAACAAAACCACCTTGTGATTGTGGGAGATTTCAATGCTCCGCACAAAGAGTGGGGCTACAAGATGAATACAAAGAAAGGAAAAACCATCCTAGATGGAGTGGACACGCACGGGCTGGAAATCGTTACCGATAGCAGATACCCTACTAGGGTCGGAAACAGCGTTTCAAGAGACACTAGCCCTGATTTGACCATCATAGGAAATATCCTAGACTACGAATGGTCTAACACCGGGGAGCAGTTCGGAAGTGACCACTACGTAATTCAAACTCAAATTAAACTTACAAGGTTCAGCACAATCCAGAGAAAGACAAAAATCACAGATTGGAAAAAATTCCGTGAACAGTTGGAGAATGAAGCCGGAAGAACTGCGATAACGGACATCGAAAAGTGGACCAAACGACTACGGGAGGTCCACAGAGACAATACTACGGAGCTAGAGGTCACCGATGAATTTCCACGTGCGGATAAACGATTGCTACATCTTTGGGAGGCTCGTAGGGGGCTGACGAAAAGATGGAAGAAACAAAAACATAACAGGAAATTGAGACTCAGAATAGCTCAAATCAATAAGGAGATAGAAGACCACACTGCAAACTTACTTAGAGATAATTGGCACCAAATTTGCAATGAACTAAACGGCAACTTGGGTAGCGCTAAAACATGGGCGCTGCTCAGGCACCTCATAGACCCGACAAAATCGAAAAGAGAAAACAGCAAAACGATAGAACGTATCACGCACAATTTTCAAGGAACGGACGCCCAGATTACAGATTTTCTTTGGTCCAGGTACGTCGGAAGCACGCAGGTGCCACCCTGCACCATGGTATATTCAGGGACAAGGAACTCGAAGCTGGATGAACCGATAAAAGACTACGAGGTATACGCGGCTGCCAGGTCATTCACAAGGAACACAACACCGGGAAAAGATCAAGTAACAAATGCAATGATCAGAAACCTCAGTGATGACCAAATCGAAAGCCTGACTGGACTAATCAACGAGCACTGGGAAAGGGGCACGGTCCCGGCGGAGTGGAAACACGCTGAGATTATCGTGATACCTAAACCAGGGAAAACACCCAGTTTGGAGAACCTTAGGCCCATTTCCCTAACTTCATGCCTCGGTAAACTATATGAGAAAGTGGTCAAGACTAGACTGAGCATTTACATGGAGGACAACGGTCTGTTTCCGGATACCATGTTCGGGTTCAGAACGGGGCTCTCCACGCAAGACGTGATGCTCCAGTTAAGAGACACGGTACTAAAACAAATATCGGGCACTCGAGAAGGCGTAATATTGGCCGTAGACCTCAAGGGGGCCTTCGACAACATCGGCCACAATGCCATTCTCACAGAACTCTCGGCAACAAACTGTGGGGAGAGGATCTTCGCATACGTAAAGGCCTTCCTGTCTAACAGAACAGCAACGATCGGCATCAACAACATAAGGTCAGAAAAGAAGACGACGCCAAACAGAGGGACGCCACAAGGATCCATCATCTCACCTCTGCTCTTTAACATAGCAATGATTGGATTAACTAGGAGACTGAAAAACATCAAAGATGTCGAACATTCAGTTTATGCGGACGACATCACAGTGTGGACGACAAAAGGATCGACGGGAAACAAGCAAGAAATATTGCAAAGAGCGGCGGATGAGATTGGTCAATTTGCTTTCTTTAGCGGCATGCAGTGCTCCCCAGAAAAATCAGAATTTATTAGACTTCACAAAAATAAAGAGGACAGGGGAACGATAGAATTAGAGATAGATGGACAACCCGTAAGGAGGACAAATAAGCTTCGCATCTTGGGAATGTGGCTGCAGGAGAAAGGCAAACGGGACCATACCATCCAGCTCTTGGAACACTCCACGAAACAGATATGCAGGATGTTAAGCCGGATTACGAACAAGAGAAAAGGGGTGAAGGAGCGAGATGCGTTACGGATCACTTCTGCGCTCATCATACCAAGGATGACGTACGCGCTTCCGTACCTACAACCTAACAAAGGGGAAAAGAACAAAATGGAAACATGCATCAGAAGGGCGTATAAGCAAGCTTTAGGCGTCATGACCTGCGCCTCGACAGAGAAGCTGATGAACATGGGGGTGTACGGCACGTATGAGGAGCACAGCGAAACCATGCTCAGATTTCAAATGGAAAGACTTAAAAGAACAGCCGCTGGCCGCGCACTACTGATCAAGCTAGGATACCCGGCAGAAGACGAAGGCGAAGACAAGACAGACATTGACAGCCAAATTAGGAGCACTTTCTTGGTTAAACCAGTGCCCAGAAACATGGACCCCAAGAACCACGAAGGAAGACGGGCGGCGAGATCATTGGAGTTGGACAGGTTCCTAAAGAAAAAACAGATGGTTCTGTATGTTGACGCGTCCAAGTACAGAACGAAGGAAAACGCTAGGGCGGTAGCAGTAGTGAACGCCAATGGGAATATAGTTACTGGTGCATCAGTGCGCACAAGGACAATACAAGCAGCGGAAGAGATCGCCATAGCTCTAGCCCTGACTGAAGCCAATCGGCAGGGACTGAGTTACTGGATAGCGACGGATTCTCAGGCTGCAGCAAGGGCATACAGAGATGGAAGGATCGGCCGAAAAGCCGCGAGTATCCTCTTCGAACAAAAACAACACAGACATGGATCAAACAACACAAGCATTCAACACACCATCATTTGGGTCCCTGACACTGGGGTTGAGGGAAATCTCATGGCAGACACCGTTGTCCGAGGGTTCACGAACCGGAGGGCGGGTTTGCCGGTCGAACCCTTCAGCACGCCAGAATCTTACGGGGAGGCAATGAAGGCGTTGTTGGGAGCGCGCAAGAAGTACTCGGCTCCGGCGGATATCCTCGACAGAGAGCAGGCCACCACGCTCAGACGACTACAAACAGACACCTACCCAAGCAGAGCCATGTATCACAAAATGTGGCCGAACAGATACGCGAAAGAGTGCGTGTGGTGTGGGGGCTACGCCACAACGTACCACGCCACCTGGGGCTGCGAAAAAAGCCCTTTACTACCAAAGGTAAATAGCCCTAGTCTAGAGCAGTGGGAGGCCCTCCTGGCTGACTCCGACCCGAGCACACAGCTTATGCTGGTGACGAGGGCCAAGGCAGCGGCGGAGGCCAACGGGATCCTGGACTAGGGAATACCGACCACTGAAGCTCCACATCTATCTATCCCCATCCCCCTACTCCCTAACTCTTCCTTTTGAAAAAAAAAAAAAATAAATGTTTTCACTACTACTACTACTGGACGCTACAAACTCACCCCATCCCTGAGCTTCCTCACGTACTGGACGATCTCTTCACTGAGCGAAGGCGACGAGTAGCGCAGCAGCTTATGCATCCCGTGGTGCGCCACTACGAACCCCAGGAAGCGGTTGCATTCGATCCGCTGGCGGGTCTCGTGCAGGGCCTTCGGCGCCAGGGGGTCGATGCAGCCGTAGAGGTGCACCGTGAGCATGTGCTTGAGCAGGGCATCCCCCATGAAGTCCATGGGCCGCATGAAGCCCGGGACGATGCGTGCTCCAGCGGGAAATGAGCCGTGGGTGAAAGCCTGGAGCAGGAATCCCTGCTCAGACAACAAAAGCGCTCTTTTATCTGAGTCACACTGTCTGATTATCTGCGCTTAGAGGGCACCAGTGGAGAAGAGGAGCGATTATTTCGGTGCGAGAGCACTTATGCGCTCACCACCACCAATCAAGAATCGCGTCACCGTGCGAACGTCTGTACCTACGTACGATCTTCTGCCCTTGCCTAGCAACCCGAGTTACTCGGGTTGTTTTTTTCTTTGTTTTTTTTTTTTACAGAAAGAGGCAGCCGAGACAAAAGGCTGAAACGCCTGACGAGGCCTCGGCACCCTAATAATTTGACAGAGAAGACGAGTGAAATAATAGAAGCAAAACATACATCAAAGCACAATTAGTACATACATGTGTAGAAATGTACACACGCAAGAGCTGCCGGAACACAAACTATAAAGCAAGAGTGAAATGAGCGACATGACCACAATTATATATACAAGCAAGATGATTTGCATGCATGCAATAATAAACTGCAGACGTGGACGTATCGGGGCCGTACTGTCACTCAGGAACTAAGTCATCCGAAGGAAGTTTTAGAGTTACTCAGGTAAGCTAGGATATTCGGAGGAGCGTCGTGCGGGCTACGCGAGAGGTTGCTGGGGAAGAGCAACGTGGGTCGCACAATTTATACCGGTGGCTATGATAAAAATTCAGGGGGCACTTTGACTGTCTAAAGTGCGTAGAGGCGAAAGCGTTTTCCGCACCACTTTCAGTGCTTCTGTGGCACTGGTGACGTCACATGTAATTGAGTACTAATTACTAAGTGATGACAAATCACTAATTAATGATTAATTACTGATTAATGCCTGAACACTAATTAACTGCTAATTAAGCTTAAGCTTCGCCTTTAGGAGTGGAACGCGACAGCGTGTTGTAGCGCTGCCAGGGAGTCCACGGAACGCCACCACCCGTTCGGCGCGATGCCTTGCCGTTTCAACGCAACGGTTTTTGAGGAAAGGAAATGGCGCAGTAAATCTCTGTCATCTCTGTGGACACCTGAACCGCACCGTAGAGGAACGGAGGAAGTGGGAGTGAAAGAACAAAGACGAAGATGGCCCGTAATGAAGAAAATGAAAATTGTATTTGAGGAAAGAAAATTACGCAGTAACTGTCTCACATATCTCGGTGGACACCCGTCAAAATTCAGGGGGGGCGGGGGGGGGGGGGGTGGGGGGGTGCACTTTTTTGACCTAAAGTGTGGTCACTGATGTGTGGTTAAGATGTTAAGCTTCGCCTCCAAGAGTGGAACGCGAGAGCGTCTTGCAACGCTGCCAGGGAGTCCACAGAACGCCATCGCCCATTCGGTTCTACGCCTCGCTCGTCGGTAAATTGGTTTTTGAGGAAAGGAAATGTATTTCTCATATCTCGATGGACACCTCAACCTCGCCGGAAGGGAAGGGAGGAGGATGGCAGTGAGCGAAGACACCGTATTCACTAGACATGCCTTTGTTCATTCCAAACCATCGAGCTGGCATGGCGGAGTGGATAGCATGCTCGTCTCGCACTCCGAAGACCGGGGTTCGATTCCCGAGCTCGACCAATTTCTTACTAGGTTTTATTTATATATATGGCCTGACTAGAGAAGTGAATTAGGCTAATTGGGTAATTAAGCAATTAACTAAGCTCAGTCCCACTTACTTGGAGCATCACTATATGGTCCCTTCAATTGGTTGCATGGTTACTTGCCAAAGTACAATTGGCCCCGTTTGAAATTGGCGCACTGTGACGTCACGACCGTTTCGACCAACTGAAAAGCGTGACACTCTCTGTCGACAACTGCTGCTTACAACGATGAGACATTAAAGGCTTTCGCCTTAAAAACAGCCACCTGCCAGAGCAGTGGCGTATCGCTTACCAGCTGCGCCACTCCGCTGGTAGTGGTATGAGGGCCTGCCGCCATCTATGAACCTTAAGTAGAGAATGACCAATTCTGCATATAGTGGCATTGATCCACAAAAGATATCGCGTCGTGCCTTTAAAGTGGAGCATAAGCTCCCCCTCCAATTGAAGAATGAACACCTACACTAAACTCCTACCAAGGTTTTAAGCAGGGTATGCTTCCTGAGTGCCCGTTGGCACACACTGCACACGGAATCCCTAACACGGAGCTGGGAAGGTGCGCGACCCTCCCAGCTGAATTGATTTCATTCGAAACAACGAAAATTAAACAGGCTTGTCTGGCAGATCTGTATTGTTCTGCTGCCTGCTCGTTTGAGGCAATAAAGATAATTTGAAACAGTGGGTAAATAAAGCTAATAACTACAGAAAATGAAATGAACATGCGTCATAGCACTGTAGAGAACGAATGGAGAAAGATGCAAGTAGTTCATGTCATCACAGTCTAGGAAGTTCTAATCATCATCATCATCAGCCTGACTACGCCCACTGCAGGGCAAAGGCCTATCCCATGTCTCTCCAGTTAACCCTGTCCTTCGCCAGTTGCGGCCGCCGTATTCCCTCAAACTTCTTAATCTCATCCGCCAACCTAACTTTCTGCCGCCCCCTGCTACGCTTGGCTTCTCTTGGTATCCACTCCGTTACCCTTAAGGAACAGCGGTTATCATGCCTTCGCATTACATGCCCTGCCCAAGCCCACTTCTTCCTCTTGATTTCAACTACGATGTCATTAACCCGCGTTTGTTCTCTCACCCACTCCGCCCGCTTCCGATCTCTTACCGTTACGCCTATCATTTTTCTTTCAATAGCTCGCCAACACTACTACACCTGTACAGTTTTCTAAACAGTGCGTGTGATATTATTGCTTTCATTATTTATAGGTGAACAAAGGACAGTGTAATTCGTGGGCTGAACAGTTTTGTTACAAAGCTGCTCGATAGTGCTGAACGTATGAAGAACTTAGACGAACGTTCTGAATTTCCAGAACCGCATAATAAATGGGTTCTTGACCGCAAAAATGAGATTCATTAAGAAAAAATAATTTCATATTAGTTGATTTGAGCTAATTTTTGTAATACCTCAGTGCCTAAGGTTCCCAAAACCATGTGCTAACACGCAGGCACATATAGGAATTCAGGTGTAAAACTCAAAACTACTATCATCTGTGAATGCAGCATTATGACCACATAAATTTTAGGCTGTTTTGCGTTAGGTCTAGCTTTTTCACGAATTTATCTTACCGCGGGGCTCTTGCATCTCTCGCAGCTTTTACTTCAGCCTTGAGTTGATAATTATGTTCGAGAAGAGCGTTACTTGAACTAGTTGTTTAGTATATTGGGGTTTAACGTCTGAAAGCGACTCAGGCTATGAGAGACGCCGTAATGAAGGGATCCGGAAATTTCGACTATCTGGGGTTCTTTAACTTGCATTGACATCGTACAGTACACGGGCGTCTTGAACTCCGCCTCCATCGGAGTTATGCTATCAGTTTAAGTAGATATGCATGCGGAAACTAAAATTATTCGCATTTTACGCTCTGTTGCGTATGCAACTCCGGACGGTAATGGGATAAGAGGCAGGGAGAGATCAGAGTAGGCCAGGAAATAAATGCGAGTTAATAAGATCATAGTCGAAAAACCTGGCAGGGGCTTAACGTAGTTTAACCAGTAGACGTGCCAAAGCATGTCTTCGGTGTTCAATTGGAGGGGGCACATAACCTCCGCCTTAAAGGTATGACGCGATATTTTTGGTGGGTCACTGCCAATATATGCAGAATTGGTCATTCTGTACTTAACATTCATATATGGCTGCAAGTCTTCCTGCCGCTACCGGCGCAGTGGCGCAGCAGTTAAGCGATGCGCCACTGCACTGGCTGTGACAGTTGGGATTGTGCGACCAATGTTGCTTTTCCCCAGCAATGCCTCGAGACTTTCATTCATTTAACTGCCACCTGTCATGGTGGTTAGTTTGCTCACAATACGGTCAGCAGGTTGTGATGGCGCCACCAGGTTACGCGACCTAGGTGGTGCGACGCCCTCCTCCCATTGGCTGCAGCTTGCCTGGCGCTCCTGCGAACTAACTCAAGCTTACCCGAGTTACTCAGAGAGCACTAGACAATAGAAGACAATATTCTTGCTCGGAAGAATAAGAGTGGAGTGGAGTGCATTCGGCAGGTTCTCTAAGATTCATGAATGGCAGTTTTACCAATATCCTTCAAGAAAAAAGTATGTTACAGCTGTATCTTACTGGTAATCACCTACGGGGCTGAAACGTCGAGAACGCCGAAAAGAGTTCAACCTAAACACCGAAGATCACGCAGGGAGCTACGAAAACGAAAATGATAGCGGTGACATTAAGAGACAGGAAGAGAGCGGAGTGGGTAATAAAACCGGTTTGATGACATCTTAGTCGAAATCAAGAGGAAAAAACTGGCGTGGGCAGGTCATGTACTGGGAAGGCCAGATAACCGATGGTTCTTGAAAGCAACGGAATGGATTCCAAAGAGAAGGCAAGCGTAGCATGGGGCGGTAGAAAGTTAGGTGGGCGGATTAGATTAAGAAGTTTTTGGGGAAAGGGTGGCCGCAGCTGGAGCCGGACAGGCTTAATTGGAGGGATATGGGAGGGCCCTTCAGTGGGCGTAGTCAGGCTGATGATGATGACTAATGAAGAAGGAGAAATGGACGCGGGCAGGACATCTGTTGCGAAAGCAAGATAATCGACGGTCGCTATGGGTAACGGGCTAGATTACGAGAGAAGGCAAGCGTAATGGACAGCGTCCCTCAAGCAGCGTCCCATGAAGGTCCACTAACTAGAAAAAGTACGCGGTAGAAAGCCTACTTCAGACATTCCTAGGACGACGGCCTCCTTGGGCAGCGGTAGGAGTTATCCCTTTTTGCTTAGATTATGCGACACACGCGAAGCAATAGACCGTGTCACCGATATAAGGCTCACCTCGCCGGCCGCTCAAAGCGATCAACTCCACCGAGGCAAATGTATAGTAGCAGCGAGTTAGGTGGCAGGAGAAGAATACAAAGTTTGTGGAATAAAGTGCCCGCAGTTGGTGCAAAACATGGTTAGCTGCATGCCAGTTGGAGAAAGCTATTCTGTGAAAGCACTCATGTGCTCAGGCACACCGACCAAGAATCTTGTCACCGTATGTACGTACGATCTTGCGCTGTTGCCTGGGAACCCGAGGTACTACCCGAGTTATTGAGGTAAGCTCGCGTAAGTTCGTAGAAGCTACGCGCCAGCTGCGTGAGAGGTTGCTCGGGAAGAGCAACATATGTCGCACAAACCCTGCCTGTAGCTGTAATATACAGAGCCACCTGCCAGTTCGGGGAAATAATAACGCATTATACCGACAACCACCGCCTTTTCCCGACCCCTGCAAAGGGGCTGAGTAAGACGGAGGAGCGAACTTTAAGGCGCCTGCAGACAGATACTCTACTCTGTCCTGCAGTCGCATTACGATCCTAACACGGATGGGCGATGCCCGCACTGTGGGGATACCTGTGATATCTTCCACATGGTGTGGGCATGCACTCAAAATCCCCACCTACCCCTTTCCCCTACCCCTTCCAGAGAGGCATGGGAGAGTGCCCTCCTCAACTGCTCCTCGCTTGAGTCCCAAAGGGCTCTGGTGAAACGGGCGAGAGACGGGGCCTTGTCGTGCGGTGTCCCGGACTAGGGACGCCGACCATGTAGCGGGGCCACTCTGTGGCTCCCAAACTCTATTTCAGAAATTAAAAGTTTTCACCACCACCACCGCCTGCCAGTACAGTGCCGCATCACTTAAGAGCTGGGGCACAGCGCTAGTAGTTTTATCAGGGATCGTCGCCACCTATGAATGTTATGAAGAGAATGACCAATTCTGCATGTAGGGGCATTAACACACTAAAGATATCACGTCATACCCTTACGGCGGAGCTCAAGTGTTCCTCCAAATGAAGAATGAACACCTGCTCTAGC
Organism: Amblyomma mixtum; assembly: GCF_055824585.1. NCBI lineage: Eukaryota > Metazoa > Arthropoda > Arachnida > Ixodida > Ixodidae > Amblyomma > Amblyomma mixtum. The sequence continues at coordinate 17,161,752 of NC_143012.1, forward strand.
ACGTCCACTCGGTTTAGCTACGTTAATCCCTTTACAGTTTTCTGGTGATGATCTGACAGCCATGGATGCTTACCTTGTCTCGAAAATCGTAGCCTGTGGTCCGCTCAATCGCAGTGTACGGCCTCGCCGCCCGAACAAGTTGGGCGTCACGAGGGTCCCACTGCTCGCGGGGCACGGACTTGGTCCAGTCGTAGAAGCTGCTGGAAACGGCGTTGAGGGACATGGGCGCACAAAAAGAAAGCTCCCTTGGTCTGAACAGGGCACTCGCGTGAAACGATCTTCGTTGTCTTCTTCTTTCAGCTTTCCGCCCTAGATCTTCCTAAAGCGTTCACGGCGTTTTGTTGGGGCGCGTGCTTGTAGTAGTAGTAAAAAATTAAACGTGCACCCAAGACTTTTATGCGAAGCATATTACTAGAGGTACACTACAGCCCTTCGCCGTGGTTACGCGCCGTGCACACCACGTGGTACAGTGACGTCACACCACGTGACATACCACGTGACACATGACGTCACGACAGAGGAAGACGGAGGTACACTACAGCCCTTCGCCGTGGTTACACGCCGTGCACACCACGTGGTACAGTGACGTCACACCACGTGACATACCACGTGACTCATGACGTCACGACAGAGGAAGACGGAGGTACACTACAGCCCTTCGCCGTGGTTACACGCCGTGCACACCACGTGGTACAGTGACGTCACACCACGTGACATACCACGTGACACATGACGTCACGACAAAGGAAGATGAGGGTCCACCTGGCGCCGTCGCTGTGGTGGCACGCCGTGCAGACCACGTGGTACAGTGACGACACACCACGTGACATACCACGTGACACATGACGTCACGACAGATCGCCGTCACGCGCTGGGAGAGGGAGAACGATGCCATCGCACAGACGCCGGAATGTCCTCGAGCGGCATTCCCGCGCATTTCGAACGCGCGTTCACACTCGGTGTAGGTGAGTGAAACGCTCGCTCCACCGGGCAGGCGGACGCGGCTTCCGTGGCAATCCAGGCGCCTACCCAACGCGCGTCTCGGGGTTAGTCGGCGTTCCGCTGTAGCCATGCCGTTGTCTTCCCCCACGACGAAGGCTTCTAGTGGTTGTATTAAAATGACCAAGTATTCAACCAAGGAAAGCCATGTATTACCAAGCCTAGCCATCAATACGCTTCGCATCTGACCAGGGTTAACCAAGTTAATCCTCAGCCATTTTTTTTCTTGGTGCACCGAAGCCTACCCGCCGCGGTGGCTTAAGCGGTGGTTTAAGGTGGATTAAGGTGGAAGATTGAGTCATGTGATAATCCATCTGCGTCGCTATCAGATTAGCTAACATCGATCAGAGTTTATCTAATATACGAATTCAATTTTTTTTTTTACACATGGAGCCCCATGTGTCCTGTCGAGAATGGGCACTGACACGTGGTGCGTACTATAGCCACGGCTCGGGCAAAGCTGTGTTAGACCCCACATATATACATATATACTTCGGAGCCGCATTTACGTCGGCCCCGAATTCCGAATCGTCGTTTTTGTAAATAACAAAATCAACTTATACATGGCTATATATAGGGTATATTGCGTATTAGGATCTTTGAATTCCTTAGAGAAGGATGGATGCGTTGTGGCCACTGCAGACGTTATTAATGCTTAGATCAATGTTTTGGGCCTGGTTGCATGTACGACGTCGTGTCATGATAGAGGCGGCCGGAGACAGACTAGAGAGAGCTGGAGAGCACTTAAGAGGAGATTGTATTCCTTAATTTACATATTCCAAATTTAAAATAATCGTATGACAGCCTGCCATTTGGCTGGTTTCATGCGGTCTGTGGTGTCTAGACGGAGAATGTTTGGTTAGGTTTCGTTTTATGGGTTCAACTTCTCAAAGTGACTCAGGCTATGAGGGACACCGTAGCGGAGGGCTCTGGACAATTTAGACCATATGGGGTTCATGGCCCCATGGCAAAAGAAGGAATAGAAGAAAGAGAAAGAAGAAGGCTTTGACCTGGGGACTCGTAATGCCTAATGGCAATGGCCACGGCTGTGGTTTCCGCGGCCGCTTGTGTTTAGGCTTTTGCCGAAACAGTGAATAGAGTGGAGATGCGGTGGCCCACTTCCGCCACAGCGTACTGGTCATGGTCAGGATAGGCGGTGGCGTCCACATAAACCACGTTCGTGGAATTGCCTAAGCGTCGGCGTACGGAGGACACTCGCACTCGTTGTCAGCCTGTGTGAACGTCTTTAAGCACATATTTCGGTACAAGAGCCACGATGACACTCCTCCTTGCGTTGTTTTTCTAGGGAGGACTGAGGACCGCACAATGGCGGCCATCCAGCGAACAGATGACTGCCACTGTGCCTATTCGGCGTAGGAGAGCCTGTTCAGCTTGGGTGGCCTAAAGTCTAAGTGCTTGAGATGCACGGATGGCTTCTGCTAATTCCGTAAAGGTGTTGAAGATTCCTAGGGCGGTCAGACGCTCCGTCTTGTATAGCCCCCTGTCAACTTGCTAGTCTTCTACCTTCGTTAACGTGTGGGGAAGGGGCAGTCCGTATATGATTCGGCTAAGTACCAGTACTTGCAATAGCCGCAGAGTGTATTCTCGCATTCCTTGGCGATGCTTGTTAATACGGCTTCTTATGCAAGAGAAGCTGGTTTGTGGTGGTTTTGAGAGTCTGCACGGCGTGGGTGACACGGAGGTTGCTCTGTATCCAGAGACCAAGAATGCGGATCAGGTTAACTTCTCCAGTGGCTTGACCGTTGATCGGGAGTATAATATAGCCTTGAGAGACGTTTCGCTGGCCATGCATTCGTACGACCTCGGGTTTCTACAGTACGCAAAGGAGGCGGCTTTGTGAGTCGAAGCCCTAGACTATCCATGCTGCTGATTGGAGAGTGGTTCCTTTTTGGCCCACAGAATACTTTGAGGGCCATATTGTTATATCATCCGCATATCTGATAAACACTTCAAAGTGCTGGTAGCGCACGCGACAGCCTGAGCACAGCAATGTTTTTTTTTTTGAGAATTAGTTGTGAAATGATAGCTCCCTGCCGTGTGCCTTTGTGCGCAGTATCTCTTGTCGTCGGTGCGGGTTTTAACAATGCCTATCTTGGCTGCGCGGCCCGTGAAGAATGCCCGCACGTAAGCAAAGACCTTTTCGCCGCCGTTAACGACATCCTGGCCTTAGATTTAAAAGGCGCCTCTGACAACATCTCCCACGAGGCCATCCTTCAAGGCAAAAATGACCTTAAAGGGCAAGTGCATAATTTTTAGAAAGTGACGAGATTTAAGGGGTCGAATGTGTCAAACTTGCAAGTAAAGCATGCAAAGTCATTTTGTGCTAGGATTTGAAATGGTAGTAAGGTGGAAAGTTGGGCGAGTTGAATCTTATTCATGATGAAGTTAGCGCCAAAAACGAGGACTAAAGTAGGAGAGAAGACACAACACGAGCGCTTTTTCGCAACTAAAACTTTAATGGAAGAACACATGGCATATATACCCATCTCGTGAAGTAAATCAAAAAGAAACATACATGATATCGTCCAGATAAACCTTAGAGGGCGATACATCTGAAGAATGCTGAGGCTGCAAAAGGTACATAAAAAGTGCAAAAACAGTTCTCTCCTACTTTAGTCCTCGTTTTTGGCGCTAACTTCATCACGAATTTGAAATGGTGATGTAATCACCACTTAAAATAGCGATGACCTTCAAGCTTCTCCGCAGCGCACAGCTCCAAGGGGGGGGGGCACATGATGACGTCATGGAAGGTGCCGGTGCATTTCCAAAGCATAAACGCTTGCTTTGAAGGGAACCCAACTAGACGGACTTCCGTCGAAGATGTTTTTGTTCAAACGCCACCAAAAACAAACCCCGCCGAGAGTTCTTCGGCAGCATCCAATGAGGCACTGTAGGGTGTTGATGACGACAGCGGCAATTTGAAATCTTACCTTCCGCGACCTCATACCAAGCTTCCCCGGACGCCTCCAGTGCTTTGAGGAGAAACTCAAAATTCAGTAGTCGATTACGTTACTATTTTAAATGCTAGCGCAAGAACACTTGACATGCTTTACTTACAAGCTGTATAGATTTGAATCGTTGAATATCTATAAATTCTCAAAAAGTGGGGCAGTTCTCCTTTAACGCTGGTGATATTGACATCATTGATAATGTTATAGAAGTCCTTCGATCCTCAAATACCAGCACTTTCTCGTAGATAGCAAAGCTCTATGCAGGAACGGCTAATGGCATGTGAGTGATTTTACTCGGGCTGAGTATATTGCTATGATGGGCAATCCGCTTCGTCGATTACTTTAATTATAAAAAGCTCGGCCTTTTTCGCTGGATCGGAGCCTTGTTTGCAGCGTCACCAAGGGCTTGCTTCTTTTGCATTCCTTACGCACACACACGCATACGCACGCACGCGCAGAGGCAAGCACGCAAGTGTATACGAACGCACATGCCCACGTACGCACACGCATGCACAGTGAACACATACGGATGAACACGCACGAAAACGCACACGCGCGCATACACGCACGCACACAATGTTCTTGAAAACAGCAAAATTGTATGTGCCTAGGTTCCTGGAAGGAAAGTAAAAAAAACAATGCGAAGATAAGAGTCTCTGTTGTGTGTAGTTTTCCTACTTGTATTGCAAAAATTGTTTATGAAAATGCTTTGGGAGGAAACGACAACACTCTCGGCTGACACCCAGCGCGCGGAGTGGGAGAGGAATAAGAAGGGGGAAGGTTGAAAAAAAGGAAGAAACAGCTGCTTAAGTGGAGGGCTACAGAATAATTTTGACCTGCATTGGAACGCGGCCGACACACCCAGAATCCAAAGCCACTACCTGTGCAACTACCCGTTACTATGGAGGCAATGTAGCAGTCTGTTTGGTGCTGGTGTGTTTTGTAGAAAGGAAAAAAGCTTTACTGTGACTCTGTCATTGACGTATCGGTCGTATTTTAATCAAGCCTCGTGCGCAGTGCCGGGGAGTTATGCGATAAGGGAGTAATTACTCATTGGCATCCACCCAAGCGCAGCCATACGGCTACAAAGGAGAGCTATATAGCTTTCACAGAAACTTCGTAGTTAAAGAAAAATTCGTCCTGGTCCGGGGTTCGAACCCGGGACCACCGCTTCACCGGAGCAGTCGCTCTACCAACTGAGCTAACCGGTACGGCAAGCTTATGGTAGGGCGAGAGCAAATTGATCAATAACTCGAAGTTTGAAGAGTGTTGGTCAAATGTTTAGGAGAAACCCCCAAGGTGGAGTAAGTGTGCAATAAGGGAGTAATTACTCATTGGCATCCACCCAGGCGCAGCCATACGGCTACAAAGGAAAGCTATACAGCTTTCTCAGAAACTTCGTAGTTAAAGAAAAATTCGTCCTGGTCCGGGGCTCGAACCCGAGACCACCGCTTCACCGGAGCAGTCGCTCTACCAACTGAGCTAACCGGGACGGCAAGCTTATGGTAGGGCGAGAGCGAATTGATCAGTAACTCGAAGTGGGAACAGTGTGGGCCAAATGTTTAGGGGAATCCCTCAAGGTGGACTAAATTTGTAATAAGGGAGTAATTACTTCCCTTATTACAAATTTACTTCCACAACAGTGGAAAATGCTTCGGTGATTAGAGGAGCGATAGAGTTGATTTTCGGTTCGCCTCTTCGTGGGCGTTATTTGGTATTAAGGAGTTGCTAATCACAAACTTCATTAATCTTGAACGACAAACTTTTGATAGAGACGAATGCCCACATGCAGTTCTCTTTTGTGCGTCCGCGGTTTATGGCCGATAGGGAAGGCCTGTTGCATAAATCAAGAGAACAGTTGCGGCAGAAATTTACGCAAAAGGAAAGACGTGAGAGGGCATTTCTTTCCATGGTGGGATGTCTGGACCTTAAGAGTGTGCGCTTCTTTTCTCAGAGATAAAAGCAGCCTGTGCAGTTTCATAGTTCTCGTAATATTCGTGTACTGCGAAAAAAGATTTTTCCTCCAGTCGTGCTGCTTGAAATTGATCTAATGCGTTAGCATTAGATCGCCCGTTACCACGAAAAGTGTCCTGTGTTACCCAGCGGCTGAGGCCTCGATGAAGGGTTGAATTGTGCACAGAGTGCAATACCGATCTCCATCGATCTCGACGGCACTTGGAGTAGGGTGTTTAAAATTTTGTATTGTTTATATTGATGTTTGTATGATCATATAAACAATACAAAATTCTAGACACCCCTAGTCCAAGTGCCTTCGAGACGCTTGCCAATTCGGTCCTTAACCATTGAATTCAACAACTCATATTATCTTCGAACTAGCGGTACAGCTATGGGCACAAAAATGGCTCCAAATTACGCCGACATATTTATGAACAAAATTGAATCAGACTTTCTCTCCTCATATCCAACAAAACCAGCGTTTTACAAACGTTTTCTGGATGACATATTCATAGTTTGGACAGAAACCGAGGACGAATTCGGCCAGTTTATCAGCTCATTCAACAAAATCCATCCTAATATCTCTTTCACACACACCTACTCAACCAGTGAAATTAACTTCCTGGATGTTCTGGTTCGAGTTGAAGGAAGTACATTAATCGCTAGTGTCTATAAGAAACCCCCAGACAGACAACAGTATCTTCATTTCAACAGCTGCCACCCACGCCACTGCAAAACTTCAATCCTATACTCACAGGCCATCAGATTCAAACGAATTTGCTCACGGTCGAAAGATTTTCACGAAAATGCTAATCGCATGGGGGACATTCTAAACAAACAACATTACCCATCCTCTATAATCAACGATGCCATTAAAAAGGCGGAAACAACTAGTATTAATCACGTCGTTAAAAAATCTCAGCTAACATCACAGCGCTGTGATACTAACCTTCACAGGCACCCGAACATTAACAAAATCCTAAAAAAATACTTTATTATCGTAGAACAAAGTGACCGGCTTTCAAAAATATTTTAAGAATGGTCCCCCAGCTAACATATAGAAGACCAAAAAATCTACAAGACCACGTTGTCCATTCGACAGTCAATAAACCGAAAGCTGTAGTTGGCACACCACACGGAAAAAGCCGATGCCAAGCCTGCAAACACATGGAAACCACGGCACTGGCTAAAAGCACCCATTCAAATTTCAAGCATTCCATCCGGGAAGACCTAAATAGCCATTCCAGCAACGTGGTTTACATTCTCGAGTGTGACGACTGTCGAATGCAATACATAAGCCAGACAGACAATTCCTTCCGATTCAGGTTTAATAACCACCGCTCACACGCTCAATCCCTCCCCAACCTCCCTCTTTCGAAACACCTCCGCGAGAAAGGCCACGAGTTTGACAAACTTTGAGTTTGACGAGTTTGACAAAGTAACAATACTACAGAGTGGCTTCAAAAACACTCGTGAGCGGGAGCAATGAGAACCATATTTTATTTTTAAATTTAACACAGTGCAAAGTGGCATTAATGAAAGTCACGGCACCCTCACCTCTCTTCCGAGTTCAGAGGCGTACGAATTTACACAAAGCACCACTGACTCTGTCGTCTGAGGTCATACCCCTTTCTGCATGCCACATTTGTGTAGTTCCTCCCCCCCCCCCCCCCCCCTCCGGTTTGCCTCACCTTGTGACCCCGCGAATTCCACATAGTTTTTCTTTTTTTTCTCTCTCTTTTCCTTTTTACTTTCACTACTCTGTAAGCTTAAAATTTTAAAACTCCTTCCGATACTTCCCCTATTTCGCCCCCTCCCCCTTTTGTCTCACAGTCCAGAGACAACAGCTAAACCAGGGGTGGGCGCATTATTGCGGAGTGCAGAGAAAAAGCACTGCGTTAAAGGTTTTATTTTTTATTTTTTTCTTCTTTTTCTGAGGTTCTTTTCCTTCCGTTTTCGTTCTCTCTTTTTTTTCTCTTTTTTATTCCCTGCTCTCTTTGTAGTGGGGTCAAGATATCGTTGTTTTCTCTTTCTTTTTTTTACTGCCCTCGCGGCCAGGAGGAAGGAGAAGTTCCCGCATTTTTGCACCCTGGCCAATCCCCCGCCGTGGGTATGTGCCATTCAGCCCGAGGACATCATCATCATCATCATCATCCACGAAGTTGCCGCACGGCCACGCACCCTGTCAACCATCTCAGAGCTGGACACACCTGTCAATAAGCAATCCTGCGGTGCTTAGCAAAGCTGTGGCCGCATCTGGACATTGTGCTTTCCTACTGAGTAGCTGTTCTGCGCACTCTCCATTTTTTTCGTGTGGGTGCCACTCCGCCTATTTTTTTTTTGTTTTTATGTGTATTTTTCTTCTATCTACTTGGTGTTTCTCGCTCACCTGTTCTGTTCCCACCCCTATAAAAGGGGAAACATCAGCAAACACAAATAACTTTTGAAGAAGATCGGTCTTCCGATCGAAACGTCGAGTCAAATAAATATGTTTCCTTTAACGAAGCGTATACTTCGCTATATACTCCTGTAAGCAGTCAAGTACTTCATGCTGTGGAGCAATACAGAGCGAATGGCTTTCTTGTTTCAGGAAACATTGTCCCAGAATATACAAGTGGCCTAGCTCATTCCCATCCGCACTATGTATCATGCATCCTTTTGTCTAGCTTACTGGAAATTAAACAGAAGTGTATAAGAGAACCAAAGCAAAGCCCTAACTGCTATCAGCTGGATCTTAGGATGGCGCTTTTTCTTTTTTGAACAAGGTGTCATTTTAATCCTATAAAAGGTGATTGATAACAAAAAGACGCGCTAAACGGAATTAATTTTAAATTTTTTCTTTGTATGTGGGCGCTTGTTAAGCACCCACTTTTTACGTCATATGTTCTTTTATGGCAGTTTGTTAGGTGCTTTTTAATCAAGGATGAGACATCATATGGCGAGAGCAAAAGCTTCACTGTGGCGACTAGTTCAATTTTGAACGGGATAGGGAGCTGACAGCGATAATCTTTACTTATACGGTCATCAATACACTCATTCGCCTTAAATTATGACAAAGCACATATTCCTTAAGTATTACTGTTCTGACTTGAGAGATATTCCTTTCAATGTTACCGTAACAGTGGTATGTGTCTTTACCCACTCAAGAGGTTCCCGCTCACTCTGTGCTGCGCGCAGAAAGAACTAAACCAAAAGGTTATAGGACATGTATGGTTCTTACATGGCTAGTCAAATATACACCATCAAAAAGGGTGTCTTCCAAGTGTGATCACTTAATTCTATCCTTCACGTGTGAACACCAAACGAAATTTAAAGCACCGTTGCAAATCCACCACAAAGAAGAAAGTGCTGCAGGCGAAACTCTGTCACTCCGTTAACATCACAACAGTGTTGACATTGGCAATGGGGACACTCGCTTTCGCAGCCATATCTGACGTCAAACGTGCCTTTTAGAACAAAAGTTTTTTGTACAACCGACCTTTTATGGGTAATTGTCAAATGCTGGTGCTTGACCGCGACTATCAGGGCTGAAGGAAAATAATGCACAAAAAAAAAACGAGGAAGGGAAGAAAGGAAACAACAGGACCAGTGGTATTAACGAAGCCAGCAGGGCCGGGTCATCCAGATGGGGGTGAGGACAAGTAAAAGTGCCCGAAGTAGAACAAATGAAGTTCAACACAATGGCGAAACGGGCGAGTTGCTCATACATACTTAAAGAAATAAGCGCAAAAAAAAAAACGTGGATGGAAAGAAAGAATCGGCAAGACCAGCGCTAGTCCTGTTGTTTGCTTTATTTCCGTCATCGTTTTTTTGCGCTATAGTAAGTATGTATCACCAGCTCACCCCTTTCGCCATTATTAGGGCTGCTTGTACAGAAAATGTTTCCGTTTATATGAAGAAAGGCTGCGTGAAGAAACGGAGTGTCAGCGAAGGGAGATGTGCCTTTGTTTTGAAGACGCGCGTATTCTTAGTAGAGGGGCCATTAGGATAAAAGTGAGGCCAGAAAAAAATCGGTGTTATTGCTATTACCATCACTAAGCAACAGATTATGGGCACAAATCCTGGGAGTTGTTGCAGTTGCAAAGCATGGCTCAGAGAAAATTGTTTCTTCCCATAAAAATTCAACGAAGCATTTCGAGAGAACGCGGAGGGAATGGGCTGACACTTGGCTTACGTTTTTGTTTGCGAAAGTTTTACAACCTGTGATTGATACTATCGTATTGTATTTATTCTGAACTCAAAATACTTCGTAAACATGAATGCGCGCTTGTGCGTCAGCAGATGTTTTACCCGCACTGAAAAATGTTGCGAAGGATAAGGTCACTCAAACGTAAAGATCATCTTCAGGGTCTAACGCATAAAACATTCAGCGTGTCTTTGAAGCATAGCATTTATACTCGTCTTACTCTGCATGATTTAAAAAGGCAAAGCCGAAATTTAGGCAAGTTGGATAACGTCCATGATGTAAAAATAGCGCACAAGGAAGCTTTTTGTTTTTGATAACGGTTTTTTAACTGATCCTTACACAGCGATGAGTGGCCCCTCAGGCTTCAATTCCATTTTTTCCCTCTGATTTGGTCTTTCGAGGAGGGACCGCATGTGGTTGTGTTTGTTTTTATGTTTTTAAAGTGAGTACCTTATATTGCGCGTGTCAGCAATAAACCTCAGTTGCGAGTTAGCGCTTGTCTGCGTCCTTTCCTATCCGTCTCTTGTGTTCCTTGTGTGCTATTTTTACAGCATTAATTTAAAAAGGCGCTGGAAACCTGTGCTGCTCAAAATGAGTCGAACTGCAGCTTGTTTTACTTAGGTGCTGCTTACTGCTACTTCTCTGGTCTCTGGAACACTTGAAAAGGAAGACTCCGAACGACCGCCGTACGGTGAAGATGAATGTAACTTCGTGTAACAGAATGCCTCAGAGGTAAGAAAGCTCACTTTCTGACATTGTTTTATTGCAAACGTCGAATTGACCACTTGTCGCCAAATGTATGAAACGAGCTCAGTTTCTTGAATACTGCCTCCTTAACAGTGCCTACACTATATATGCGATATCACGTTAAAACAATATCACAATAAATAAACACCATATGAATATATGATACAAAAATACTAAAACAAAAATGCATGGAATAGACAGTATTTTATACAGCCGATTGAAAATCAGTTGTCTACTTTGGAAGTGCAATAGCACACGCAAGGTGGAAGCCTGGGCATGTTGGTGTGTCATTGTCGTTACAGCGGAAAGGACAAGGCGTCTTGTGTAGGAAAATGCGTTGACTGTTATTGCGTGGTAACATTCCGGAATGGTCCAAGCATCAGTTGTGGCAACTACCTTTATCTGCTGACTTTTTATCTTAACACCGTATTTTCTCCCTGGAAAGAATCCGTTTACCTCCCAACAAAAGGCGTCTGCATCGGCTCATGCATAGCCCCGCTCGTGACATTTATCTTGCGCGCCATGACAGGCTTCTTGACAGTAAACTAGAAGATACTAGTGCGATGCGTGTTTTCGAATTTGTAGATGATTCTTTAGTTATTATGAGCTTTACAGTTACTGAAGCAGGGCCTCGCTCTCGAAAGTTTCATAGATTTTTTTGAATTTTGAAGTTCCTTGACCCCCTTGTCATCACCCATAAATTGCCTTCTGAAAGACCTCTAAGGTTTTTAGACTTTTCCATCCGCTTCTGAGACTGTCATATGTGCAGGTTAGACGAGCCAAGAAACCAGGAACCACTCTTTTAATTATGTTTCCGAAACACCTTAGGGCAATCGTGCAGTCATGCACTGTAAGACAGTTTTCGAAATCAGGTGGAGCGGCTATAGAGGCAGCAGGATACCCAACTTATCTTGTAATTTCTGTCTCAAAGAACCTACTAAAATATATTTTAAGTTCAGGCCGCAGTGGAGCCATTGAAAGGCAAAAAGAAGAAAAAAATTCATAGACGTCAAGACGAATGCATAAGGACCACCTCAATAACCCTGTCACATAAGCAACTACGCTTTATTAAAGATCTTTAGAGAAATGCGCACAGCTGGTCATGTGTCACTGATGCGGCATGCAGAGCTCATGTTCTGTCATTCTTGACATATCTATGTGTGTGTATTTTCATCTGAGATTGTTAACCACACTATTTAAGCAGTTACAAAACATTAGTAAAGATCAGTTGTAAGTTCAGCGCCGTGTCTGTTCGTCCTCGTTTTTTGCGCTGCAGCCACAATGCAGTAATACAAATGAAATGCGAGAAAACAGTAATGCTACCACAACGTCCATCCATTTTCATGGCTGAGTGCTATGCGGTCTCTGTTGCTGTATAAAAAATGCGAACATTGTGGGAACTGCATCATTTACATCGATTCTTTAGCATACTCACTGCACTTCACCGTAGAAATGCAGTTACGCCATTAATTGGTGTGTCATGCAGACGTAGGAAGAGCCGCAACTCAGGGACACGACAAAATTTTGCTGGGCTCTGAGCCACGTCAGAATCAGTATAAATGAGCAAGCGGCCGAAACACGGCACGAAGAAATCAAGAAAATACTCATTCCCTATAGAGATGGCATAAAGTTGGTAAAATGTAAGCTGAGAGGTAAATGGCAGCCTGAATGGAATATTGAAGTAAATCATAAGCAGGACTAAGTAAAACCCATCGCAGGAGAACGGAAGCCATGCTCTCACCAAGAACGTCTCGGAAATCTTGCAATAGACCTAGAGAAAGCGAATTTATTTCACTTCTCATACCGAACGATGCTTCACTAGAGTGCAATATGCTGATGAACCTCTTGATATATTTTTTCTGGTTGGACTACACAGCTTATGAAAAACTACAACTATGGATTGGCACTGTGAATCTGTTCTCTCGACCAAATCTAATTTCTTCCAAATGATTATTCATATGGGGGAAGTGTGTGAACAGACCGATTTTAAACCGGAATGGCACTTCCTCTTGATGATGTGCTCATGCTTACCTCCCATGTAGTGCTCTGTTGCTCTGTCTTTTTAGGATGTCTGTCATGGCGTTTCCTAAAAGCTTTTTAGATAGTGAATGTCAATAGAAGACAAATTAAGTGTAATAAATGCCTTGTTTAAAAAAATTCCCTGCGTAGCCCCGTTGCTAGTGTACCTGGGTGGCGACCGAAAGGCCGTGGATTGGAATCGCGACTTAAAAATATAGAAATATTATTTTACGTGAAACTGATTACCTTACAACGTTTCCATCTGATACATGCGCCGACTTTTAATTCACATCTCAAGTGCTCTTTTCAATTATTTTCATTCCAGACATCCATGCGAGACGTAATGCGTGACGCAGATTTCTCTACACAAAAATGCCGCAGGGATGAAGCCAGGTTTTCCACTCACGGCAGCGTTAACCCTGTCGGTTTACAATGAGTCAGTGTAATAAATCTTGTTCGCATCGCACTTACATTTTACTTTAATTTAATTTGGAACAATACATGGAGGCAAAACTTAATGTGGAAAAAGCCGGTCATTGATATAAGAAAAAAAAGAAAGAAAATGCACATCGGTGATCTCGCTTAAAAAGTTCAACATTCGAGGACACCGACCTATCTCTTACATTCCATTTTGACAACAATGCAGCATGAATCAAAGCTAGTATTTATATTTAAGGCACTGCGGCCCCGCTCTTTATCCCGCTGCTATGATAGAGACCCACCGATTGTAGATAAAAAGGTCAAAGTGCACACAAGGCGCACTTCGAAAATCTCAAAGTATGAAAACGTGATTGGTGCCCTCATTACATAGGTTCAAGCTTTTAATAGAACTTGCGATAGAGTTCACCGCAGCTGCATATATGACGAAGACAGTACCGGGCAGCACGCTAAGCATTAAAAACGCAATGGGCCTAATATATCAAAAACTCAGTCGGATCACTGCCACAAATCTCTCCTTCTAGAAGCGACCGTCGATGAACCGACGGCAGGGGAAGAAAGGATGCACCTCGTCTGAGAAGACCCGGAACGAATCAGAGGAAGCCAGCGCAGCTGCGGCCGCGGCGCCATCATGCCACACCTGTGTTCGATGGACACGAGCTGCTAACAGTATTGTTGCATCGCAGTGCGAAAGAGCTGCAGACTTACGTTTCCTCCTCGCCAGTTCCCACGGGTGGACTCTACAACAGGTGTCTTCGTTTGCTGTGTTGTGTAGTGCCGATCTTTGTGTCGCGATGAATTGCCGCCTGGTGAAAGGGCGGAGCCTTGGGCTATTTAACCTGCGCCCAAAGTGAGCACGAACGCTCTGGGCCTTGGGTAATAGGCTCATCCAGACGCTCGACGCTTTGAACTCTTAATTTTTGTTTCTTTTCCTTTCTACCTTTCATTATGTAAATAAGTGTCTTAGTTTCTTGCCATTAAACCTGCTTGTTTTCGTATCCCCAACCTTCGAAGCTTCAGACCGTTTCCTCATCCCGGACGAGCCCCCTGGTGATGAAACAACTGGTCACGCTACCCGACTTATGACAATGTGCTTGGAGGCGCGGAGGAGGCGCCAGTGGCGCGGACCCATATTTTGCCGCAAGCCTACCAGCATCGCCGCTTAACCGGTATTCGGCTGACGGCAGCGGGCGCTTCGTCGCTTCCATCGCGAAGCGGCTCGGCCTGGGAACATGTGCAAGACTGCCGTCAGGAATTGGGGGTTATCTAACCCGCTTGTGGCATTACAGCCAGCGCTTCGTCGATGCTAAACTCAGCCCGACGCTAACTCATCCCGACATCACGCTATACTTAGCCCGATTGGAGGCAGGCCACACCTGGCGATGTTGTCCGAAACAGCGTAGCATCTTTCGAGCACTGATAACGCCCGGGGTGAAGCTAGGAGAGGGACGCGGTGGCGGGCACTCTCGTAGGGTGCCTTGATGCGCTCGCCCCTTCCCAGATTAGACAGTTCGGCCGCTGTACGGCGCCACTAGAGGGATTAGTAGTGTGGCAATTTTTATCTCGTTTCTAGCGCCCTCTCAGTACCTTTTAGAGCCGGCAGGCCGTTTCGCGTATCAAACAAGGTTCACGAAGCCTTTTGCGTGCTTGGAGGCAGCGGTGCCGGTTCGGCGTGGTCGTCGTGCTGCTTTCTGCAAGCTTTGGTTATCTGTGTAAGGACGTTTTCGCATTTCCTTGTGCAGGTCATGATGAAGCTCGTAGCGACAGCAATGCGAAGGCGGTGAGCGCACGTTGACAAGTGCAATTGTGTTGCGCGCAGGTTTTCCCAGTGCTCCGACGATGCTGCGACAGCGCTTGGCCCCTCGGGGACAATGGCGGCAAGTGACGGGAAGCGGCGACGTGTTCTCTGGACGCACATCTACATGGCCGGTGTCCCGCTGCTGCGTCGCTTTTGTACTGAATCCTGAAGGTGAGCTCTTTATTCTTCTCAGAACGCGCATCGAATTCCGTAAAACCCTCTGTCTCTAGCCATCCGTGCGCGGTTCGCTTAGTGCAGTGCGCGAACGCGCCAAAGCTAGTTGAATGTCCCCAAGAAGTTATTGGCGGATTCTGACTTGAACGGATATATTAAACGCTGAAGTCGCTTTAAGTCTGTGCCGTTTAATGTGATCTTCTTCAAGGACCTGTAGCAAACAGAACTATATTGAGCGGTTTGTCCGCGGTGGTCCGCTGGTCGCTGTCCCCGAAGATGCAATGAACGGTGCCTGTAAAACACTCCTATATGGACGTCATGCAATTGAGTATAGCGTGTCCGCACTTAAACTTGCGCTTTTGGAATGCAAAATTGTGCGGTGTCTTTAAACTGTTCGTGGTTTCGCTTACGCAACGACTTTCAGCATCGGATGAAGCGGGAGCAAAACAGTTGAATCAAAAGCGCAGTTGAGTTTCACTTCGATGTCGCAATAAGCGTTGTTTTGTAAGCGGTTACGCACCGTATTTAATATTTAAAGGCCAATACGTCTGCGATTTCGTGCTCAAGTTTCGATTATCCGGTTTCTTTTTTTGACGTTCCTGATACTATCCTTAAGAAATGAAAGGCGAACAACGAAGCGCGTGACCAAAGGTCCAGTCTACGCCGTAGGCCCGTCGCCATCACGGATAGGCGCCCTTATCTGGTTTTCCACAGTTTCTGCTTCTTTTTTCTTTGATCACTGTCTCGCTTTGTCACTGGAGCGACGTATTCGTACTTTCTAGCGCGTCAACTCGACCAGCGCGGCTGAACTGGCGGGAGCCGCTGGAGGCCGCGTGGATGACGCTAGCGCTCCCTGGCTTGCACCGCCTTGATTTCGCATCCGTCCGTCATCGTCGCGTTATCAGCGCCCGGCTGCGACGCTTGCAATGAAAAAATGTCCGATCGTGTGGCGGTGGGTGTCCAACATGGCCGTTGTTAAGTCGCACTGTCTGCTGCCGCTAGAAATATGGCGCTCCACTGGCGAAGAGAGAAAAGAACGCCAAAAAAAATAACAAGCAAAATTATCGCAGACGTGAACTGCGCGCCTAAGTCTGGCGGCAGCAGACGGACGGCGTAAAATGGACATTCGGCCGAGCGCTTCGCTGTTTGCATTTCGTTTGCAGACGATAGTGTAGATGGTGTGCAATGGCGCACAGCCGCGGCGCTGCGGTGCAACGCAGCCGGCCGCCATGTTTGAGGCGCACGTAGCAGACGAACTCCTGCTCCGCGAGCGTGTTTTCTTTGCGTGTCACACTGCTGCTTGGAATCCGCGTGCAACGGAAATTCGGCGTGGTATAGTCGCAGGGCGCGATAGCCGCACGAACGTAGGTCGTAAACGAATGCCATTTTGATTAGGCAGCTGCGTTTGTTAGCGCTGCTCGAGCCAGCCGAGAAAAGAGGCGCAGCGACAAAGTTGACCGCGTCTTTGGTTTCCCTCGATTCTTGGACCGAAGTTTGCATAGTGGCCAATGACAGCAACGCTTCCATGAAAGCAGAGAGCCGCATTTAGTTAAGATACATACGCGGTGAAGTGATCGGTGCTATGGCCTCTCGATACAGCGTCTGCGGTGCATGAGCACGCTGGGTAAATCTGACACAGGCGCCGCTTATAACTCATGTGCATGCGCTCTGTACACAGCGCATGTACATGACCGGACTTGGGAAGCCTTGTTACCACTCTGGAGCAGTCGTCCTTTTGCACAAAGGTGGTCGTAGATTTGCGCAACGCCCGCTCATTAAGGCAACAAACTGGGCATATCCCCCTTTCACACTGTGCACCGTGTCGACAAAATTCAAACATCATGGCCGGTAATTTCCCTACACACTCTCTTGTTTTTCTGGAGGCCTTAGTGCGTAAGCATTTCTTTTTAGACGCGATGGGGAGGTTCGCTTAAAGGGCATCACAAGTACTTTAAAATACGTCGAGCCTAAAGGGGTCGAATGTGTGAAACCCGCAGGTAAAGCATACGAAATCATTTTGAACTAGCATTTGAAGAGATGCCCCAAACACGAATTAAAATTGCGACGGTTTGCAGGCTTCTCCGCCGCGCACAGCACTTTTTTGAGGGGGGGGGGGGCTTGACGACGGGTACTTGATGCTGTGAATAAGGAAAACCAACGCCGCTGAAGACAAAGCCCGTCGAACGTTGTTTGCCGGCATCCAACGACGCATGGGAGGGGATGGTTGACGGCAACGGAAATTGAAAATCTTGCTGTCCAAGATGTCGCTCTGAGCTCCGCAACACTCCTTTAGTGGTTTGAAGAGGAAACAACTTTAATCGTTTATTACGTCACCATTTAAAGATTATCGCCCCAGAAAACATATTCGTTGGAGGCACTTAGACACCTCTTAAGTGCGGGAAGACGAAAGCCGTTTGCGACTCATTGCACTGATTTGAATTTGCCGGGCTTGAATTCATTTCACGACCGAGGAGAAGAGCGTGGCGAGAGGAAGCGATGACGTCACGCTGCGCATGCGCAGCGCGTCGGCAGTAGTTGCTTGGCGGCGGATCACACTGCTTCGACGTCCTTTCGTCTGATGTGACGTCATCATACGGTTTTCCTCGTTTTTAAGCAATTTTTGCCCAAATTACAGATCTTTCGGTGATCTTAAGTACTAATTACGCTTAATTAGACATTTTGCAATCTGATTAGGCACATATCCGGCGTTTTTCCGCCCATTCTGTGATAACTTTCACTATGCTGTGACGACTTCCGGTGGATGTGACGTCACACCGTTCCCATCGCTATATCGACGTCCGCGCTATATCGGCGCATTTCGTTTTCTTTCGTTTTAATTGGATATAATCAATTAATTAACTATACAGTCATCAAACTCGGCGTCGGGGTTACATTTTGTGCCCTCTCTGTGATGCTACCATTCGTTTTCTCGTATCCTGATTCGTTGCCGCGTTATTCGTGGAAGACAGCGTTACACCGGATGTGACCTTGGCTGCGAGTATAAGCCATAAAAGGCTTTCGCCTTAAAAACAAGTTTGGATGGTTTACCTACAGCTTATACTGATTGGAATACTTGAATATCGCGTAACTCTCAAAAAGTGGTGTACTTGCTCTTTAGTGCCGCCAGAAGGAAGGCATGTATGCGGAGGGACATATCGTCTGTAGCTGGCTTCCCCGAAATAAAAGAACTGAAAACGACTACCGTTTCCCCTTTACCTTCTACACCTCCCCTCATCAGCCCCCTCCAGCATATCTGACACCCCTCTGATTTCAATCCGTGGGGAAACCCTCGGTCATGACACTTTTCAGTCGACCGCGTTTCGTTTTCGGAGGCTACGCTTAGGTATTTTAACTATCACTAGCGTCTACGGTTGAAGATTCCATGGCACGTCAATGGAACGCGGTCTCCGTGCTACAGTGGCAGATTTCATATGTTTTCAAGTCGCGACGCATCTAAGTGTGTGACTGTGGGTTGATAAAGCACGGCTTTCGATGCAGTGCAACGTGCATTGATATCGCTCATTTGTGTCATCAGGGAAATTATTCAAACCATGGGATTTACGGTCATCGAACTGCTGGATTTGTTTTAAAAGGACACTGGGAACAAAATGAAGTTGTCGTGTCTCGACAGCACACTGCGTTCTTATCCCAATGAGATCACTCCTACCCAAAAGGCTTTACACAACTTACACAACAAGAGTTTACACAACTTTGAAAATTTTTTTTTTTTGAGCTAGGACAGCGCGTTTTTAGGCCAAGCATTGTCAGCTGTGTAGCACATCAGAATGCGGCTAAGACGTTCTAACTAGCTGGATGGTTAACTGATATTGAATAGTTAACTTTTAATTACTACTGTTAGGCTCCTAAATTATTAAGAGGCGTGTAGCCCACCCTAATTAATATCTGTATTAGTTTTTTTTTAATTTCGAAAACGCGGTTGCCGTCGGTGCTGTGGCCCAACAAATTTACGCCAAATCGCGTCAAAATACACGCGCTTTCGTGAAGCTTGCAAGCAAAGCAACTTCTCCAGTGAACGTAAGTCGTCGAGATAGCCAAAACTGGTTGGGCCACAGCGCCGAGGCTAACTGCATTTTCAAAATTCTGAAAGCTGGTAAGGACATTACTTAAGACGGGCTTACACGCCTGTAACAATTAAGGAGTCTAACGGTAATAGTTAAAAGCTATCTACTCAATATTGGTTAACGAGCATGCTAATTAGGACGTCTTAGCTGTATTCTGATGTGCTACACTGCTGACAATGCTAGGCCGAAAAATGCGCTCTTATGCTCAAAAAGCTTATTTTTAAATGTTTTCTAACCTAGCCGTACGAGGGAGCCATGGCTCGAGTTGCGGTGCTGAGCTTAAAAAAAAATATATTTTTTTTCTGGCTTTAAACAAAACAAAAGGTAGGGATAAAATTCGCTGAGCAAAATTACAATGAAGCTCGCCATCAATCTATCTACTTTTCGTATTTTTACTAGAAATAGCGCTGTAGGAAATTGAGCCAGAAACCCAGCCCAACTTACTGTTTTCCAGTTCGAATTTTTTTCTGAAATATTCTGTGTTGTGTAGTATAAATTGTTTAATGAGATAGTACGTTAGAGATACCTGTCGAAAAATGTGTTTCTGGCGAATCTGAGCTAACAGTTTTTAAAAAAGCAAAAACGATGCTTCTTGGGGTAAAGTAATGTTACCGCAAAAAATTTGTGCTGAAAATCCCCTTGTGCTATAGAAACAATCCATACGCACATCTACAAAAATTTTCTAACGTAAAAGTAAAATATTTTTTGTAAATTTTTAATGAGACCTACTTCTGCACTCGTGTGATAACTTCAAAAGGTCTTTCACATGACTAGGAAACTTTTTCCCAATTTTATTTAATGCACTTACTTTAGAGTGTTGAATACAGAGCCACAAATTTTGTGGGAAGTATCAGACGGGGGTCGAGCGCAAACTCTGGTTCGATTGGCGTAGCCGTTAGGGGAGGTGCGACAGCAGTCCATGAAACAAAATAGGGAGGGGTGGAAGGATCCCGGGCCCCCGCACGGACCCACTGCACTCAAGCGTTTATGTTCCTGCGGACCGTAACTCTGGCAGCCCGGTCGGTAGCGACGGTCCGCACGACAGGGTCTTCGCAGTGGAGCAGGGTCTCTGTCTTCTCAGGTTTTAAGGTGCTCTAGGCGCCGCGATGGAGGATCCGCCCAGGCAGTGAGAAAGGAGATGGAGAGCAGAAGCGACAGCTTCGGGACAGAGTGCAAAAATTGTAGGACTATAAAGAGAACAAAAAAGAAAACTGCCAGTGGCTTAGCTCGGCTATGCCAGGATATACTTAGCGGAAGGCCTCAACTGTGGTTGCGGCGCACGCGAGCTCTCCTTTTCAATCCTCCCACATGTTATCAGGCATGCGACACAGCTGGCGAAGCGTGCGGAGGCGAGCACAACGATGAGGCAAGCGGTGTGACGTCATACCAAATGGCGATGGCGGCTCCACGGCGAGGCGCGCGATGTGACGTCATGCCAGATGGCGCGGCGAGCGCGCGGCGTCCGCCAGCTGCGGCGGTTGCTAGGCAACGCCTCAAGATCCATCTCTGTGCCTGCTCGGAGCACCGCGACAGCGAATTCGCAGGTTCGTGGCCAACGTAGCTTTCGCTACAAAATAAAGTGTCCCTGCCCGTGCCACCGGAACATACCAGAGGACGAAGTGAGGAAAAGGGGTGATAGTGAGAAAGAGTGGGAGGAGAGGGGTGAGTTTGTGTAATTTGTGCGAAAGGGTTGCCTGCGGATTGCTGAGGGACTTTTGTGGTGAGGATATCGCATCAGCTCGCTAAAAGTGTGCGCGCGCTCCATCGTGAACCCCGGCTGGGAGGCCGCCATAGCCTGGTTTAAAGAACCTCGGGCTAAAAGGTTGGCGGCTTCGTTTCCAGGATTCCCGGAGTGCGCGGGCAACCAAATCAACTTCACATGATGGGGCGGGGGTGCACCACGCGAGTCCAGTATGCAATAAACACGAACGTGGATTAAGCCTCGTGCTAAGTTTTGGATTGCAGTTTTTGAATCTGATAAAACGTAGAGGGCTTTTGTGTTGGCAGTGGCGAGGGCAATGGCGGCTTTCTCTGCAGCATCAGGGGAGGTGCCTGTGGGGAGTGTGTTTGTAAAGATGGGGGAGAGAGTGTGATCCATCACGGCAGCGACCGCTTCATCGCCCGTGCAGGCTGCGTCTACCCAAATTGCGCCCAGTTCAGAGCCGTAATATCGATGGGATCGTGGTGTTCGGGGTGCAAGCTATGAGCGGAGTGGTGTAAGGAACAGTTCTAGGTTCAGGGGTCTTGGTATGGAGAGTAATGTTGGATCATTTTCGGTATCCGGATTTCAAGGGAATGCAGGATATGACGGCCAGTGGCGGGTTGTGTTAGTCGAAGATATTGTGCTTGTCGGTGCGCGTCTACAAGTTCCGCGATTACGTTGTGAAGGCTTAGTCGTATGAGTCGGTCGGCAGGTGTATTAATGGGAAGGAGGGCGACTTTCTATGCCCGAAGAGTGAGGGCATCCAAGGCGTCAATGTCATGGCGAGAGAGCTGGAGATAGTGGGTAGAGCTGACCACGCGGCTGAGTACAAAGCATTTTAGATGGAGGCATACGTCGCGCTCCTTAAGACCTTGTGGTGGCCAGAGAGACAGCTGATGTGGGGCGAGACCGCCCCTACTCTACTTGCTTGAGTGCCTGGCAGGTAGCAGTGTTCTTCCCGTCACTCTGGATTTGCGTAACCAGTATCTGGAAAATTTTGACCTCTGGTACCAGTCTGCAATACATTTCTTTGTCTTTGACAATGACATTCACAGTAATTGTCGCTGAATTGGAGATTTACTCACACAAGCAAGAACGTTTTCATTTCGAAGCGGTAGCTTCACTACTAGAGGTCTCTGGCTGAGATCGCCCTGCGTTGCCGATGACTTCGAAGGCTCAGCCAAGGTCAAACATTCAGTAATAAGTTTGCAGAACCGATGGATGGTCAATGGTCAGACAAATGGTCAAGGAATTGGACAGGTCAAAGTCAAGCTGGGGACGTCAAGGTCACGTAAATGTCAATCAAAATTTGGCCACGTGATCGACTTTGGGCTCGCCGAGGAGCCTAAACGCGGCGTTTACGTCATAGGGCGTGACGTCACGCCGTTTTTAACCGAGTACATGATCAATTAATTAGACAGGCAGGGCAGAACGGTGGGGCTAAAAATTAACATTGCGAACCCAAAGTAGTATTCAACAGCCTAGCAAAAGAACAGCAGTTCGCAATTGATGGCGCGGTGCTGCAAGTAGGAAGAGAATATGTCTATTTAGGGCAGGTAGTCACAGCTGATCCAGATCATGCGAAAGAAATAACTAGAAGAATAATAATGGCGTGGAGCGCATATGGCAGGTTCTCTCAGACCATGAATGGCAGTTTACCAGTATCCCTCAAGAGAAAAGTATGCAACAGCTGTATCTTACCGGTACTCACCTATGGGGCAGAAACGTGGAGGCTAACAAAGAGGGTTCAGCTTGAGTTAAGGACAGCGAAGCGAGCTATGGAAAGAAAAATGATAGGTGTAACGTTAAGAGATCGGAAGCGGGCGGAGTGGGTGGGGGAACAAAGGCGGTTTAATGACATCCTAGTTGAAATCAAGATGAAGAAGTGGGCTTGGGCGGGGTATGTAATGCGAAGGCAAGATAACCGCTGGTCCTTAATGGTAACGGAGTGGATTCCAAGAGACTGCAAGCGTAGAAAGGGGCGGCATAAAGTTAGGTGGACGGGTGAGATTAAGAAATTTGATGGAATACGGCGGCCACAACTGGTGGACAGGGTTAATTGGAGAGACGTGGGAGAGGCCTTTGCCCTGCAGTGGGCGTAGTCAGGCTGATGATGATGATGATGACGGAAGGAGCGCCGGCGCGCCTAGAAATAAGTCGACATCCGGTTGGTTTATCCTGGAAAATACCAAAGAAACGCTCAATGAACAGAATAACAAGATTTTGCCAGGCTGAACCATCGTGAAGCTACCGCTTCGCACTCGGTTTACCAAAGCTAAAGCACCGTCGCACTTCGCCTCATCCGCCGTGGTTGCTTAGTGGTTACGGCCCTAGCCTGAGTTTCCGCGTTCGAACCCGGCCGCGGCGGCCACGTTCGATGGAGGTGAAACGCAAAAGGCGCCCGTGAGCTGAGCGATGTCGGTGCATGTTAAAGATCCCCAGGTGGTCGAAATTATTCCGGTGATGGTGAAAATATTTTAATGAAATTGTTTAGGAGGTTGTAGCGGCGGTTGGAGCTATCAGTCCGGAACCCCATAGGCGTAGGCTGCTGTTCGGGCTCTTTCGATGAGCCTTTTTGACTCGTTTCGTCCGAGCAGGTCAGAGCTGCCTCCCACCCCTCCTGCGTTGGCTGGTTATTGACAGTGACCACCTGATTTCGTGGGCAGGCCCATACCATATGGTACAGCTCCGCCTTCTCCCCGCAGAATTTGCATTGTGAGTCAAATGACTCCGGGTCTATGGCGTGTAGTCTTCGTGGGTTGTTGTAAGTGTTGGTCTGTAGCTTTCGCAGGTGTAGTTCCTCCCCTTTGTCCAGTGTCTTAGCCGGCGGAGGGTATACCCGACGGGATAATCTTAAGTGCTGAAGTATGTCGTTGTAAGTTAGTAGAGGGTGGGAGGTTCCACGGCATCCGCAATGGGTGCCCGGGGGAGAAATGTTCGGGCTGAGGCATGTGCGCTCTCCTTGCCTGGGATGCCCTGGTGATCTGGTACCCATATTAAGTGTTTGTGTGTGGGTTGGTAGCCACTGGTGTAGCTATCTTGCAGGATTTTAGCTGCTGGTGGAGTGATCCTGCCCCTGAGGTAATAGACCGATTTCACAAGCAGTTGCGCTACGCCACCGCCGACGCGATGCACTCTGGGAGTTGTGGTACTCCGGCCGGCGGCCGCGTCGGCGCGGTGCGTAGCGCACGCGCAAGAAGCAGCCCTGTTAGCGTCGCCACACGATGTTTCTCTGCATGAATGCTGCATTACAAGTAATGACACCTAAGGAGTGTCATGAGCTCTGACAGCTGTGCGAAGCAGAGGGTCCCGGATTTTCCGTTTTATAGAAGAGAAAAAGTACCCAAGACATTGCGTAGAAGCTGTTCACGAAGGACAGGTGAAGAATTCCTGTTCAGTGCATTTAGCCGTATTGTCCCTGTTGATCAGTGGACATTGACAAATGGCAAATTTTCAAGTTCTGAAGCTGCATGAAATGCCTTTTACGCGCCGCTCAGCTTTGAGGCGGTCCCTTAAATTGTTAAAAAGAAGGCGATAGGATTTACCTTCGTGCTGTGTCGTTAAGCCATCTCTGCAGAGATTTCTGCCCGGTGCAAGGTTGTGAGGGAACAAGCGTTCTCAGATTTATTGTTATTTTCAGAAATCCACAATGTTCGTTTGATACAAGTATCCACTCGTGATGTCTCGAGCTGCCATACTAGCGATAATGCTTTCTCTATTTCACGGAATGAGAAAGCGAGGCTATAAAACTGTAGAAATGTGGAATATTTCCTAACGTTTTGTTGCTCACTAGTACTTGAGCATAAGTGGGATTCCAGTATCAGCCACATGCCATTTATGCCGGGATATCACCCACATTTTGCCCGTTGTTTTCGAAAAAAAAAGGGCGATCTACTGTACTCGTACTGCGAAAATAGCGAAAGTGAGTCGTACAGGAGACGCCCTGGCAAAAGATTATATTAACCTAAATAAAAAAGTAATTAGTGTAGCAATAATCAAAATAAAACTATTGGTCACGAAATTAAAAACCCCTAAACCCTAATTAGACGTACTCAAAAGCTCCCCAATTGGCTTTTCTTTTTCTCATTTTGCACTGAACACAAGCATTTGTCACATCTCCATCTAGAAAAACGGCATAGCTCGCTCGAATGCTCACCTTTCCTGCTGGTGACCCGCCGAGCACGTCGTGATTACACTTATGTGCTTACGTGAATAAAAAAAAACATCTCATGCCCAGTTTTCAGCAAGGTCTATGATGAAAAAATAAAGACGACAAACGCTGTGCACAACGTCTGTAGCGAATGCCTCGATGAATACAGCGAATACTGAAACAGCTAAATGAGATGGCAAGAAATGTAAATACTGTACGAAGACGTTAATTAAATCGCGTGCATCGCTATTCGTTGAAATATTCTGCTGACAAAAATAACGAAAGCGGCGGTCAAGCGCGTGTGCATCGTCACCTGCAGCATTTTCCAAAGCAAGGTTCTAGTAACAAGCGCAGCGTCGTCACCGCGTTCACTCCACTTCAAGCGGCAACTGACCACCCTCTCTGCGCTGCTCCAACCGCGATCAGCATTGCACCCCTCGAAACTCCGCCGTGGAGCCTCTGTTTCCTTTATAGAGCTCAACACAATAAACGAAACTGCGGAAAGTGCGGCCGGGTACAATGCTTGTCAAGGCGCAAAGTAATGTGGGCTGTCGTGCAGACGACGCCACGAAGGACTACAACCAAGATGGCGGCTGGCTACTTCCGGTAAACGCGCGCATGCGCAGTAGGCTTTGTGAAATCGGTCTATTGCGATACGCTGTTTGCGAATCTGTTAGAATATATTCCGAGCTAGTGTGTGTTGCAGCTAAAGCAAATGCCACTTCTTCCGCAGCCAGTATGTCCTGGCTAGCCAGTACTAGTCCGTCCATTTTGTTTTGGTGCACTACCGCGACGCCCGTCATTCCCTGCTCGGGACCCGCAGCATCAACATAGAACACACCCTCGCGCCCGCCGTAGTGCCTTTTCATAGTTTCGGCTAGTGCTTGTCGTCTTGACTGGTGAGGAGGAGGAGGATAAACTTTATTTTCGTCGACAAATGTATCTGACGGTGTGGGGTTACAGCCCCATCAAGTGGCCATGAGCCCGTGGCGTTCGGCGACTTCTAGGGCTCTTGTCACAACCCGGATCTGTGTGTCCGAGTCGGAACTGAGCAATGCGGCCTCCCACTGGTCTGGATTCGAGAGCTGCAAGCCTCGAGAGGGGGAGTCCCGAGGGCAAGTCCAGAGTATGTGGGATAGAGTGGCATGTTGGCCACACAGTTGACAGGAAGGGGAGTAGACCCCAGGGTACATGCGGGCATATATCGCGGGGTTGGGGAAAGTGTTCGTTTGGAGTTGCCTCCACGCAACTTCTTGGGGTTTGGTGAGAGAACTATGTGCGGGGGGATATAGAAGTCTACCTAAGCGGTAGTGCATGGTTATGTCATGAAATGTAACCATACGATCTCTCGCCGTCTGCAGGACGGGCGACACCACATTCCGGTCGACGAATCCTCGGGCATAATTGTGGGCCGCCTCGTTCCCTGGATGCGATGAGTGCGCAGGGACCCAGATCAATTGGATCGGGCGGAGTTGAAGTTTGGTGGAGTGGAGGAGAGAGAGGGTGACAGGGGAGACCCGGCCTTTGGAGAAATTACGAATCGCAGATTTAGAGTCGCTGAAGATGGTTTCTGCAGAGGTGGAGACCATCGCCAAGGCTATGGCCGCCTCCTCGGCCTCTTCAGGTGATCTGACGGGAATGGAGCACGCAACTAGCGGCCGTCCACAGTAGTTTACAACCGCAAGCGAAAAAGCTTCGCGGTCGGGGTATTCGGCGGCGTCGACATAGACTGCTGCCCGATCTGTTAAATACTTTTTTGTGCAGAGACTTAGCCCTGTGCTTGCGGCGAGCGACATGATACTCTGGGTGCATATTTTTAGGAAGAGGGGTAACGATAAGGTTACTGCGGATATGGTGTGGAAGCTGGACCCTGTCGGGTGTGGTTGTTTCGAAGCGTATTCCAAGCTTGTCGAGTATGTGACGTCCCGTGGAGGTGTGAGTGAGACGCTGGTACTGAGAAGTGAGATGAGCTTCCGAGAGCTCCGTCACAATGTTGTAGACCCCTAATGCCAGTAGTTTATACGTGGGGGTCCGGTGGGGGAGATGAAGAGCCGCCTTGTATGCCTGTCGAATAAGGCAGTCAACGCGGTACTGTTCCTGGCAGCTAAGGTAGAGGTAAGGGAGGGTATATGTGAGGCGACTGATAACAAACGCCTGAACAAGACGTCGGAGGTCGGCCTCTCGCATGCCTCTGTTTATTAGCAATGCGACGAATTAGACGAATGGTATGCGATACAGAGACTGTAAGTTTAGCTAGAGTGTCGCTGTTTTTCCGATTGCTATGGATGAGGAGCCCCAATACCCTAATGGTGGATACTTCGCGTATGGGCTGACCACTAGCAGTAATGTAGATGGGAGGATGGCCGTGGAGGCCGGGTTGACCTCGGATGAGCAGCAGCTCGGACTTCTGAGGGGAGCACGAGAGGTCGGCTGCGGCTACATGGCGCTCAATGACATCGACCGCTTGTTGAAGTGCGGATTCGACCTCAGCATCGTTGCCTGTTGAAACCCAGAGGGTAATGTCGTCTGCGTATAAAGTATGGGATAGCCGGGGGATAGCGTCTAATTTAGAAGGTAGCGTGAGCAAGGCGACATTGAAAAGAAATGGGGAGAGAACGGATCCCTGGGGGGTACCATTGCTACCGAGCTTTATAGGGTCTGAGAGGAGAGAGCCAAAGCTAAGTTCAGCTGTACGACCAGAGAGGAAAGTACGTATATACTCGTATGTACGGTGACCAGGATTTAATAGGGAGAGGTTAGTGAGAATAGCTCCGTGCGAGACGCTGTCAAATGCTTTAGTTAAATCAAGCCCTAGAATAGCCTTTGTGCCCGCTCTGGTAGAGGGGCACAGTATCTCTCGTGAGAGCTGGAGCATAATGTCTTGCGTAGAGAGATTTGAGCGGAAGCCAATCATGGTGTGAGGTAGGAGATGGTTATCTTCAACGTAATTATTGAGACGGTTGAGAATGACGTGCTCCATCAGTTTCCCAGCACAGGAAGTGAGGGAGATGGGGCGGAGGTTTTCGAGAGCTAGTTGTTTGCCTGGCTTCGGTATGAAAGTCACGCGTGCATGTTTCCATGCTGCGGGGATTTTACCCTCTCTCCAGCAATCATTCATAAAGGCAGTGAGGGCCTCAATGGACGGGTCATCTAAATTACGGAGAGTTTTGTTGGAAATGCCGTCCGGTCCCGGGGCAGAGTTAGGACGGAGCTGAGTGAGAGCGAATCTTACCTCAGCTTCCGAAATCTCCTGATCGAGAGCAGGGTTGGCACCGCCCATGTAGGGGGGGAGAGGGTCCGGGGAAGTAGTATTGAGATAGCGTACACGAAGTTCATCGAGAAGATCCTGCTCTGAGCCGGGGTGTTGATGGACTATGCGGGAAATGCTGTCTCGTTGGGATGTTTTGCAACCGTCTGGGTCTAAAAGGTAACGGAGAAGGTGCCAGGTGCGAGTTAGCCCGAGCTGTCCACGCATGTTGTCACAAACTTGACCCCATTGCTGGGTAGTCAGTGCGATAGTGTGCGCCTCAATCTGTCTATCTGAGCTACCCTACGCCGAAGCGTTCTATTGTGGCGCTGTTTTTTCCAACGGTTTTGCAGGCTTTCGCGGGCCTGCCATATGTGGAGGAGACGGCTGTCTGTATTGGATTGATCAGCCGTGATAGGCGACTCTTGAGTAGTAGCAGAGACATCTGCCTGCAGTTTGGAGATCCACTCGTCCAGGTTATTAATCCGGGTAGGGGCGTTCTGAGCACGTAGGGAACGAAACTTGTCCCAATCCGTGATTAGGGTCGGGCGACCTCTCCGGCGGAACGGGGACATGCTGAGGGTGGTCGCGAAGAGGTAGTGGTCGCTGCCGAGGGTATTCCCAGTGTTGAGCCACTGATCGAACCGTACGTTTTTGCATAATGTCAGATCAGGTGAAGTGTCAACAGGCACGCTGTTTCCTACGCGGGTGGGGGTGTGAGGGTCAGTAACAAGGGTGAAGCCCAGTTCCTGTGCTCGCAACCACAGAGTGTTACCCTTTCGATTGGCGGTGCGGTAACCCCAAGCGTGGTGGTGGGTATTGAAATCTCCTACAATGAGGAGACCGGAATGGTGCGCGAGCCTGTTGACCCGGGAAAGAAGGGTGGTGAAGTCGCGTCTTCTGTCTTTTGGAAGGCTATAAAGGTTAAGAATGAAGAGGCTTTGGTCGCCCCTTTTACGAGGGAGGAGTTCGAGCAAGACGCAGTCTACCCCAATGTCGTCTAAGGAGTGTTGGACGGCCGTCAGGTTGCGTTGAACCAAAATAGCGGTGTCGGGAGTGGTGACATCTAGGGGGGAGTATGGTTTATAGCCAGGTAGTTTCACTGGGCCATGAGTTTCCTGAAGGGCGATGATATCAGGGGGGATGTCGGAATTTTGGACATACTGCTGCAGGTTGCATCGCTTGCGGCGAAACCCCCTGCAGTTCCATTGCCACACATTAAGTAGGTGGCGGGGCGCCATGGTGAAGTGTGGGTGAAGCTAAGATAGGTTGGGTGGTGGGAGCGTGCGGCAAGCGACCGTATGGTTTACCGCGCGTCGTGTGAAGGGCGGCCGTTGCGTCTCCCCTAGCTTCAAGGCCTGTGACGCGTGTTTGGATCTGTTGCATGAGGGTGTTAAGTTGCTGTTGGATTTGCTGCTGCATTTGTTGTTGGAACTGGAGCATATTCTGTTGGATTTGATGGGAGAACTCAGCAAATTTCGCCTCGAGCTTAGCATCAATTTTAGCCTCTAATTTTTCCTCTAGGCGAGCCTCAAATTCCTCGAGGTCGGCAAAATTAACGTAGCGTTCTGAGCGGGAGGTAGCTTTCCGCTTAGAGGGAGGACTAGATGTAGTATCTTTGGGTTGCGGGGTAGTAGATGGGGGCGCCTGAGGTGAGATGGTAGGAACAGGTTGAAGTGGTAGAGTGGCATTTGTTTCAGGTGGTGGATCCGGTGCAAAGGGTGGACGCTTTAAAGAAGCGTTTTCTTGTTGGAGTCTACGATTGCTAGCTTTAAGGGCTGTTATCTCGTCGCGCAGGGCTTGCAGCTCTGAATCACGAGACTGAGATTGCTGAGAGTGAGAAGCCGCAGCTGCCCAGCTCACCTGGTTTTTCGTGGAGGGCCCTCGGTGAGGAGACGACTTGGAGTCCAGGGGTGGGAAGGACTGGGAGCGATTCCGGCTGGAGCGCCGGTAAGAGGAGGAGGAGCGGTTAGAATCCATTTTGGCCGAGGTGTTTCCAGACCCTTGGCGACGGGTCCGGGATCGGGAACGATGGGAGGTGGAGGCACTGTCTGAGTCAGCTTGTAGCTGGCGTTTCAGTACGGCAGCAGGCACTTTGTAGCAGCGTTTACACTTGGAGGAACCCGTCTGGTGAGGACCAGAACAAACTATACAAGTGGGGGTGCATTCATGGGTTTCGTCAGGGTTGCAAACTCCGCAGTGAGGACACTTGGAGATCTTGGGAGACGGGCAAACATCTTCTCGGTGTCCTGTTTTGCGACAGTTAAGGCAGGCTTCCACTTTGTTCTTGAAGATGTAGCAGCGCACAGCACTTCCTGCATAGGAGACTTGGCGGGGGACCTTTGTCCCTGCGAAAGTGATGACAATAGATTGGGTCTTGCCTAAACGGCGGGCGTAGAGAATGCAGTGTTCTGGATTCTGGGGTATCAAGTACTCCATGATTTCCTCCTGGGTCTCATCCACGTATTGGTGGTGAATGATACCTCGGACGTATGCTCCCGGTGGGGCCAAATAGGTGGCAACTGGATAGCTTGTCGGACCCAGGATGATTTCCTGTAGCTTCGTGTAAGTGATGGCGCAGTCCCGGTTCGGGGTGCTAAAGGTGAGGGTGTTGTGAACGAAATTCACCCGAAGGCGGTCCTCTGCGGTATCGGAGTAAGTCAAACGAAGGCTTGAGGTGATTGCTCTGCGAAGAGCGTTCTCGCCCCAGGCACGCAGATTGAGGCCCCCGCGAGGGCGAATGATGACTTTAAAGTCTTCAAGAGGGAGACGTGGCAGTGACGGTGCACCTCGAGGTAGCTTACGTGACGTGGAGGGAGGTAGCTGCTGGGACGCGGTATGCTGGGCGGACGCGGAAGGCGTCTCCGTCAGCGGGGGCTTGGGAGTGCGTTTCGATGAAGAAGCGGTGGAGCCTCGTTCGTACCAGCGGGCTACGTAGGTCCAGTCCGTGGGTATATAATCTTGAGGGGCTAGATCCTCCCCCTCCACGGTGACGACGTCCATGCTTGGCGAAGCACTGGGCCCGGCTGCGAAGCAGAGCCTATCGCCAGCGGCTGTAGGCTTAGCGAGGCTGGCGCTGGGCTCGGTGGAAACAAGTGTCCATACAGGTCACAAAAACGGAGTGCCGGTCCCGAAATTGGGCTGGGCAGGTGCCGAGCACCTTCGTGAACTTCGGGAGACACAATAAAAGTCGGCGGAAGGTCAAAAGTCTGTCAAAATAGGAGAAATGGCCGGAGCCCATACGCACACGCGTCTGCACACCAGGCCAGGAACGCCGACCTCTTGACTGGTGAAAATCGGGGTGCATATTAAGGCGAAAGCCTTTAATGCCTCATCGTTGTCGACAGAAATGTCACGCTTTTCAATTGGTCGAAACGGTCGGGACGTCACAGTGCGCGAATTTCAAACGAATTTCAATTACTTTGGCTACCTACCATGCAACCAATTAAAGGGATCGTATAGTGATGCTCCAAGTGAACCTTTCTAGTCAGACCAGATAAATAAATAAAATCGAGTAAGAAATTGGCCGAGCTCGGGAATCGAACCCCGGTCTCCAAAGTGCGAGTAGAGCACGCTACCACTCCGCCATGCCAGCTCGATGGTTTCGAATGAACAAAGGTGCATCTATACTCCGTTTCATACATCATGTGCAACGCTGTGAAGGCTACGGAAGTAGTTCGCAGAAAAAAATAAAGAGAAATGTATCACTCCGCGCTGTTTTGTGGCCGTGCGGTCTAACGCGTCGCTCCGGGGAGTCGACAGGCAGGGGGGTGCGTGGGTCCAAATCCCGGGTGGTAAAACTTTTTTTTTCGCACATTTTTTTTTTCATCGCCAGTTGATTTTCGCGTGACTTGAATGAGAAAACTCGTTTTGTTCAGAATCGCTTGAATATTATGGCGTGTTCTGAAATGAACTGCATGCATCTGTTCATTTGATGCATACCGCGTTAATGTGAGCTGTCCGAAATTCGTTGTCAATAAGCTCGCACCGGATTTTGGTCACTAGTAGCGGTTTTCTTCCCAATTCTGCAGCATTGTGACTATACTTTTTAGATGCAAGCTAGAGGTTTGCGCGAAAGATGACGTTCATTCGTCGGGTTTAATTATTTAGCACAGTGCTGAGTGCTCCGCCGTGGCCCGATTAACAAGTGGCCATCTGCAACTTTCGGGTCAAATTATTTTTACACACACCACCTCGATATGGCCTATTTTCCCGTGCAGTCAGGTAAAAAGAGTTCCAAGCTGCGGGAGCGTCAAGTAAGAATGCAGAAAAAGTTGTACAACGCTAGGTAAAAATATTTCGAAAGAGCAAACAATAAATGAGACAGGACAATAAAAATTGCTGACCCCTCAGTGTTTGCGAGAAATCGTTTATTCTGGAAACAGCCAGTGGTGCTTTTTCAAGAGCCACGCTATGATATAGAGCACTGCCCATGACGACAATGCTATTGGCCGGAATGTTTGGCAAAAACTTGTCGGTGAACCACTTCTCAAAGTAGTTGCCATCCATCTCAGAGTGGTAGTCAGCGTGGTTTCCCTTTTTTGCTCTGAAGAAGTCAGCAGTGTCTTCCATGAATCCTGTTGCACTGCTCCCACCATGTACAAGAATCAAACAGGCCCCCTTGCCCTAAGGCGCAGCCAATCCTGTTGTTAAACCTTTCAAGAAGGCATCCTAAGATGACTTTACAGTCTTGTCCTGCCAGACGTATTCTTTTGTGTACCCTGCGTTGACCCAGGTTTCATCTAAGCAAACAAGAGAAGGGGAATTGAGGGGCTCGTTATAAATATGAGATTTTCCATTGGTTTCTGTGGCTGTTGGCTTCTCTCAGGTTTCATCTAGGTAGACGATGCACCTGTAAATGCAAAAACCGAGTACACGAGTCAATGCTTGTAAGTAAACAGCATGTAAGTAGGCAATGCACTGCAACAAACGCACTGCTGACCCCTGTCTCACAAACAGCCGCTCAAAGACACTCGAGAAAAATAATTATCTCAGCTTAATTGCTCCCTTGTTCGGGCTTATATTTCATGCCCAGGCGACATTTGGTAGCCAGCTTATATTCACTGTATGTTTGCATGGGGTACTTGACTAATTCGGCAACGTTTGAAATCTCTTCACTCGCGGCGACTGCGAACAAAAATTGCCAACTTTCGCAGCAGTAGCGCCAGTAACTCGCACCACTGGAGCAAGGGGGCAGTGTACGGTGGGTGTTTACTCGTTCCTACGGCGACGACGAGATGGCACTACCCATTGCAGTGCTACATTTTTGGCAGTTTTGCTGTTTTTGCTTGCCGCACCAATTGGGATTTAGCGATTTAATTTGACCCATGCAGACCCGTACCGCACTCAAACGTAGCGCAAAACTGTTCGTGAAACATCACCACTACGCAAAAGGTCAGCAACAGCAACGTGGTTAAGACAATTTATTCTAAACGTGTTATCCTGAAGCAACACTCACTGTTCTGACTACGAGGTTGCAAAGCTAACATCAAGCTCTATGTAAAGCCAGTCTAAACGTGCTGCGTAAGAAAATAAGCAAGGAACGACCCGTACCTGCCCTGTCCTTGGAATTCCCTGATCGCCCGCAGGTATCTGCGACGCCAGGCAATGATGTCACTTCGCTCGGTCAGTGCAAGATTCCGTTTTCTTTTATGAAATGTGAATCCGATGTCCTTCATCAACCTCCACAATGTGGTTTTCTTGAAGTTCGGCAGGTCGTCGTCCTAATTGCCAGCCTTTAGCACATTGCCCAGTGTTGAGACTTCCCTCTTCGCGTACATACTGTGCACTTACAGACGAATGGCATGGACTGTGAAGCTGTCATTCTTGACTATTCGCGAGCTTGAAATCTTCACGTCGCGAGGTCTTTTCTTCGGAGACGCCACAGGCCCGCACAGACGCTCCGCCTTGATTTTGGCAACGCTACGGGTAGATACTCCGGTGTCCTCGCTCGCAGCACTCAGTACTCCCCGAATAGACTTCTCCGGAAAACGGATCCTGGTGCGGCCGAACACATTCGCAATTACTTGCTGGGCGAGCACGAACCTTCGGGAAAATGCGTACAGGAGAGCTGGCCGCGGCCGATCAGCTGGACGCCATTTTCTCAAAAGTGAAAGGGAGGCGGACGGAAAGCGTAAACACGGCGGCCAGCGGGGACAGCGAAAACGTGAAATGGCAAAAGACGACAAACGCAAAATACAAAATCACAGATCTCGACCGATTCGCTCGCAATAACATCGTTTTTTGTCACGCTGATGACAAATGTATTACCCACGAAACCTATCGGCAATGCATTTGTTAATTTTCGCTCACCACAAGCAACGCACTATTTTCTGTCACGGATGCAGGCTGCGCAAAAAAGAGCGCTAGCTTTGACAGCGTTGCACCTGATGTACGAGGGGGTACCCAAAAGAAACCGGACTTATTTTTGTTTGAACTTATTTGTTCACATTTTAAGCACAGACCTTCAATCTCCTTCAAAGTATTCCCCACTTGCAATGATACGCTTGTCGAATCTTTCATTTCATTTTTCAAAACATTGTTTAAATTCATCTTTTGTGATGCTTGACAGTGCCTCCGTCGTTTTTTTCTTCACCTCAGCAACATCAGCGAAACGCTTTCCATTCACCTATTTTTTCATTCTAGGAAACAAAGAAAGTAGCACGGGGCAAGGTCGGGAGAGTATGAGGGTTGAGGAATAGGGGTCATGCCATTTTTGGTCCAAAATTGTCGTAGCGACAGGGCTGTGTGAGCAGGGGCATTGCCATGATGAAAAAACCAGTCACCCGACCGCCG
This sequence comes from Amblyomma mixtum, assembly GCF_055824585.1. Taxonomy (NCBI): domain Eukaryota; kingdom Metazoa; phylum Arthropoda; class Arachnida; order Ixodida; family Ixodidae; genus Amblyomma; species Amblyomma mixtum. The sequence goes on from NC_143012.1 coordinate 17,197,017, forward strand.
CAAATCTGGCCCCTTCCACCGCACACTGTTGCCCAATATTTTCAAAACATCCAAGTAGAAAGCCTGGCTAACTGTCTGACCCTGCGGAACAAATTCTCAATGAACGACTCCTCTCACGTCGAAAAAACAAATCAGCATTGTTTTGAGGTTTGGTTTCACCTGACGAGCTTTCTTGAGGCGAGGTGAATTTGAAGTTTTCCATTGGCATGATTGTTGCTTTGATTCAGGATTCGATTCAGGAACACTTGAGTTGTCCCCATAGCATCGTCCTTGTACGTCTTAATATTTCAGGAGTTTCCATTCAACTTTTTCCGAGCAAAAATCAGAATTTCACCGGCGCACGCTTTTCACGAAAATCAGCCATTGCAAAAACGACGTTCACACAAAACAGTCGTCACTCTAAAACCCTGCCTAAACTAGTCTGACCTCCTTCAACGACGGCACTCGGCTTAATGACTCTGGAATGTTCGTTCTATGCGCTCCTAGTGGCAAAACGCGGTACCACAGAAGCTTTGCCGACCAAAAAATTTAGTCCGGTTTCTTTTGGGTACCCCCTCGTATGAAACGGAGTATAGTGAATACGGTGTCTTCGTTCACTCCCATCTTCTTCCCTTCCCGTTACGGCGAGGTTTAGGTGTCCACCGAGATATGAGAGACAGATACATTTCCTTTCCTCAAAAACCAATTTACCGACGAGCAAGGCGTATTTGACCGCGTTTAAGATGGTCCACATTGTCGTAACGTCACCGCGCGCGAATTTTGACGGGTGTCCACCGAAATATGTGAGACAGTTACTGCGCAACTTCCTTTCCTCAAATACAATTTTCGGCTAGTGTCTACTGAGATATGTGAGACAGTTAATGCGCAATTTCCTTTCCTCAAATACAATTTTCATTTTCTTCATTACGGCCCGTCTTTCTTCTTTCACTCACACTTCCTCCCTTCCTGTACGGTGCGGCTCAGGTGTCCACCGAGGTGGCAGAGAATTACAGCTCCATTTCCTTTCATCAAAAAGCGTTGCGTTCAAAGGGCAACGCATCGCGCCGAACGGGTGGTGGCGTTCCTTGGACTCCGTGGCAGCGCTACAACACGCTCTCGCATTCCACTCTTAAAGGCGAAGCTTAAGCGTCATTAATTGGCAGTTAATTAATGCACCAACAAAATGTGCAGTGAACAATCGCGTAGCAGAATGCAGCACTCAGGCTTTCGCCTTTCACCACTTTAGCCGCTAAAGTTCCTCGTAATTTTTCCTGGGTAGTGGAGCTGCCTTGAATTGTCCTCTCCATGAGACTGCCCTTCACTACGGCATCTCTTTCTGTCTTCCGTCTTTCACTTCCTCCTTCCTCCCATTCCTTGAGGCGGCTTTCTTAAAAAAACAAATCTTCATTTTCGCCTCATTCTTAATGCGGCCTTATGGCACACTTTCGCTGAGTAATACTGTGTAAAAAATAGAAAAATTTCTCTTTATTCCCAGCTCAGTTTTAAAATTTGACTAAACAGCTCAGTGCGGCTATTCGGGCGAAGCGTCATTGATGTTAGCGAAAAGCTTTCCACTGAGCAGTTTCATGTCTTTTAGCCAGATACGGCTGCTTCATCTATGCATGCGATGAGCGTAAATTACTCCAGCAAGCGGCTGCTCAGAGGCGTGGTTTTGGTTCCATTAGCAGCTGTTATCCCGTTGTTCTAGGATGTCGAGCGGAATTCGCGGTTCGAGTAACGGTGGTGTGTTTGCAGTTCGTCGCATCTTGTTACCCTTCGTTCTCGTCAGTGTCGTATGAACTTTTAGAGCGAATGTCTATATGTTCTGCGCACTGCTATGTCGGCTTACGTGCGGAAATGCGAAAGCGTTCTGAGTTCTGTTACTTCCTTTGTTAATTAATGTTATTTAAGCCATATCATTTATTGTAGCGAAAGCTACATTTGCCACGAACTTGCGATTTCGCTGTGGCGGTGCTCCGAGGAGGCACAGAGACCAATCTCGAGCCGTTGCCTAGCAACCGCCGCAGCTAGCAGACACCGCGCGGTCGCTGTGCCATCTGGCATGACGTCACACCGCACGCGTCGCGGCGGAGCCGCCACTGCCGTTTGCTATGACGTCACACCGCTTGCCTCGTCATTGCGCACGCTTTCGCTACATATATCCTGGCATAGCCGAGCTAAGCCAGTGCCAATTTTTTGTAAAGTATTTATGACTTAATTCTATTGATTAATTTTATTATTTAGCTGTTCGTTCAGTTCTGGAGGACTTGCTAGTAATTCACCAGTTTCGTGAATTACTCACCACCTCAATTTTAAATTATCTTATTCAGTAATTTGGTCATTTGAAGGTTTCATTCAGTACTTATTCATCATTACAAATCATATTTACGCTCTTTCTGGATGATCGACAGTTCATGGAGACGCGCTCTGTCCACTCTTGCTGACCACAGCCGCTGCCACAGCCCGTGGTGACACCACCTGTCCACGCCACTCGTGAGGCAAGAAATGCTTTCGCATTTAAACGCATGGTTCAAAGCGAAAGCTTTACTGGCCTATTCAAGCCGAGGTCATTGGCACCGCAGTTCGACCTTCAAGTGGGGGAGTGGTGGAGTTGTGGCAGCCACGAGACGTATCTTCTCTTGATCCCTCCTTTATCCCTTCTCCTAAAGCGCGGTTCAGGTCTTCACCGAGGTGTGAGACACAAAAGTGGGCCACCGCCGTTCATCGTTCATTGACGTTGGCGTTGACAATGTTGACCAATGAACATTTTTCACCTAGCGTGATATATACGATTTTTTTTTTTACAAAAAGATACTGCGTTCCTTGAAAATCTTTTTGGTTTTATGGGGTTTTACGTCCCAAAGAGAGTCACACTACGAGGGGGTACCCAAAAGAAACCGGACTAAATTTTTTGGTCGGCAAAGCTTCTGTGGTACCGCGTTTTGCTACTAGGAGCGCATAGAACGAATATTCCAGAGCCAGTAAGCCGAGTGCCGTCGTTGAAGGAGGTCAGACTAGTTTAGGCAGAGTTTTAGGGTGACGACTGTTTTCTGTTAATGTCGTTTCTGCAATGGCGGATTTTGGTGAACAGTGTGCGCCGGTGAAATTCTGATTTTTGCTCGGAAAAAGTTGAATGGAAACTCTTGAAATATTAAGAAAGACATACAAGGACGATGCTATGCGGACAACTCAAGTGTTCCTGAATCGAATCCTGAATCAAAGCTACAATCATGCCAATGGAAAACTTCAAATTCACCTCGGCTCAAGAAAGCTCGTCAGGTGAAACCAAACCTCAAAACAATGCTGATTTGTTTTTTCGACGTGAGAGGAGTCGTCCATTGAGAATTTGTTCCGCAGGGTCAGACGGTTAGCCAAGCTTTCTACTTGGATGTTTTGGAAAGGTTGGGCAACAGTGTGCGGTGGAAGCGGCCAGATTTGTGGCGGTCGGGTGACTGCTTTTTCCATCATGGCAATGCCCCTGCTCACACAGCCCTGTCTCTACGACAATTTGGGACCAAAAATGGCATGACCCCTATTCCTCAACCCTCATACTCTCCCGACCTTGCCCCGCGCTACTTCCTTTGTTTCCTAGAAGGAAAAAATAGGTGAATGGAAAGCGTTTCCCTGATGTTGCTGAGGTGAAGAAAGAAACGACGGAGGCACTGTCAAGCATCACAAAAGATGAATTTAAACAATGTTTTGAAAAATGGAACGAAAGATTCGACAAGCGTATCATTGCAAGTGGGGAACACTTTGAAGGAGGTTGAAGGTCTGTGCTTAAAATGTGAACAAATAAGTTCAAACAAGAATAAGTCCGGTTTCTTTTGGGTACCCCCTCGTATGAGAGACGCCGTAGTGAAGTGCTCCGGAAATTTGAACCATCCGGGGCTCTTTAACGTGCGCTATCACACAGTACATGTGCCTCTAGAATTTTTTTAGGGGGGAGGGGAAAGGAAATGGCGAAGTATCTGTCTCACATATCTCGGGGACACCTGAACCGCGCTGTAAGGGAAGGGATAAAGGAGGGACTGAGAGAAGAAAGGAAGGAAGAGGTGCCGTAGTGGAGGGCTCCGGAATAAGTTCGATTCCACCACCTGGGGGATCTTTAACGTGCACTGACATCGCACAGCACACGGGTGCATTTTCCACTTCGCCTCCATCGAAACGCTGCCGCCGTGGTCAGGTTCGAGCCCGGATACTCCGGCTCAGTAGCCGAGCGCTCTAACCACTGAGACACCACGGGGAGTTTTCGCCTCCGTCGACATTCCCCCGCCGCGGCTTGGATCGAATCCGTGTCTTTCGGGTCAGCAGCAGAAAACTTGTGTCGACACATTCCCACATCACATAAAAAGATATTTTAGAACAAGAATGGTCATGGAATCTCGATTACTGTTCTGTCTGAACACGCCCGTATGTACTTTTTGCTTTAGGTTGGAAAGTGCTTGGAAAAATTTTAATGATGTGTTAAGAAATCCATAGCAAGCCAGCGTCTTTAATATTGTCAACTGTACCAAATGCTTTCTGTAGGTCTAAGATTGTGCCAATAACTGTTGCACTGTTATGTAAGACATTGTAAATCGTGTCTATGATAGATCTAACGGCTGTGATTGTTTTGTTCGGCCGGAATCCATACCGATTACGAATTGAAATTATATTTTAGTATAATGCTAAAGTTTCGTTTTGTCAGAAGTTTCTCAAATAATGCATAAATTGTTGAGAGGTCCGATAAAGGCAGGTGGTAATTTTCGTGAACTGGGTTCCCTCCCTTATTACAGAGGAGACATTCTTGCTATTTTAAGAAGGACAGGCTACGTGCCGGAGGGTAGGCGGCGTTAAACATCTTTTCTAGAAATGGACAGAGCATGCTTATATTCGATTTCAAACGCTTCACAGTTAGTGTCACAACCAGCTGCTTTACCGGTCGGTAACAATAGCACCAAAGACCTCATTTTGGTGGATGCTATGACCGAGTTAATTATCTGCCAATCGCTTTCTTGAGTTCCGCTGATTATTGAAAATAACTTGGTTGTAGTACTGTTTCTTTCTGGTGCGTTTCTGAAAAAGTTGTATTGATTTCTGTAAAAGCTTCTTTCTTTGTTTGTTTGTGCGTTTTGTACCAGTATTACCCATGTCACTGTTATTCATGGCAGATTCGGATATTCAAAACGTTTCATTTGGAGAGTAGTAGTTACTATAGATCGTGAAAATTCTTGATCACAGGAAGCGCATATATTGTTAACGTCTTTGCCAAGTAGAATCTTCTCTGCAACTGCAGGTCAACGTCTTCGCCTTTACATTTTTTAGTCTTACTTCTCCTGTTACGCAATCTGCCCAGGAACATCTGAAGCTTTTATTAATGCGAAAGCATTATCTGGCTCTGTCCCGTCAGCAAAAAGTGTCCGCAAAACGTGTCCGCAAATTTTGTCCGCAAATTTTGTCCGCAAATTTTGTCCGCAAATTTTGTCCGCAAATTTTGTCCGCGTGATTACGCCGGTGTCTGAAGATAAATCCGTGAAAGTGTGATTGTGACAGATAGTGTGTGATAAATTGTTGCCGTGGAAAAAATTTTGTTGATGGGGTGCAGTTAGTTAATGAAACGCGAAAAAGCGCGAAAAATACGCTTAGACGTCAAAATAGCTATGGACGTCGATATAGTACATGGACGTCAGAACAGCCACGGACGTCGATATAGTATGTGGACGTTTTGCTTTCGCATTGCTCCAATGCGGGTCACCGCAGTGATCTCAAAGTTTCTTCCTTTCGTCGCTACTGTGTGCTCTTTGCTATGTACCCATCCCGAAGAGAAGGGAGTCCAGCGGACATTTAACCCGTCTAACTACTGTGCTTTTATTTCTTATGTACTCTTACCTTTTCCATCTGCATAGGTGTCCTTGTTGTAGCCTACAATCTTTTAAAACAATCTCGCCAGGCAGCGAACAATCCGGGCTAAATGAACGCCGCCAGCTCTCAACTTCGGTTTCATATTAATCTCTCTAAAACGCACACAAACACACACGCTGCCAGACTGGTTGATGTGAGAAGAAAGAGGTTGAGGGAAACAGAAGCTGTTTATAGTTATATACTGGAAACCCAATTTCGAGAAACCCGATTTCCCGAATTCGGGAGTTCGGGAAAGAAGTATCGAAATCTTAAATGTCAGCCATTCGCTTTTTTCGCGCTTGGTATCACAAAAACACATGGGCTGCTAAAGGCGGTCTTATAGTGCTTTCCCAAAGAAAACAGGGAGAGTAAATGACGTGACAAAACCCAATATAACTTCCTCAATGTTGGCGTTGGTGATCACAGAAGGCAAACATACTGACGTCATCGCCAGTTTGTTATACTTACCCAGTAGTAATATTAGTAGAAGACCTTTATTCGCCCATAATTTACAGGCCGAGCATGTCGACCACGTCGACCACCTGCGCGACCTAAAGTCGCTGTTCTTCCTCCCCTTCAACGCCTAAATGTACTGCAGTAAACGTTCAGTGTGATATGGAGGTTCACTCGTCAAACCTACATTGGACACACTTATGCGTCCTTGTGTCTTGTCAAAAAGAGTTCAGCTTAAGTTAAGGACAGCACAGCGAGCTATAGAAAGAAAAATGATAGGTGTAACATAAAGAGACCGGAAGCAGGCACAATGGGTGAGGGAACAAACGCGGGTTAATGACATCCTAGTCGAAATTTAAAGGAAGTGGGCTTGGGCAGGGCATGTTATGCGAAGGCAAGATAACCGCTGGTGTTTAAGGGTAACGGAGTGGATTCCAAGAAAAGGCAAGCGTAGCAGGGGACGGCAGAAAGTTAGGTGGACGGATGAGATGAAGTTTGCGGAGATACGGTGACCGCAGCTGTCAAAGGACGGGGTTAATTGGAGCGACATGGCAGATGCCTTTGCCCTGCAGTGCGCGTAGTCAGGCAGATGATGTCGGTAATGTCTTCTCGCCGTCCCAAGGCAGCGACACGTATCCCTCATAAAAATGAAATATAGACTACCTGTTGACTTCTTATATGCTCTGTTGCCTACCTATAGATATTTCAAGTTGTCTATTCATAGCTTATTGACTGTCTATCAAAAAAAGTGTGCTATAAGTTCATGGCTGTAAATCTATAGATTGTCTATAAACAGTATATAAGATGTGTTTTGCCTACAGACTAGTCTTAGATTTTTCTATAAAAAGTCTATGGACAGTTTGTAGACTGTCTAAAGAATTCTAGAAGTGTGTGATGAGAGGCTAGTTGGTAAGACATACTGAAGACATAAAACTACGCAGGAGACGGGACACAGAAAAGATGCATACAGGACGAGCGTAGGTCTACGCCTGTCGTCCTGTCTGCATCTTTTCTGTGTCCTGTCTCCTGCGTAGTTTTATGTCTTCAGTATATCTAGAGAAGTTTTTGTAAGGAACATTTGCTTAAAATTCCCGCTGTAAGCGCCTGCACACGCACGGTAGCTAGGCTAAATTCACTGTGATTCTTATGCTTCGCAGCTGGCCTCCAAAGGCACTAGCCGATTACTTTGAGAATGCACTCGTGTTCCTAGAATTTTGAGAGATTAAATTCACTAGTGTACGATTCATCCATTATTACGAAGTCCTCTATATTACGAACTTTTCGGTGCGTCCTGTGCACTTATTAAATTAGTGTCCCTCCCTGTCAAGTCCACCCCTCAACTTATACACCACCCTACTGAGCTGGTCATAAGACGATTTCGGCAATTTCATGCGATTCCGTAAAAAAATTTTATGGAGTTGGTATGGAATATATAGAAGCACGTATAGAATTTGCGGACTCCATATCACGTCATATACCTTGTATGATGATAATCGTATAATTATTATGTGGAATGCTTATAAACTCCATACAGACAAGATAGGGATTTCTATGTATTTTCCATATCTAATACACTCCATATTCCCATAATTCCACACGAGCGGCTCATATGGAACGTTCCTGGAAGGAAATGTGCTTATCATCCGAGACTAAGTCATAGAAACCAGTTTCTGCTTCTTTTATTTTATTTATTTATTTACAATACTGCTGGTCTTATTGCAAGACCATAGGAGGGGCAATTAGTACAGTGCAGAAAAGAAAACAAATATAAACATATTATTCAAAGGCAGCAAACATGGCATAAAAGCAAAGGTAGGGAAATTGGCCATAGCAAAAGGATATACAGAACAGATCTTCGACATTGGTAGGCACAATTTCAGAATGCACTCAAAATCGCATACATGACAAGTTAGAAGGGGTTTTCTTCTTGCCTAGATTTGCGGTCACGGTTGCTGCATCGCCACTGTGCATTACGACAAATGCTCTATCTGTGACACGAATGATGATAAGGATTGAGTGCAGGTGATGTTACGATCCAAGCGATTCCATTCACTAATGGAAAGAGGGAAAAAGGAATGCTTAAACGTGTTATTATGGCACACATACTCGGTTAGTGTGTTCGTATGTTTGTGCCGTGAAGGTGGCGATTGTGAGTACGTCACGTATTTTTTCACATCTATCCTGTACTGCTCGTGTAATAATTGAAACAAAAATTTTGTACTGAACAGAAGTTTCTAACGCTAACTGACGGCTGAGCTCTTTGGTACGGCTTTTCGTATCTTTTCTCCTTATGCCGTTGCATTGTTTAGCCTTCATACCAGGAAATTCTAATCTATATTTGTCTGACTTCTGTCACTAGGAGTACTGTCATGATCGATGTTGTTCTCCTGGGACTTGATCTGATCTCGCCCATCACTCTGCAGACAAATTGGAGAGAAGTAGTGGTTTATTAAAATAATAATTAAAGGAAGGAAAATATTTTTGTCAGCCCGGGCTTCTGTCATCGTTACTGGAAGCACCTGAGGTGGGGCAGTGGAAATAGAGGGATAGCAGGCAGACTGTAGAAATGAAGTGAAAGAGGTGAGGGGACCGTTAGAAAGGATGGAGAGGGGAGGAGAGGAACTATATACAAGTATTTTGTTCACACTATAACGTATGTGCAGGATTTACGTCTTCATTAAAAGAATGTTTTTGCGGGAGAAGCAGTATGAACTTGTTTTTCACGGTTCTCTAAATCAAGACGATTGAGTTGAATGCCTGTCAAATGTACGCCTTTTTATTCCCGCTCCGCAGATACAACAAAAACCCTGGCTCCGTAAGAGTTACAAATGGCGGCTTCTGTTCACGAAAACAGCCTTTCACCAAGAGAATAAGTTCGCGTTATTGCTGGAAACGGAGCCTGCACAGGACAGTGGCGGAAAGACCAATCACTTTGCACTCATGACGTAAATAAAGTAGACAGAAGCGAAAACCAAATTGTTCTCACATTTCAAGCAGATTCGGAGACGACATGAGGCATCAGAAAAATGCACCACTATTCCTGAACTCCGACAATGCTGTTCATTCAATTTATTTCTTAGGCACTGTTTTACAAGCTTTCGCGATTTGAGTGCACCCGCTTCAATAGGCTTCAACCAGAAATTGTTTAATGTCAGTGTTATTTTTAGCTGCGAACCATTTGAAACTCCTTAAGCGTCATGTAAAAATGACTGCTGAATTTCACTCACGGATTAGACAGCATCTCAGTTCGTTGAGTGTATCTCGAGATTGGCTTCATTCTTTTGCAACATTCAGGCTTCTGAAACAGCACAGCTTCAAATAGATGTGAAAAGGAGACCTTAAAGATTATGTGAGCATCACCATAAAAGCTTTTATAATTGATGTACAGTCTTTGTGAAAAGTTGAGCCCAGGGGGTTCACTTCCAAGCTTTATACTGGGATTCCAGGAGCATTCATGGAAGTCCTACCTATTGCAGGAGGCAGAACCAGAAATCTTCTCATGTCCAGGAGATTTGGAGCGCTAGAGATCCATTAAGAACGACACAGTGTGGCTCAAAAGAAAACCCCCTGAACTCCAAACTTTTGACAAAGGCTGTACTAACGCTATGCGGCAGACAATCTTGCACAAATACACAACCTTCACTGCAAAAACGTCACAATCAAGCCACGAAAGCACAAATAACAGTGAAACCACGAGTGAGCAAATACTGTTACAATAAAACATTGCAGGCGACTTCACTCAAAGGCGGCTAATAACGACAATAAGCACAATATTGTCTACATTACCGCACATCAACCACCAATGTTAAATAAATAAAACTGGTGCTCTGGGTTAAAGCAGGGGAACTTTGCGAAAAGATGCTAAACCATGTTCAAAAACACTTTCTACATTACAAATACTTGAATCACATTGGCTGCGGGATAAAGGAATAAGCGTCCCAAAACTATCGGAGATTGTTTTCAGAGGGTTAATTTCTTGTGGCCGTTTGTGTCGTTGATCCTCTCACCAGCTGCCTTTCGACTGCCCTATCTGAACATACCATTAAAACGCCTACTCGAAACTGAACGAACGGTAGAGCTTTTTCTGGCATGTGCGCTTTTCAAGCGCTAGTGTAAGGAATGTCAGTCTCCACTTGTGTAGGGTAATTTCTGTACTGTAATGTGCTGAGGGTTAGGGTAACAAAAACAACCTGTGCTCCGTGCGCAAGGGAAATGATTCGATGAAGACAGAATTCTGAGACTGTCGTTCGGTTGCGACGAAAAACTTGGTCCCCATCGAAGAAACGCCCAATACACACACAGATGTGTAACATACTGCCAAGAATTTTACAGGACTCTTCATCAAGCCACATGGGTTCTTTATAAGTTTGTACCAGTTTACTGGAGTTCTTAGAACACGGAAATTTGCTCTTTGATCAAGCAAAACTGAGAAACGCGATGCGGCTTCGGCTAGTGACATCGGTTTGTACCAGCTCGTGCTCTATTGAGTAGCGAGTTTACTCGTGATATTTTTTCGTTCGGTAACTGCGAATAAATACAATGATTTGGCGAATGGAAGGTTTTAGCTGTGTCTGTCGTCACCTGCACCGGCTACTTAACTTGGTCGTCTAAATCTGTAGAAGGCTTTTACCGACCGAGTTTCTAAGTATAACCTCCCGAGTATAAAAACAAACGGTGTTTCTTGGACTTACAAATTCACTCGTGATGAAAAGCGCTTGGTCTCTCGAATACAGCAACACATTCGCAGTAACTCAACATTACTTTAAGAACGTAACCAACACTGAGTTTGTTATCAGCGGTTTTTGCTTCTGAAGAGTGCTTAAAGCCAGCAAATTAACACCGTACACATGTGCGTACTTGATTGTGTTGGTGTCATTAGCATTGCAATAACTAATTTAAGCTCTGGAGCCGAATTAGAACTTATTCTCTTGTGTCCACTTCGGAGGCCCTAACTTTTTAAACGATGTATAGTTCTTGCGAAAATTTACAGATTGCAGTGACACAGGAATCGCTTAGGCGCTGGAAAGAAGGGTTGAACGGAGTTAAGCTGATCCAAGCTCACCTCAGCTGAACAGACATACAGCTGACTATGTCAATGCTCATTTGTTTTCACCCAGAAATTATGTGCTAGCAGACGGAGCCTGGCCACAGTATGTCGATTTATTACGAGGATAATCACCGACAAGTTCGCAAGATGTTTAATCCTTGCGCTAGGATGGAAATTGGAAAGAACGATTAAAAAACAAACAAATGCTAGAAGTTTCTCCATGAAACATATATGTTTACGTCCCAAGGTTCATTAGGCTAGCTTGCTACAAATATAGTGTTTTGGCAGACCGAGAAAGGGTATCTTCTGTTGGGGCTGACTACCAACGAGTTCGCTTGTGGCTTTTTTTCAACTACGTACTGCCATTATCTCTTACTGTATCGATGGATTTACGAGAATAAGTGAGCAATGTGGATAGTGAGGATTTAAGGGAACAGTGTTCTAAACAGTGCTTGCGTAGGAAGCGTGTGTGCTCTGCGAATGTGATGCAACGCCTGCCAACATCATTCCTTACAGAAGTTTCTATATACCTATAGTTACTGTCGCATTTGTCGGAAAATAAAGGTAAACTGAAGAGGCCCATTAAATACGAGATTGTCTGTCACAAGGTTGGCAGAACACAAGACAGTAACACCCATGAGGTTGTTTCGTGTACGGAAATCTACAATATTGTTAGCACAAAGACGTGATAACTAAGTTCACAAGCAGGGAGCGGTAGGACACAGCCGAGGGTTTAAAAAGGTTCCGCGCCATGGTCGCCTATAACCTATCGTCACGAAGGTACAAGGCAGGGCTATTTCACCCCGGAGGCGGGGACAAAGCAGATAAGGCACTCTTGTAGAGAGAGTTAATTTCGTCAGATATGGCGCCTGCTTTGCTTCGAGCTGAACTTGCACCACTGGGACCTGCAGGACTTTCAGCAACTCGCGCTGGCACAAGAATATGCGTACTATCGGGGACAAAAGTGGTATACTCCACGCGGCGGGAGCCGGAGCAACGGAAAACTGCGCTTCAACGCCATCTACAGGCGCCATCTCGGACCCAGATAGCCAATCTGTGACCTTTATTATCAGCAGGCATGTCGCTTGGCTCGTTTCAATGTTTCAAAAATGCGCTGCTGCCACCATAAGTTAGCCACGATCGCGCGGGCATTTGATCGCATCATGACGGTGCGAGCGCCGGCTCTCAAGCCATATCTCGAAAGCGCGTTGAAAAAACGAAGACACACAATGAAAAGAGAGCCACCAGATTGCTACTAATAATTTCAACAGCGCATGCTACACAAGGACACAAGACGAGGAAACACACACACGAGCGACGGCTGTGGCCCCGCTCGGCATTTTGGCGAGCAAAGCCACGAAACATTGAAACGAGCCAAGCGACGTGCCTGCTGATAATAAAAGATGCAGATTGGCTGTCTGGGTCCGAGATGCCACCTGCAGAAGGCGTTGAAACGCAGTTTTCCTTTGCTCCGGCTGCGGTCGCGGGGAGTATACCACTTTTGTCCCCGATAGTACAAGAGAAACAAACCCGTTAAAAATGTTGCATATTCACCGTGCCGTGATTTTACATAAGTAAAAATTTATTTCCGCCTTCGCATAACTTTACAGTAAAAATCGTGCGCATACGTTACGCAGACTGTTTGTTCTTTGTAGATTACTGGCTGGTTGATAGCCAGTCTATGAAGGAAACGAACTAATGGAGGTTTGTTAAAATAAAGACCCTATGATCGATTACTGTTTCATTCTGGCTTTAATATTGAAGGAGGCATCACATTTTTCTTTCGTATATCAAGCAGATAACAATACGGTACGTTAGCAAACACGCCACTAAAACATGTCAGTGGGACCGCAAGAGTATCGCTCAAAAAGTACTCGAGATTTTTTAATTTTTGGTGAGTGGTTTGAGGGAAAGCTGGGGGGGGGGCTATATTGCCTCCTTGGACGCTCTTTCTTTGAAGAGAATACTGTTTAACGCGAGGCAGTGCACAACCTAGTCTCCTGTCCTGATGGTCACTCATATATACCCAACGGTCGTGTAACAGATAATATTGTGCCGCCATTGATGTCCTACAGCCTGTTGTTTACAAGGTCACGGAGACAAATATAGTTTTGCCTCTATCGTTAGAGTTCGCGTTGTGATCAGGAAGAGACCACCGTCACCGAAAACGGGGTTCTGTCAGCTAGAAAAAGATGGAAAAAAAAAACTAAACACAGGGGCCGCTATCACCGGCCGATTTTGGAATAAATATGCGTGCGTCCATAACATTTTTGGGCGCGAACCCCAAGGGCTACGTTCCACCCCCCCCCCCCCCCCCCCCCCCATTCAGTTCAAAGCGGGTGCAAGCCGTCCTATTCGGTAAGGCCGGCAGGAGTTTGAATCGACTGAAGGGAATATTTTCAAATCTGTCTCGCCAACAAATGTGTCTTTGGCTGCCGGTAAAATGTCAACATAGCCAGAGAGAGGCGGATATTTTTTTTTTCTGCCACCACTAAATGCATGCAGTTGTCCTCAGTGCAGCTTTTGGTGAACGCTTCTGAAATTCTGACGCGGCAGATGGTGCTGAGAAACGATCAAGAGGTATTGGAGTTGCGAAGCTGGGAAACAATTTTACTGATAGGTTATGCTGTATGCCCTTCTGTTCTTGCTTTTCTTCGTACTTTTTTCTAAAAGTAACGCTGTATTCAACTTTATTTGACGGCCTGAGGGATTGGTTTCCTTAGCTTCGGAAGGTTCCCTCTATTGCTAAAACATAATGAAAGCGGGCACTGCCGAGGAACACGAGTGTTATTCGATTAATTTTTACTCCATCTCTCATTGTCGGAGCTGTCTCGTGCGTTTTGTGGTACTGAGTGACCTTCTTTGAGCTGCATTTAGTGATGTATTGTCACATTCCGTGACAATATGACTTCCTTATTTTTACGACGTAATTTAATTTGTTCGAGGCTAGGTTCTAAGTAGGCAGCATAAATTAGCGACTTGCGTATGAGCGTTTGGTTTGCTGCAGCGATTTGAACAATTGCGTTTCATTATTCAGTCTATCTGTATCTTTCAGAGCAGGCAAACGACGACTGTGCGTATACACAAAGGCAGTGGCACATGGCGGTGCAGCGTCTTAATCTGGCCTTCTGTATTTATCTGACAAGGCTACCGTTTGCAAAGGATAGACTGTCACTGCCTTTAACTGCGAAGGTTACAGCAGCCGGGGTCTCTATTTTGTCAATTCAGGGTACCCTACTAGAGTGCCGTGTTCATTCCTGCCGTGACTGACACTTCAACGGTCTATTTTGAGCCCAAAGCGTGCACGTGTCTCCCAGCAGACTGGTGAGGAAGCCAGGTGTGATGCAAACATTTACACTGCAACCAAGCTAGCCTTTGTAGGACACGAAAAGGCTTTTTTTTAGAGTATGCTTTGCCATGTTTGTGGTGAGTCCTCTGTTGACCACGGTACTTTGCCCAATGTCCTGAAACAGAACATCCATCCGACTTCAACCACAAATCACCTCGTAGTGTCTGAAGCAATGAACCATGACGCTTGGCTTGCGGCGCACAAATCACTGCCAAAATCTTCCAATGGAAGTCACAAGGACCAGCCAACTTTCACAATGCACTCAGTCCAGGGAGTGTCTTCAGGGGGTGCCACTTATCCTCTGCAGACTTGACCGGCAGTTCGTCCGTCGCGACGTGAGCCCATGGACGTTGCACAAAGTGTCCTTTCGTGCCCAATTTCGCGTAGATGAATTCGGCAATAATTCTCGGCGTGCGTGCCTCAGCAGCTCGTGACCATGATGCTGGGCACACCCGAGGCGCTGGGCGATTGGCGTCGTCCAGGGACGTGGTGCGCGTGACGCCACCCGAGGGCCGCACGTCTTCGGCGACGATGCTGAGCCGCGACCTGCGCAGCGACGAGCTGGGGCTCACTTCTCGAGACCGGGAGGCCGGCCTGCTGGGCGTGCTTGTGGCCACCAGCATGGACGTGACGTAGTTGCCCAGGCTCACCACATAGCTCTCGCTGCTGAGAGGAAGGCTGCGGGAACAGAAAGGGTTGCTTCGTTACATATTTATTTACATATTTTACATGTTTATTCATTTTTTTAGGCAATACAAGTATTGCCCACGAGGCAAGACAAAAGGAGACTAATGGTCTCCTTACTAGGTCTTGGCCTCGCCGGGCGCAGCAGAGGCAGTAGTACAAAACATATCACCTTAAGCATACATCCTAATCACGATCGGATCAGATGACTATATAAACCTACATGGATATAGTCCTACATGATTACACAATCCTACACGAACATGGACAAAAATAACTCAGACGAACGTCTCGTCCCGTCTCGCTGCGTCCGTGTGTGTTTCGCGCCTTTAACCACATAGGTCGACAATAATGAAAAAGAGGGTGACAAATTGCTTCTTCTGTGTTCATGGGGAAAGCCCGATGTGACAATATGAGGCACGGGCATGGCACTTTAGCTATTCTTCCATTAGTTTCTCTCTTGGCTTATGTGTTATAGAGAATGTCGTTACACTCAGATGCAAGGCCCGGTCACTTCACTTTCCATTCTTCTAAGCAGCGCGTAAGTGTTTGGGCTGATTGGTTTAGCGTTATGGGATAAAAAATCGCCCCAAAAGACAAAGACGGACACAAAACGCACTGCTTGTCCGTGTTCCTCTTAGTCTTTTCAATGTTTTATTATCCGAAAACCTTTAAAGTTCTCTTATGCTAATTCTGTTTATGGATAATGAACACTGCAGGCCTACAGTGTTCATAACACATGACAAGGTACGGAGCTAGATCAGATGGTAACTTGTACATTGGAAACGCACCCATCGAGCTGGCAGAGATGTTCTATTTATTCATTTATCACTTTAGCCGCAACGCCATTTGGCATTACACAGTGAGAGGGGGGTGGGGGGAAGAAGTTAATACATAACCAGCACAACAATGCTGCAGGTACAAGAACAGAATGCAAAAATACAAATTCAGCTTTTGTACTGATTATGTTATTGAATTAGTGATTTTTGAAAAAAAAATATTTCTAATATACCTGTTCTGTATTTTTCTTTTAAATTGAAAATATCGTCCTTTCTTGCAGATATGCTATGTAGTAGAACCAAATATTGGTCGCGAGCAATACCGTTTTGACAGTATAAAGTGGTATGGAAGAATTTAAGCCTGAGCACGTATCTGCGTTTCTGAAGCATGTCCCATCCTAACGAATTCTTCGATGACGATACACTGAAATTCTTGGTGTAGTTCTGCAGTTTGAATCTTTCCTATGTTATTAACATAAGTTTTATGTCGGCCTTCACTTTCGTACAGCCGCCGCGGTGGCTCTGTTGTTATGGCGCTCGATTGCTTACCCGAAATTCACGGGTGTGATCCCGGCCGCGGCGGTCGAATTTCTATGGAGGCGAAATTCTAGAGGCCCGTGTACTGTACGATGGTACTGTGCGATGTCAGTGCACGTTAAAAGAATTTCAGGTGGTCAAAATTTGCGGAGCCCTTCAGTGCCCGAGTGCCCCTATCTCGCACTTCTAGGTGGTGTTGTAAAAAGCCTCACCTGGGCCTCTGAATCTGCAATTTCTCCTTGTTGCCAGTGTACGAGGACCACGTGGAAGTGCGTGTCCGCAGTGTCTGCTGGGCCTTCTTGCGGGCCCACTCTTGAATGGCGGCAGACAGGGTCGGAACGCGGCCCAGAAGCAGCACGATGGCGCCGTCCAAGTTCTGCGCGGGGAATGGAATGATACACGCCTCGCTTAAAACGGAATAGTTAGATGTCACAAAATTCAAAGCAATCTGACTGTTAATCTCCAGCAAAATCACCCCTGGTGAGAAAATACGAGAACCGAAAAGTCCACACCAGACAATCTTCGGCAAAAGGTATTTCGATGTGCAGCGAGGGCTGCGAATTTGATACTTTTAAAATGACTTTAGTGTTAGACTTCAGGATAACTCTGCTCTCATTGTACTCGTTCCTGAAAAATGTGTACAATGAGAGACGAAAAGCACTGCATAAAACCTGGGCCAAGCATAA
Source organism: Amblyomma mixtum (assembly GCF_055824585.1). Classification (NCBI taxonomy): domain Eukaryota; kingdom Metazoa; phylum Arthropoda; class Arachnida; order Ixodida; family Ixodidae; genus Amblyomma; species Amblyomma mixtum. The sequence goes on from NC_143012.1 coordinate 17,214,411, forward strand.
CTAACGGCAAAAGGTAGGCTAGTTGGTGCCTTAGTTGGTGCATAAGCTGAACACCAACTAACGTGTTGAAAGTCTGTTCTTCCCAGCGCGTCTTCGATGTTAATATCCGGTGATAACAGTACCATAAATCAGCTTTCCTCAAGTTAAAGGGTAGTCACATAGCTTACCAAAAAGCCGAGGTTCAGCTGCTTCAGCGAGGTTCTAAAGCTCTGTGATAATTTGTTTCAGGTCGAGTTGCGTTTTAAAGTTCCCCCTCCCCATGCGTACTGGCAGTCAGCGCGCGGACGCAAAAAAACACCTCATTCATAGAAGCACCTTTCAGTTTCGTAAACACGTTACAGCAGTGCATTTGAACGCCACCCGTGCATTATGTCCAGCGAAATTAGGCGGACTAAATTGTGCTACCCCTGGATGTCACCGATGCATACAGTAGTGTAGTAATGAAATAGAGTAGGGAGGCCGTATTCTGCAGTATTAGTTTGCTTCATTTGGTCCTCTGTTCTTGGCCACTGCTCAAGGTGACTTAATCTGGGGAGATGACGTCAAGATGGTCGTGGCAGAAACATGGCAATCATGCCACTTATTCGTAAAACGCGCGCCACGCTCATGCGGATACTGATAGAGCGGCACCGGCGGCGTAGATTGATGGAGAACGGCCAGGCTTTGATACGCCTGACGCAATTTTTCGGCTCTACTTCTGCCTCGGGGAAGAAAAGAGCGCGGCGGTTTTGTTGACAATTGAGGGAACTGCTTCCTATGGCACGGCCGGTATGGACGCGGCGTTACCTGGTCAGCGTCCAGACCTGCCGTAACTGTAATTGGTGAACAGCAGCTCACATTATTTTGCTGCTCACGATTGGCGTCACGATCAAATGAAACGAAAACGAAATGAAAGATTACAGAATACGGCTCGGGTGTTTATGTGTAGGCACCTATGGAGACCCATGCATTCTTCGAGGACAACATCTGCACTCGTACATTTGCGCACCTCTGTTCTCCACGTTAGCCTTGAAGCTGTATTGGCAAAGTGGGCTCCCAGTGTAGTCCATTCATTACAGGGCTAGCTGCACAAGAGATGCTGGGCCTTCTTTCTCACGACACTCGGGGTGCGCATGTGCGAACAGAAGCACCTCCGCCCAGAATGAGCATAGATGCAGACCAGGGTGTGCATCTGGACAACCCAGTGGACAGGTGGACAGTAATGAACGGATTAAAACACAGCAAAATGGAAGACCGGGCATCGGTATGAACCGTTCAATGCATGTCATGTAACAAAACATACGTGCTGAATGCTCCTTGCTGAGTAGTCGCGGGGTGCTAACATCCACGTGCAGTAGAAAAGGTGCATGCTATCGCGACAGCGTGCAAGCGAAGTGCGTCTCGGTCTCACGTTTATCATCTGCGCCACGTTCTTCTGGTTGCTCTCCGGCACGTTCTGGCCGTTGATCTCCAGTATCTGGTCGCCCTGCATGATGCGCCGGCCGTGGCGAGCTGCGGTGCTGCCCAGTTGCTGCGGGTGCAAGAGAAGCATCTCAGTGTACATTCCCTGTGAAGTCGCTTCTGAATCCTAGAGAGATCTCTGCCAAGTTATTGCCATGACCACATTGATTGCAAGTAACCAGATCACGTCTACTGGAAAAAAGATAGACTGTAGGATTCTCATCGACTGCTCTTGTTCCAGCTTGTTCAGCCTTGCCCAGTCACATGAAAAGAAATTGAAGCATTATATGCATAAATAACACACCAGCTATTTCACCGTACGACTTAGTAATTTAATAACGGAGCAAGGAACTGAATGATTAACTATAAATAGAAACTACTAACTAGCTGACTAGTGGTAAAAGCTTTTTTTGATATGACCACCAGGCTGCCATTGCAACAAACCGCACTCGTAGAGATCGCGCTGTTGTCTGTATTCTGTGTCGCATTGAATGCACTCGTAACTCCGTTGGTTGTTAGCAAAATGGAAAGATAATGACCCCGTTGGCGTGACCACATTTGCTCTACTAGTAGTACTGGCTTATTAGCCTTCACGTTCTACATAATGTTGCACTGCTATACTGTTTTGTTACCCTTTAATCTGCATACCGTATTGTCGCATTGATGGGTCTCGTAACTCCGTTGGTTGTTAGCAAAATGGAAAGATAATGACCCCGTTGGCATGACCACATTTGCTCTTCAAGTAGTACTGGCATTAGCCTTCACGTTCTACATCAGGTTGCACTGCTATACTGTTTTGTTACCCTTTGATTTGCATACCGTATTGTTACAATTAATCTGTCTTACTCTGTCGGGTACGCACTTCTTTGTAGTTTTTCTTTCTTTTCTAGTTTGACGTTTTCCTTTTTTTCGCTGCCTTTTTGTGCGCACTACAGTCTTTAGAAGCTTCAGCCGAACATTGGTTGCTAATATTACTGACAGAATTCCTTGCCAACTGCGCTGCGTGCCGATTGACTCAATTTCATGGGTGTTTGTTCACCTCTGCGAAAATAATTGCTGGTGTCCCGGTGCGGCACCAAAGCCTCCTAATTAGGGGTGTGCGAATATTCGAAATTTTCGAATATATTTCGAATATTATATTTTTAGTATTCGAATTCGATTCGAAATCCAAGTAATCGTGTTGTTTCGAATATTCGACCCGACGCGAATATTCGTATCTAGCCGAATATTCATTGTGAGCACCGGCGTGCATTTCGGTCCGCTAGCCCTATCGACAGATATATAACAACATGGCGGCGCCTACACGGAAGGAAAATTCTTTCTTCCTCCAAGGGCCATGCCGTAGCTGACTGCGCTGGTGAGCTGTTTTGTGGCTATACCTGCGAAGCTGGTATAGTCAGAGCTGTGCAAGAAGTACCTCGCAATACGTGCCAGGTCAGTGCCAAGTGAGAGGGCATTTTCTGAAGCTGGTATAGTGAGAGCTGTGCACGCAGTACCTCGCAATACGTGCCAGGTCAGTGCCAAGTGAGAGGGCATTTTCTCTGGCTGGAGGAGTCGTTTCAGTTAGAAGGGAACTAATTCTGTCTGACCATGTGGTGCAGCTGGTTTTTTCTCACGACAACCTTTTACGTCATCCCAGCAGCGCGCTTTTGTGCTGATGGCAAGCTAGCCTTAATCAATGCTGTGTACTAGCCATCTTCTCTGATATTTCCACTCTTCTTAGAATAATGTTCGAGACTTTGATACTTTTTGTGCAGCCAAACACACCTTTTGTGTTCATTTAATCATCGATAGTTGAACTGTGATATTCTTGGGTGCCCAAATAAATGTTTTGTAGTGATTAAATGCGTCTGTCCTTGATTATTCGATATTCGATTCGATATTCGGAACTAAGTATTCGTATTCGATTCGTATTCGAAAAATTTGATATTCGCACACCCTTACTCCTAATATGTTCTTGTTGAGTCCTCATATGCTGATGTGAATGGAAAAGAATAACAGGCACTGAAAATTATTTTAAGGCTGCGAGCTAGACTCCCAACCTCTGAATACAAGTAAGAAAATGTCGATCTTTCTGTCTTAGAATTACTGTGCGTAGAAATCCTGGATCGATTTCTTGTGTTGTCAAGAAGATAGTTCCACTAATCTTTTAATGCATTATCTTACAGGAGTGTGGACACCAAAATCTCGTTGCGTATTTCCGTCTTTGGCCAACTGAGCGATAAAAAAATCATTAAACCTGTATACTTTATGGCCTTTACTGTACTTTTGGAAATGTGCGTAAGGCAGTGGACATGGATCACGGATGCGCGACAGAATAACTGCGATATTGTCACTACTTCGATGTTTTATCGCTTCGAGGAGTTTGGGCTACAACGAATAATAACGTAGATGTAAACATTGAAGTTTTGCAGGCCTTGTATGACCTGACCTGAACTTCGACGTCATAGGCACCTTTCGAATAAGGGAGTAATTACCCATTGGCATCCACCCGAGCGCAGCCATACGACTACAAAGGAAAGCTATACAGCTTTGTCAGAAACTTCGTAGTTAAAGAAAAATTCGTCCTGGTCCGGGGTTCGAACCCAGGACCACCGCTTCACCGGAGCAGTCGCTCTACCAAATGAGCTAACCAGGACGGCAAGCTTATGGTAGGGCGAGAGCGAATTGATCAATAACTCGAAGTGGGAACTGTGTTGGTCAAATGTTTAGGGGAATCCCCCAAGGTGGAGTAGATTTGTAATAAGGGAGTAATTACTCATTGGCATCCACCCGAGCGCAGCCATACGGCTACAAAGGAAAGCTATACAGCTGTACAGCTGTAAGTAGTCAGTTATGCGCGCTTCCTTTCCTTTAAATGATCGGAGTGTAAAAACGTTGTCAACGCCAACGCTTATCGACACAGTAGGACCATTTCTTTAACCTACACCAGCTACACCAGTGTAGCAAGCGTCCAATACCTCCAATGAAGCTTTGCTACACTGGTGTAGCCGGTGTAGGTTAAAGAAATGGCCCTAATGAACGCCGACGGCCTAAGTCAGCGCCGCGTTTCTGGCACAACGTTGTCAATGCCTGCATCCCACATCTCTCTCTCTCGTCACCCCACGTACCCAAAAGGTGATTCAGGCGTCCACTGACCCAGGGAGCCAATTATGCACTTCCTTTCCTTAAAATGGTCAGAGTGTAAAAGAGAGAGAGAGAGAGAAACAACTTTATTGCCATGGATTGGCGGGATTTAGGGCAGGTGGGCTTGGTGTGGCCTCCAGGTGGGGGCGACTTCCTGGGCCCACGAAATGAGTGCCAGTTGGATGCTCTTGTCTGGCCTTTTGAGGAGTTGGTTCCATCCGTCTTCGGAGGGAGCTGGCAGTAAGGTTCGAGGGGGCGGATTTCCCGCGCAACCCCAGAGGATGTGAGCTTGGGTGGCGATTTCTCCCTGGTAACAATTTTGGCAGACGGGGTCGTATTCCCCGTCTGTGATGAGTGAAAGTCTAGAATGGCTAAGGATAGAGTGTGTCTGCAACCTGCGGAGCAAGGTGGCTTGCGCTCGATTCAAGTCGGGGTGTGGAGGCGGGAACTGGCGTCTCATCTCTCTGTAGAGGTTGGTAATTTCGGCAAAGGTCTGGGTAGCCTCGGCAAGAGCGTCTGGGTCCGTGGGGCCGGCCGCCCGGTTGGTTAGTCCTCGGGCTAGTCGGTCGACCCCTTCGTTTCCAGAGTTTCCTGCGTGGGCGGGTACCCAGACCAGGTTGATCTTATGTTCGGGAGTGCAGCCGCGAAGGATGCGTCGAAGGATGCGAGTCGAAGGAGGGCGCCCTCGAATTGGGCCATTCGCGCATCAGCTGCCTCGAATTTGGCATCTATGTCTGCTTGTGGGGAGGGAGATGCCATCGGCCATACCATGCTGAATACGCCGGTTCTCGTCAGAGTGTACAACGTTGTCATCGCCAACGCCAATGAACGCAATGAACGCCGACGGCCTGTGGCGTCAGCGCCGCGTTTCTGGCACAACGTTGTCAATGCCTGCAGCCCACCAGCTAAGTTACACCAGTGGTACCCTACACTATACTCTCCGCAGTGCCCACACTGTGGAGAGGTGGCTAACCTCTACCATATGGTGTGGGCATGCCAATTTAATCCCTTAGTTGACCCCAATCCATACCCCTCGGAGGAGCGGCGGGAGGCTATTCTGCTCAGCGATGATCCTGACCGTCAGCACTGGCTGGTGGGGAGGGCCAGCGCAGTAACAGCAGCCAGTGGACTACAGGACTAGGCGGCCCACCCACTTGTTTTAAGAATATTAAGGTGAAAGCCTTTAATGCCTCATACTGCCGTTAGAGAGAGAGAGAAAACTTTATTTACAAAGGAATTCGGGGCACGCCCCAGGGTCCCCGCACGACCCCACTGCACTCAAGTGTTTATGTTCCTGAGGTCCATAACACTGGCAGCACGGCCGGTGGCGATGGTCTGCACGGCCGGGTCCTCCGAGTGCAGCAGGGTCTCCCAGTCCTCCCAGGTCTTGAGGTTCTCTAGGTCCCGCGGGGGAGGGTCCGCCGGGCAGAGGGAAAAGATGTGGAGGGAAGAAGCGAAGGGTTCTGGGCATAGGGCGCAAGCAGGAGTGGGGAAGGAGGGATGATAGTGGGTTAGGGTAAGGGGCGAGGGGAGAGTATGTGTTTGTAATCTGCGCCAGAGTGTTGCGTGTCTGTTATCTAGGGAGGGGTGGGGCGGGGGGTAGAGCTGGCGAGAGGCTCTGTATGCCTGGGTCAGCTCACTGAATGAGTGCATGCGATCCTTCGTGAATCCCCGATCCGAGGCCCCCTGAGCCCGGTTTAAAGAACCTCGGGCTAAAAGGTTGGCGGCCTCGTTTCCGGGATTCCCGGAGTGCGCAGGCACCCATATCAGCTCCACTTGGCGGGGCGGGGGTGCATCGGGCGAGTCCAGTATGCCAAAAGCAGGGACATGAACTCGGCCTCGAGCAAAATTTAGAATCGCAGTTTTAGAGTCAGTTAAAATATACCGGGCTTCCGTGCGGGTTATAGCAAGTGCAATGGCGGCTTCCTCTGCAGCCTCTGGGGACGTATCTGGAGGGAGAGGTAGTGTGAGGAGGGTGGATGAAGAGGAGTCCACCGCAGCTGCTGTCGCTTCATCACCCGTGCAGGCAGCGTCCACCCATACGGCGTCCGGCTGGGGGCCGTACGCTCGATGGAGTGCCTTCGCACGGGCTCTGCGGCGCTGCTCATGGTGGGACGGGTGCATATTCCTCGGGAGCGGCCTGATGAGAAGCTCTCGGTGAAGGGATCGTGGGATGGGGAGAAGGGTTGGGTCGTTGGCCGGTATTTTGATTCCCAGAGAGTCCAGGATATACCGACCTGTGGAAGTTTTTGTGAGCCTGATGTATTGGGCCTGTCGGTGGGCCTCCACCAGTTCCCCGATCGTGTTGTGGAGGCCCAGGCCTAGTAATCTGTCTGTGGGTGTGTTGAGGGGAAGATGAAGTGCTACCTTGAATGCCTTGCGAATCAAAGCATCCAAAGCGTTTGTCATGTTTGGATAGTTGTAAATATGGGGTAGTATACAGTACACGGCTGAGGACAAAGGCATGAATGAGGCGACATAGGTCGCGCTCCTTCATGCCTTTATGATGTCCCGCTCCTTCATGCCTTTATGATGTCCCGAAACCCTGCGGATGAGGTGCGATATCGCGCCTGCAACCTGCTTGAGGTTCTTGAGGGTAGTGGTGTTCTTGCCATCGTTCTGGATGTGCAAGCCCAATACACGGAGGGTGCCAACCTCAGGTACCGGGTAACCATTCAATTCAATGGCAATGGGGGAGCGGGGACAGCGGTGGTTCTTAGGCCGTATGAGGAGAAGTTCGGACTTCTCTGGGGAGCAAGACAGTCCGATGGTCCGTGCGTAATTTTGGGTGAGGGTGGCTGCTTCCTGTAAGGTGTTCTCTATGTCGCCGTCACTGCCGTGGGTGGTCCACAGGGCGATATCGTCGGCATAAAGAGTGTGCTTGAGGTGGGGAATAGTTGCCAATTTCCGGGCGAGGGGTATGAGGGTTATGTTAAAGAGAAAGGGGGAAAGGACGGACCCTTGAGGGGTGCCGATACTCTGAAGTGTGTAGGAGGTGGAAGACAGAGGGCCGAAGTGTATCTCAGCCGTGCCGTTAGCAGACGCGTCGGCTGCCGCGTCGACAGACGCGTCGGCAACCGTGTCGGCAGACTTGTCCGCCTTTCGGCATCACTGTTTAGAAAGAAACTGCGCCTAGGGTGGGAATCGCACCAGGGCCTTTGGCCTTTTGAAGCGGAGACGCTACCACTCCGCCACGAAGGCTCAAGGTTCGAGCATGAATAAAGGCGCATCTAGAGAATGCATGGGTTTCATAAATAAAACAAAAGAAATAGTCATGGAAAGGAAAAATAAAAAATAAAAATAAGGAAATGAGCAAAAATAAAAACAAAATCAGAATAAGATATGAAAATAAAAATAAAAACAATAAGCATAAAAAATCGAAAAAAAACAAAAAAATATGAAAAATAAAAAGTAAATAAAAACAAACAGTGCGCCAGGAAACTCTTTCTCCTTGCAGCACTTCAGAGAGCCAAAGTGCCCCCTAATTTTTACGGGTGCCACCGAGATATACGAGGCAGTTACTGCGTAATTTCCTTTCCTGAAATACAATTTTCAGTTTCATTACGGCCCCTCTTTCTATTTCTTCTTTCACTCCCACTTCCTCCCTTCCTGTACGGTGCGGCTGAGGTGTCCACCGAGATAACAGAGAATTTCCTTTCCTCAAAAAGCGTTGCGTTCAAAGGGCAAGGCACCGCGCCGAACGGGTGGTGGCGTTCCTCCCTTCCTGCATACGGTGCGGTTCGGGTGTCCACCGAGATGACAGAGAATTACTGCGCCATTTCCTTTCCTCAAAACCCGCCGCGGTGGCTCAGTGGTTATGGTGCTCGGCTGCTGACCCGAAAGACGCGGGTTCGAACCCGGCCGCGGCGGTTGAATTTCTTTGGAGGAGAAATTCTAGAGGCCCGTGTACTGTGTGATGTCAGTGCACGTTAAAGAACCCCAGGTGGTCGAAATTCCCGGAGCCCTTCGCTACCGCGTCTCTCATACATAGCCTCAGTTACTTTGAGACGTTAAACCCGATAAACCAAACCAAACCAAACCAAACCAAACCTTTCCTCAAAAAGCGTTGCGTTCAAAGGGCAAGGCATCGCGCCGAATTGGTGGTGGCGTTCCTCCCTTCCTTTACGGTGAGGTTCGGGTGTCCACCGAGATGAGAGAGAATTACTGCGTACTTTGCTTTCCTCAAAAAGCGTCGCGTTCAAAGCGCAAGGCAAGGCCGCTCCGTGGACTGCCTGGCAGCGCTACAACACGCTGTCACGTTCCACTCCTAAAGACGAATCTTAAGCGCCATTAATTAGCAGTTAATTAGAATATAGTCATTAATCAGTAATTAGTCACTAATTAGTGATTTGTCATTACTTCGTCATCAATTATGTGTGACGTCTTTCAGTGGTAACGTCACCAGTGTCACATAGGCAAAGTGGTTCGGAAAACGCTTTCGCCTATACGCACTTTAGACAGCCAAAGTGCCCCTGAATTTTTTGAACAAATAAAGATGTTTTTAATCAATCAATCAATGTCTCTCATAACCCCATGTACCTATTAGCGCAATTCATGCGTCCGCTGACCCAAGGAGCCAATTATGGCCACTCGTTTTCCTTAAAATGATCGCAGTGTAATGGAGGTCTGGAGTTACGAGCCCGTTTTGACCTTTCACAGGTGACTTCCCAGTTGGGCGTCTCACAGACCTGTTTTGGTATCTGCGCTCGCGAGCGTACTGAGCCTACCGTTGGCGGTTTTCAATGCGATCGTGTTTCCTGTGCACTTCGCGGAATCCAAAGCATGAAGCAAATTAGTCTAGTTCCCAGCGTTGACTTACTCGTAGCATATAACCTCCGTTGGTTTTTGGAAATGAAAGGCGTATAACTGGCTTTTCTCAATTTAGTCACAGCAAAAAGCGATTTTTGGCCCATACGTTAAACACCTACTTGGGAATAAAAAGGTAGTAAAGCTGTTTTCTAGCGCATTCCGTTATAAAAGGGAGTGCGTTAGAAAACAGTTTACTCCTTTTTGCTGCTTTGTGTTTAGAGTGCAATACCATCTAGTTGCTTTCGCAGCTTTGCTTACCGCTAAAATGACGTCGCCCTTTTTCAACCGTCCGTCTTGGTAGGCGACACCGTCTCTGTGGACTTCACTTACGCAGATGGCTTCCTGGAAAAATCAAAGAATCGAGTAGTATGAGAACGCTATTGTAGCATTTCAGTCTCGACATGATTTGCGGCTCACTCAACAAGTAAGTATCACTGCCTCCCGTGATACTTATTCCAAGCTCGTTCCGCTCTTTTCGGAGCACGATCGTGGTTTCCACGAAGTCCTGCACAGTGCTGAGGGCAGCTGCACGCACACGGAATTAAACGGTACCGAATTAGAACAGCATGCAATTCTATAGAATAAAAAACACCTCAATACAACATGAACTGATCTGATGTACAATGGGTACAAGCTTTCACTTGTCCTTGTGATCTGTTTTTCTATGCCGAAACGCTAGGAAAAGTCGGGCTTCGAGTCAACTTCTGCCAATCAAACATCTTAGTTACGGCGTCCTTTGGCCAGGCCATCCAAGAGCTATTAAAACCACATCACCATCATCAAAAATATTGCGATGGTCGTCATCACAATATTCTGCGCAGTACACGACAAAGGCTATAACAAGTGGAAAGAGAGGGGGAGAGAAAGTTTACGGTAAAGGAGAGGTTCTTGCCTATGTGTTTGAAATCCATAGCGGCAGAGAAGGGTGGATAGGCGGAATTCATTGAAGAAGGAAGATAGAAAATAAAAATTGAATATTCACAAAAATTAAATATTGATCCTAAACTGTAAGAGAGAGTGACGTAAAATGCAGCCGTTATTACGAGCCAGAGTAAACTAAGTGTGTTTAAACGAAGCTCGCTGAAAACGAGAAATTTGTTGTTGCAATATCGGTTGTCGCGCTGTTTTGGGATTGTTTATCGGAGAAGAAAGACGCGGTACCTGTCTGACCTCTCAGCGACAACTGAACTGCCCCATCACGGAAGTGAGGAAGTCACTACTTTGGAATATAAATGAGCCGTAATGACTTCTGTTCTTGTCCTAGCAGCAGTTTCTCTAAGATTGAGCAGCACCCTCTCGCCATGACGGAAGATGTTGCCATTTTGCAGATATTGCATTAACTGAAGGTATAACTTTCGTTACAGACAAGGAGCGGTACATATCTGTTGTACTTCGGAACAAAATAAATATTTTCAACAGTAAAGATTCATGTAAAGTGCATGCGTAGGTCAGGGTTAATGAAAACTAAACACAGAGCATGACAGCGTTATGACGAAGTTCTTCACCCGAGGCGAGGTGTTGGGAAAAAAGATTAGCACAAACTCTCAGCACAAAGCTCGATCACTCGCGGCGTGTCTTCCCCTCGTTCTCCTGTGTGTTTGCGCTAATCTTCTTCTTTCATGTGCCACCAGATAGCGCAACATTCTCTCCTTCTGAAGGGACCCGAAGGGAAAGACGCTCGAGAAAACAAAGGGGAGGTTTCAGAAAATTACACGAGGGTGTCACATTTTTGAAGGTCAGTAGTTACAGGTGCGAGTGAATACTGGCTAAGCTCCTCCATAAAAGCTCCACGTGGCTAAACCGCTTGACACAGAAATGCCGAGCGAGCAAGAAGAGATATTATAGCAAGCAAACTATGCGCAATTTTTCTGTTCACAGCGACGAATTGAAGTAATTACGGTCAATATAAACTAACAGAAACCGCAGTGCCCACTAGGATCTCAAAACATTAGGGGTATAAAGTTTTTAAATGGCGCTAGAGGAAACAAAGACTCAAAATAAAAGGCTAGTCTTGTGGATCTACGCAGACAGATATTGTTAGACTTTGCAAGCGTTCGCCTAATCCAACTTCAATAGCAACAAGAAAGGGCGAAAAATTGAGACGTTACTAATTCCATGCAAAAGAAACAGGAGGATGGCAACTTACATGACCGTCGTTGACGTCCGTACGTGCCTTTAAGCATTGCTTTAGAACCGACCCATTATCCACAGCTGTGCGCTGAATGATCTGCGAGGTTGGCTGAGCTGCCCGGCACCAAAGTAAACTCGCCCGCTTTCCGAATTTTAAACCATGACCTAGCAGGCTGAATTTTTCCATTGCAAACCCGAGCTCCACCCCGGGCGTATGACGCACACAGTCCCGGATACGAAGGTCGGAAGGGAAGGTTAGAAAGAGAGAGGTTGAAATGCGGCAGGTTTGTGCTCCGGACCGGCACGCCTCGACAAGACGGAAGCCGAACATCGGTCTGCGGAGTTCTCACGCTCTAGACGCGAGCGCTAAACATGGCCGGAACGTTTTGAGAGGGAGGGCGTAGATTGCGAATTTCTCACGGAGGCTCGCCAGATTCCGTTTCATCTTTCACCCTTCTCAGTCTAACAGAGGTGGTGAAGATTTTACGTTTTACTTTATTTTTGAAAACGCTATCTTATTACATTGCTTTGCATAAACTGGGAATGCATGCGAGGCGTAAAAACGAGCCGCAGTAAAAGATCAATGTTTGTTTTCCATTGGAAGGAAGGGAAAGCCTCAGTAACAAACATACGTTGATAATTTTTTTTAAAAGTGTTAGAAACTGCTTTCTTTTGAAGTGTAGATGTATCGCAGAACATTTGAAGATAAAAACAGGTTCCATTTCGTCTCCTCTTTCGCTGCTTCACGAAACCTTTTAAGGGAGCAGTGGAGCATGCAACGTAATCGTATAGTCCCTTTGTTTTTTGTCTTGGTTCAACCTCGTGCATTTTTGCAGTATACTGTTATTAGATGCCTTAGAACCAGATACAAAACGATGGAATAGCGTTGTTCTGCAGAAAAGAAAAAACGTTCGAGGTCATTGCGGAAACCGCATTGGAGTAATGCGAAAGCACTGACGCCTCCTTGCCACTTCTAATTGCTCCTCTTTGTCTTTAATGGCTCCTCTTTGCCCCTAGTTGAAGTTTGTGTGCATATTATGTGGTCTGTCACTTTTGGCCATTACTGTACGTCACCAGCTAAAATTTGTAAATACGCGCCCATATTTCCTGTGAATTCTTTCCTTTGCTTTGATCAGCGTCATTTAGCACAAATAACATGACGTCAGCTAGTTAGCACAAAACAAACAAAATAGCGCTTTTCATTCGCTGTTTCTCAGTATAGATTTAGAGAGCAGATGCAAACAATCTTCTTGAGTGAGGAAGAGACGGAGAAAGGAAGAGGGAGGAGGAGGTCTGTGTGCAGAGAAGTAGGCCCGTTACACAGTGGCGTGCTTTCGCCTCATAGCTCAGCTCAGGACAAGGGACGGACCGCTTCTGCGAGTGATGGCCGCGCACAGTGGAGTGCGCTTCGGTGATCAGTGAAACGTCCAGGTCGTTTCTGGAAGGAGAGTGGCTACGCTGAGACGTTACAGTCGTGCCGAGCTCTCGTCTGCCCCCGAAACATTTTTATCTGCAATCAACCCCAGCCGGTCAAGTTAGGGTATTTGGTTCGATTCTGGAGTGTTGCTCTTGTCGCGTGTTGTTTTGTATTTTAATGTAAAGTGTTTGTCACTCGTCTGTTATTTGTGTTGTTCGGCAGGAATTTTGTTGCCTACCTGCAGGCCTTTTTTTTTCGTTGTTTGCGGTTGACAAAGCACTGTGCCATTGTATCCCCACTCCTGCCTTGGCCACCAAAAGGCGGCTGGCATTATTGAATAAATAAATAAATAAATAAATAAATAAATAAATAAATAAATAAATAAAAATAACGATATAGTGAGGCGTGGCGGCAAGCACAGAAGAAGCGCGTCATTGAATCCAGTTCTGCGAGCGGCGTTCTTCAAGAGCGCGCGTTCCCTGCGTTACAAGAGGCAGATACTACCGGAAACAACGCGAGCCATGCCATTACGGGCAGGCATTTGGAGACAGTTCTCAACATGAAGGCTCCAATCTGCATTTGTTTGCTTTCATGGGCGATTTGTAAAGCGTGCTTTGCAGCAGTGTGTGTTGAGAAGCCACCTTAACGACAATTCAGGAACAGGGTTGCAAGGGGACAGTTGTGTTGCTGAAATCGAGAAGTGATTAATAAATAAGCTTCTCGCTACTTAACGTAAGATTATGTCAGCAGTGGTAATGGCGGTGGTCTTCATCGTTATAGTCACTAATCGACTACTTGGCTGTGGAAAACAACTTTGCTGAGGATTAGCGACAGATGCGTAGTTTTAATTGTAGGCCTGTTAGCAACGGGCGAGCTTATTTAAGGGCCATTGATTTTTCCGGTTCCTCATTGGGAACCTCCTCCAGCTTACGATTGCTGACGCCCTTTTCTATCGTTGAGTCATCCTACGTGCACTGTAAAGAATCTCACAAATTGTGAAGTAAATGCATCTCTGTTAGCGCGATGGTTTCACCTATCGATTGCACAAATTAGACGAAATATTCTTCGACTGAAGGGCGGTCTTAGTGAGACCCGAGCCTCCTTTGGATCAGATAACTGGTGCGTGTACGCCACAGTAAAGGGAGAAAAAAGTGCACATGTCACACGTGAAGAGGTGCTGCTGCTTCCGCTATCGGACTGAGATAACGCCTCAAAATGCAGGCGAAAAAGGACACAAATACGTTTACTTACCCCTGGGCAAGACCGCGTGCCGCGGCGAGAGCCTGTTCTGGTCGCAGAGCGGAGTCGAGTCAATGTAGAGCTGGACGGCGTCGAACAGGGCGTCAGCGTCGGCGATCTTGTTCTCCATGTTGGTCATGCTGGGGCGCACCAGAAGCACAAGGCTGCGCATGCACGAACATGACAGAAAGAGCCTTAGGAGAGCAGAACTATTGCAGAGCGTGTGCTCTCAAGAGCTTGAAAGAGAGGCATTCAATAGGTTTTGCCTCCGGAACTATACCTTTGGGCCAATGAAATGAAAGGCCTTAAATTTAAATGAAAGATCGCGTGTGTTCTTTCAATGGTCAGCATCGGCGAACAGGAACTTATGCTACTGATCCTGTGAGCACTGATAGAGAGAGAGAGAGAGAAATAAAGAGCAAGAGGGAAGGCAGGAATGTTAACGAGAAGGGAGTTCTGGCTGGCTACCCTTTATTGGGGAAGATGGTTTGTAGTAAGCACGTCATAGTGCTGTGAAAGAGCACATACCAGACTTGTGTATAATTGTAACATTCTGGAATTGAATTCTTGACGAGGAGGCTAAAATTACTGATCACCCTTTGTGTGGCAGCGATAATACACCGCAAGTAAAGAAAAATGAAAAGTCAGGATATTTATTCAGAATTTGTATATTGTAGCAGCGAGTAATTACCTCTCACAAAGGTCAGAAATGCATTCCTGATTGCTATCCAGTCCTCGCAGTGTTTAGCGTATCAGATTGGAGAGGGGTTTTTCAATGGTAGGAAGCAGCCCCAAGAGGTTGAATAGGAAGGAGGACACCGCACGGAAAGCAGGCCGCATGTTTCTCGATTCGATGATATGCTGTAAATCCGTGTTTTCTTTTAACGCTAAAAACGCATTTGCGAACCTAGCAGTGAAAAGTAAGAAATCCGGAAGGCAGGGACTTTATTATTAGAAACATGAAAACAGCTATTTAAGCATAGCTATTGTAGGTTTGCGCTAACTCTTTCCTCAAAGGATTTGCCCCACTACGAAGAAGAGCACTCGACAACATGAAGAACAGTTGTACTACACAAGTATTCGTTAAACATGTGACAAATAAAAAAATATGTTAAACAAGAGACTCAAAGGCAAAGTACATGCTGTAGTTTTAACAAGCTTCATGTTCTCGTATATTTTTGCTTTCTAAAGGACACTTTGACCCAGCTTGAGAACTACAGCTACAATTTTCAGATTTTTATTACTATATGCTTGTTAGGAAGCGACTTCATATCCGGTGGCGGTTTCTGTTCATTTTTGTTGCACAACTCAGTAATTGTGTGAAACTTCGTCTGCGGCCCAAGGCCTCTGAAGAAGTTCCATAATTAGCAATCTATGCTTGCTAAAATATGACGCAAGCTTTAAAAGGAAGGCACGTTTCTTACGGCATCGGTTATTCTTTTTGGTACCGGCTGAATTTTCGTGTTCTTTGCAGCTGAAGTAGTGCCCGTTACCGACAGAGTATAATAGAGATATGAACGCACAAGGCGAAAATAAGTCTGCTGTTAGCGGCCGCAGGTACAGTTCGAAAAGTGTACCAGGGGTTCCAGCTAGCATTAGCAGAAGAATAAAAATATACCTAGGCCAGATAATTGGAGGCAACTTCTAACATGTGATCGACCACTACAATCAATAAGAGAGAACCTTTTTTTTATTGAATTGAATATTTAATAACCCCGAAAAATATTTGTTTCCAGCGGAAGTTCTGTTGCCAAATTGCAAAGCGTGCAGAAAAACGACTGACTGAACGAGATTAGTGAGCAGGTGAAATTTGACAAAAAATTATGCATACCCCACGTAACCATGCGCATGCGCGCAGCGACTGCAGCGGTCTCAAATTAGTGGTTTTTTGAAGGAAGAAAATGTCGCAAAACTGTCTCACATCTTGGACACCTCAACCATGTCTTGGTGAAACGGAGGAAGGTGGGAGTGAAAGGAGAAAGAGAAAGAGGTGCCGTAGTTGAGGTTCTCCGGAATACAGTAATTTCGACCACCTGAGGCTCTTTTACGTGCACTGACATCGCAAGGCACACGGGCGCCTTCTACGGTTCGCCTCCAACGAAACGCGGCCGCCGTGGTCGGGTTCGAACCCGGGTGCTCTGGCTCGGAAGCCGAGTGCCCTCAACGCAGAAATCATGAACATAGCTTTGTGCGATGGTGCTGCAAATGTGACGGGTCGAAAGCAATGAAGTGGGCTCTGGCAGCTAAATTAAGGTAATACGAGTGATCGGGCTGCTTTCAGTGCGGGAAAATTCGCAGGTCATTCTGTGCAAGAGTGAGGTTAGAATACCCTAGCAAGCCGTTGACAACGCTACTGACTGCTTGGGTAATTTTTCAAACCAGTGCAGACACGTTTGTTGGCCATTGCAAACACTTATTTTTCTTTTTCATCATTATTTTCATTCATTAGTTATCATTTCTCTTTTCTTTTATTGATGCAGGAAAGAAACTCATCTATAGTACACATGAAATTAAAAACTCGTGAGTTATACGTTTTTTGTAACGCTCTACAACTGTCATCGGGAATTTCGCCTGAAACGCCATACCTGAAAAGCTTTTTTTTTTCAATTTTCAATTCAGTTGAACAAAATGCGAGAATGCTCTGAATAATTATATAAAGCAGTTAACAATATTGCTAAAGTTGCCTCCACCTATCTCGCTTTTATATATTTTTATTCTTTGGTTAACGGTAGCTGGTACACCTGGTACGTCGTCGTAATTAGCCGTACTTCTGTGTTTACTAACACTCACTATTCCGTTATACAAACATTCTAGCCAGAAATTCTGCCTACTTCAGCTCGGTATTCAGTTGAAAAAATTAAAGTGAAATTGAGATCAGGAAGACAAGTTTTTTTGAATTTTTATAACACTTGGCTAATATATATATATTGCTTAGTTGATGCCTGGAAAGAAAGATATCATCGTTGAAAAAACATATTCATGCAGTTATTCGAGTTCTCGATTTTGTGATAGACTCGGCAACCCGCCCGAGACCATGAGATGAACCAATGAGTAGCCGTACCATAACTCTGGGCGATCTCAGCACGACAAAGGAGGTTCTGCTGACGCTGGTGCTCTGGTCACGCCTTGTACTCCCTGCGAGCCAGGTTGCTTGGGTCCGAATCAGGAGTCGCCATCTGTTGGAACAAAGTAAAAAGTGGAAAGGCCACCAGCTCCAGACATCGGCTATTTGTTTCTCGATGCTACTTTTTCAAATTTAAACCGGTCTATATCGACATTTCCCCGCGTTCTATGGACAAATCAGGTGCGTTTAGTGAAAACGGAGCTTCAAGAAACGGAGCTTAAAATAGTTAATTTCAAGAAATGTAGTCTCCGTATCGTAGAAAAGGGCAAAAAAAAAGATATACAGGTATTGCGGCCAGAGACAGTTTTAGCAGCCAAACTGAAATGACCAGTAATGATTTTTTCCCAGATCTCACACACCAGCATTTATCTTGCGGCAGCGGTCACATAGTCCATACTAGCGCTGTTGTACTCGCTAGCGTCACAAATTTGAATGGAGTGGTGGCCGAAGATATCTCATATTTCCACTTCGATATTTTTAACAATAAATACTCGTTTAACTGTCTAACGACGGACATTAGGCGGACAAAAAGTGAGATAACTGTTTTTCTTAGCGAATGAAAGTTGTTGAAGTTGTTCACAGTGTAAATTTAAAAGACAAGAAAAAAAAAAGCGTGCATTGAAGATCCAACGCGACTTGAAAATAATGAAGTAGGAATCTATAAAGGATATAGACGCGACAAGGATGGTATAAGATGGTCGCAAACGCGAACCAGCGGTCCGTAAGAACGTCAAAACAGATATGACGAGGAAAACGCAGCTTCGGTTGGTCGACGGGTGCTCGAAGTGAGGAGATTGAGAAATTATCTAGAATATCCTGGCCGCGTGCGAAGCCAAGCGGGAATATGTGGAGGTCGCCGCTCCTCTAACATGTGCTCAATGCGGCTGAAGCAGATAAATGTAAATATATTTACAGGATAGCATTAAAGGTCCCTTCCAGTTGAACACCCAGTGTCGGAGTCGTCATGACTGGAAAATCCTGATTACATTACAGGAACAGTTAATTTGGGTCGCTAATTAGCCTCACTAATTAATATTGGTGTGGCTAATTAGTACTCTGAAATAATTCTTGCAACCTGGAAATCCTTGGCGTTCACTGACATTCGAACACGGGAGTGTTTTGCGTTTCACAGCCGTGAAAAACCTACGTTATGTTTGTGGTTGTCGAACCCTCGTAGTGGTCGAAATTCTTCAAGAGCCCTCAATTTTGTCGCCTCTTTCCCCCTTACTCATTCACTTCCACCTTCCCCCTTTCCCTCACGGCGCGGTTAAGGCGTCCACTAAGATGTGAGACGGCAACCGCGCCTTTCATTTTCTATTAACCAATCATTTTGTTTTCTGCTAAAACAAACTATTAATCTGCATGTTTTAGTAGCCTGGATACCTGATACCCACTGTCGGTGCTCTTCTGAATTAAGCATGTTGTTGCCACTGGTCCCCCCCCCCCCCCCCCTCCGCCTCATTTTTAGTTTTGCCCTCTTCCTGTGTGAAATGCTCACGCAAAAACTACTGTTTAAATATATCAATTCTACGTTAAGTTTGGCAGTATGTGGTCACAAAGAAGCTGGTCGGGGGCTCTAAACTGTTTTGCATCGTACTAGTGTTGTCTATTGTTTCATCGTCGTCAATAAGTTTTTTTGTGCGAAAGCATTGATAGTCCCATAACGAGAAAAGCCGGCGGCGTGTGTTTGAGCCCCAGTGATGGTGGTGGGGGTGGTGCAAACGTTTATTTCTTCTCAAAAAATATGAAGATTGCTCTAGGGTCAGGCATAGCGTGCCTCCCCTCACAAACATTAGGTGGGGTCCCTAGTACGGGATGCCAGTGGCTTCCGCTGCCGCCATTGCTCGTTCGACCATGGCCTTTCGGGATTTCAGGTCGGAGCAGGCGAGTAGGGTCGCCTCCCAGTCCTCCCGGGTGGGGCTTGGGTTGGGGGCAAAGGCAGGTTTGGAGGGGCACGCCCACACCACGTGGTAGAGGTGCGAGGACCTTTCCCCACAGTGCGGGCACACCCCGGAGAAGGCAAGGTCAAAGTGCGTTAGCGAAGCCGGGCACATCATGGTGTTCGTGACGAGCCGTAGAAACAGGCGTTCCTCCGCTATCGTTAATACTTTACAGGGGTGGGAGGTAAAGTTTGTGTCTATCGTGGTATAGTTATTTCCCTGAAAGTGTAGGCCGGCACTGCCTCCTTGTTCTTCTGAGGAAGAAGGGGATGAGGTTGCGCGGTTAGATAGCGCGCGGGCCGCTGCATCGGCTGCCTCGTTTCCTCGTAGCACCGAGTGGGCCGGAGTCCAGACTATGAAGCCGTGGGATGGACCTCCTGCGTACGAGTTGTTTTGCAGTAGCCGGTAGGCCAGTCACGGGACTCTGCCCTGCTCAACCTTTCGAAACACCCCTCGCGAGTCGGTTATGATTGTATTGGAATCGGAGTGTACGTGTTGCCGCTAAGAAAAAAAAATCGGAGGGTGCACTTGAAATTGATCTCGTGCTGTGAAGGCGAAGACGCGCCTTCAAACGTTCATTCCACAAGCACTAAATCCACAAAGGTCCGAGTGAAACACTCCAACACTCGAAACGCTTGGTACGACAACGCCGGGATGGAGGCGCCCACGGAGCAGAGCGGTTGCTGTTAGTTTTAAAAATTCTCGGCTGAAAATAATGGGGTTTAACAGGCCGAGGCAGCCCGCGGGCTATGATTGAACGTCGTAGTGAAAGAATTCGGAATAATTCAGGCCATCTCGTGTTCCTGGTTGGAATTCAGTGCCAACTAGCAAGAACGAGAGGAATGGATAAACACACACGAGCGCTTCTCGTCCTTTGTCTATTCGTGCAGAACTACAATTGTGAAGCAACTCCACTACGCCCAGGTCAGCATCCTCTTTGACCTGGGGATCTTTAACTTGCGCTGACATCGCACAGGACACTGGGATGTCTTAATGCATTCTATGGCTGTTTGGCGTCGAAACAAGGCGTCGGCTTTTACCAGCAGCAGAGGTCCCAAAAATCGCAGGTGACATCACCGTCGTGTGAAAGAAAAAAAATTGTCTCACATAACGCCGGTTTACAAGCAAACCACCAAATCGCATCTCAGAAAAAACTATTAAATGGATCTCCGGGGCATAATGAAACAAGATAAAGTTTCTACTTTCCGCAGACGCCGCCGCGGTGGCTCAGTGGTTATGGTGCTCGGCTGCTGTCCCGAAAGACGCGGGTTCGACCCCGGCCGCGGCATTGAATTTCTTTAGAGGAGAAATTCTAGAGGCCCGTGTACTATGCGATGTCAGTGCACGTTAAAGAACCCCAGGTGGACGAAATTTCCGGAGCCCTCCACTTCGGCGTCTCTCATAGCCTGAGTCGCTTTGGGACGTTAAACCCCTAAACCAAACTTTCCGAAGACAATTTGTTGTTGATGAAACCGGCCACCGGCTAGAAAGGTGAAATGCCCAATCACTGAGCAACCTGCAGAAGCTCACCAGTGCGATTTGCAATTAAATTAAGCGCTGTTATGCATTCATTTTGCTTTTGTACGCTTCTTTCGAACCAGTCTGGCTGATGTTTTATTATCCGTGAGTGAACTTCTTCGGCTCTTTCTTATCTTGGAGTGTTTAAGGAGAGCTTGTTTTTTGTACATATTCCTAGTTTTAGCTTTGAATATCACTAGCTCCTGCTCTCAGCCTTATGTTGAGCCTAGTGAATAAATTATCAGTTAACTTGAAGTGAGGACTGTCAAACGACCCACAGGCCAAATCAACACCATAGTATAAATACGACACTATCTTCATTACGTAAGAGAATACCACTGCAATACAAAATGCGGCACCAGTGGGCGTTAACTATTCGAAGATGAATGCTTAGGGAGCAAACCTCTACTTGTAGTAAGCAAGCTTGCTGCTGCAATGCAGGGTAGCACCAGTGGAGTTCCGGAGAAGTTAGCAAAGAGAAGTTAGGAGAGAGCTGTCGTGAAAGCTGCTTCGAACGCAGCGTGTTGACAGCTGTGTGCAGGCGGGGTGAGCGACAGCAGCTAATATTATAACGTTTGCACCAACGTGACTCGAGAAATATTATGCTTTGATAAGGAAACGCGAAGCGTAATATTTGCTCTAAGTTTGCTGAATCACGCGGGAGAAACGGGGATCTGCAAACACTTCATCTCTGGTAGCCGGTATAAAGAAGACTGCGGGTCACTGATTGCTTCTTTGCGTTGGCGACTATCGAATTAGATTGGGGCCCACCAATATTTCGACACTACGCGCCAGAAGAGTGGCCACTGCTTAAGCAGCCTTTTCTGCCCCTTTCAACGGAATCAGGTAATCAGAGGGTCGGCGACGGCGGGTCCTGGGATCATGTCATATAGTACCTCGTTACTCCTGACAGAAATCCAAAAAAAGGGCATTACAGTACTCTACGAGATCGTACCGTTGGAAGCTGACCGAAGTGTATGTTTGTACATGCGCGTGTGTGCAATAGCTGCCAATCTCCTCGATCCATTCCTTTTCCTATCCGCGGACAACCACCCGTATCTGCACCCGGGCTGGCAAGCAGTCGGGCCTGAAGAAAGGGCTTTCAAGTGGGTGGCACAGGGTCCCAGTTGCGACACTGGGGCTGCCGTCATCGGGACTCGGTTTGTCCGGCGTCTTCGCAAGCGCCCACTGTTTCCCTACGGGGCCGACGGTGAGGCGGCAGCGAAAATGAAAGGGGAAGAGAGGAAGCCTGGTAACTGAATCAACAGAGGAATTGCGAAAACCCAACGACGAAATACCGCAGTGCTGGAGCGCACTGGCCACCTTCCTTCTCCTCTCCCTTGCACCGGAACAAGAGCGAGGAAACCAAAGTGCAATATTGTTGCCGAAAGGAAGGTATAAAAGAAGGAAATAACTGTTACAAATGCGAACAGCATCCTGCTGTGTTATTCTTAACATCGGAAACTACC
Organism: Amblyomma mixtum; assembly: GCF_055824585.1. NCBI lineage: Eukaryota > Metazoa > Arthropoda > Arachnida > Ixodida > Ixodidae > Amblyomma > Amblyomma mixtum. Next base: position 17,236,623 of record NC_143012.1, read on the forward strand.
GAAAAAAAGCAACGCCAGCGAGAGCAGAAGCAGAAACTATAGACGGAAGATGACATCGTCTTCATTAACCCGCTGCGGTGGCTCAGTGGTTACGGCGCTCGGCTGCTGACCCGAAAGACGCGGGTTCGATCCCGGCCGCAGCGGCTGAATTTCGATGAAGGCGAAATTCTAGAGGCCCGTTTGCTGTGCTATATCAGTGCACGTTAAAGAACCCCAGGTGGTCGAAATTTCCGGAGCCCTTCACTACGGCGTCCCTCATAGCGTCAGTTGCTTCGGGACGTTAAACCAAAATAAACAAACAATCTTCTTCACTAAGAAGAAGTAGAGCGAATAACATGTCTGAAAGCACGTAGAAAATAACAAGAAAATTGAGTGCAGGAGTTGATGTGGCGGGTTTTGTTTACGCGTTGAAGAGGAGTACGAGGGGGTTCGAAGATTACTCGGTAGTGCTCCAGTGGTGGCAGCGTATCTCGGAAATACGAACGAATGTGATGGCCTCACATCTGCAGGGCGCAGAGATGGAGAAGGAGTTCTATTTGCAGGAAGGGCCCGTGTTCTTTGTGTGTTGTCGCCCGGAGTGGATGTGAATCTAATTTTGGGACGGGCCGACCTCCAGCGGACGCGGCGCCGTGCCTCACCACCGTGATAATTCCCGTTGCGTTCTGTTGGCCTTTGTTCATTCTGAAAGTGCGGTAAATTTATGTAAGGGTATGATGCTACAGCAGATATTGTTGCAACATAGTTGACCTTCTCCTTTGTTTCCTGACTCGGGGTAAACTGTAAAAGATATTGTTTATGTTTCAGGCTTCTTGCAGACTTCTAATTGTGGCTTTTCACTCGTAGTAAAAATGCGAATAAGTCGTAGTAAACACAGACAGGTTTCATGAACGTCAAACCAGAATCAGGTGACGGTTAAGCGAGCGCCGCCGTAAAGGTACATTTATAGTTTGTAGATTCTAAAGCTCAGAGGATGAATTCTAGCTGGCCTCATTTGCCTCGCGCAACATAAGCGCTAAAAAACTGATGGTTACAGGTGAAACGAATGGGCTATGAGAGTGATGCGGAAAGGTTGAGCAGAAGGCAATTCCAATTGCATATACTGACTTCTGCGAAGACTGACGTTAACGGCTTCCGTTTCCAACGCAGGCACCATCAGTACGGCAGGCAGGAAATGTATGGTGCGGCGTGCATATGCGTCACAAGTTCCAATGACGTTCACGCACATGTTCACCGGATACTGCTTATTTCCAAAGTGCAGCCGCCGTGATGGCTCAGTGGTTACAACGTTCGGCTGCTGTCTTGAAAGACGCGGGTTCGATCTGAGCCGCGGCGGTCCAATTTCCATGGAGGCGAAGTTCTAGAGGCCCGTGTTCTGTGCGATGTCAGTGCAAATAAACGAACCTCAGGAGGTCGAAATTTCCGGAGCCTTACACCAGGATGTTCCTTACAGCCTGAGTCGCTTTGTGGCGTTAAACCCTCGTAAACCTTTTTCATAAACCTTATTTCTCGACTGCATTCGTTAAAAATGGCAGATTTTTTTCTCCACAGAGAGGGAAGTTCGAAGTTTCCACGAACGTGCGCAGGGCTTAAAGTAAGGGGGGGTCTCGGTGACTTCTAGGCCCCCTCCACAAGTATTGACAAGGGTATCGAGGCCCTGTGTTCTAAAATGTAGGGACTGAATGAAGATGAAGCAGGCCACCATTTTCTATTATTTCCAAATACTGTTAGCCCTTGCGGGCTGTTACAGGGTGGGAATGGTATAGTCAGTCAGTACAACACAGTTCCAACTCTTTTACAAAAGTTTCAAGTGAACAAGTTTTGTTGAATACGTGTCGGTCAAGGTTATTCCATTCTATAATTGTTTTAGACAGAAACGAAAACTTATAGACATCAACTGTCGGCGTGTATGACATAACTGCGAAGGAATGGTTAGTACGCGATGACAGTCTTCCAGGTGGTCGCAAGTACAAGCTGGAATCCAGATTGAACATACTGTGATAAAGCTGATAAAAAAACTTTAGCCTAGCAATTTTTCTGCGAATAGTCAATGTTGGTAACTGCGCTCATAATAGAAGTTCTGATACGGACTGCGTTCTTTGGTAAGACGAAAATATAAACCTTGGTGAATACAAGGGGGGTACTGCGCACAAAGAGACAAGGACAAGAAGATAACGCAACAAGCGCAGTTGCGTTATCTTAACCTTACTGCCAATCTTTGAACACGCTCAACCTTTTCTGCAAGATATTGCTGATTCCGATCCCAAACTATGCTTGCGTATTCCAGACTTGGTCTTGCTATTGATTTATATGCTTGTAGTTTGACATCCAATGGTGAATCGTTTAGCTTCCGCCTTAGGAATCCAAGTTTTCGTTGAGCTGCTCCACAAATGTTTTGCACATGATCACTCGAGTTTAAGTCATGGCTAATCCTGATAACTAAATATTTTAATTTACTAGAACGCTTTAGTTCTCTGTTGTTATGTATGGGAACACTACTGGAGTCTTTTTGTTCGACACAATCATAGAAGTTGACTTATCGTAATTAATGTTCATGTCCCATTTCACACACCAATCATACACAACCTTCAAGGAGTCACTCAAGAGAACTTGGTCTTGCATGCATTTTACGCGACATAATAACACAATATCATCAGCAAGCAAGCGCGCTTCGACGAGAGGCTGTACGTCATTTGCAATATCATTAATATATTGCGTGGTCAGAACATTTCTTCTCTCTCGTTTTGAAAATTTCACTCTGACTTTTAGGATTGACACCGTTTCTAAAACCCGAGACGGAGAAAAATAAAATGGTGGCACCACTAAACGAAGGCCAGAAGAAAAAAGGAAAACCTGTGCCGTTGCACCACAAGTGAGACCAGAGTTACCTACTCAGCTCCAAGGTTACGCAACACAACAACGGGCACACTGGCTGAACATGGGGTCGTTTATATCAGGTCGATGTCATAAAAAGAGAAAAACAACGACCATTAAAAATGATTTATTCTCTTTGTATGAAGCGATGTGTAAAACAGGCCGCCAGCCGCTTTTATTCTTTTCCTCACTATTTCCCTGTCCATCTATTCTGGACTCATGAGAAACCCCTTTTCGATGTAGCCAGAATTCGAGCACTGGACGTAAACCTTTACACGACATTAATTATTGAGCAAGTACCCTCACCTCAAGGCAAAACCCCTGCCTTTTACCGACAGAAAACCAACAAATAACTGCAACTTTCAACCACTTCTCCGCGTGATTGTTACTACTGAGCTATGACTTCAAACGTTAATGAGTAGCTTCACCATTAAATGGGGCTTTGAGTTCAGCATTAGTGGGGAAAAAAAAAGTTATGATGATTTCATGAATTTGAATCTGCTCTTCTTCGCTTCTTTTTAATCCGAAAAGTTTTCCGCCATTTTTTCGAGTGACTACGCGGAAAAAATGCATACACACAAGCGAACAAAGTCATTAAACGGCGCGAGTGGCTCTTAGAGCCCCGCTGTTAGAACGATTAGCTCTAGCCACGTCGCTCCCACCGAAAGTGCGCGCCGTGATGACCCTACTGTACCGAGCCTAACGAACATCTTGAGATGTAGGCAGTCATTCCTGCTCGCTCTGATGGAAAGATACATATAGCGTGTGTCTGATAACGACGACGATCTTGCATCTCCTGCGTTGAAGGATGTCTTTCAGCTGTGGCGCGAGCGAAATTTCGAAAAGGCCAGTGAAAACTGTACTCTTTGCATGCGTGTAATTAGGTACCAGAGCCCGTTCTTCGAAGTCGCATCAAAATTAATGTTGCGCAAGGCAGCCATTGCATTGTACTTGCAAATTAACGTGCGTTTTTGCTTGATTGAATTCAGAAAGTAGACGCCACGGTGGCTCAGTGGTTATGGCGCTTGTCTGCTCACCCGAAAGACGGGGGTTCGACCCTGGCCGCTGCAATCGAATTTCGATGGAGGCGATATTATAGAGGCCTGTGTACTGTGCGATGTCAGTGCACGTTAAAAAACCCCAGGTGGTCGAAATTTGTCGAGCCCTTCACTACAGCGTCCCTCATAGCCTGAGTCGCTTTGGGACGTTAAGCCCTATAACCCAAAGCGAACGAAATCGGGAAGTGGATTTCTCTCAACATAATTACACCTATATGAAAGTAACAAGAAAGAAAGCTGTCTTCGAGTGCACTCCCGTTTATAAACGAGAGTGCGCGAGAGTGCAGCGTACTTTTTATTCCATTCTGTTTAGAGTGTTGTTTCAGACAGCATATGGCCTTTAAGAGGCAAGCGCATTAGAAATTTCGTAACACACTATAAATGCACTTACCTTGCGTTAATTTAGTAAGCACGAGTGACTTTGTGCCATATCCCTCGTGTGATGATGGGATGACTCATTTTATTTGGTTTCACTAACTTTATCGGAGTTCGCAAAAAGCAGACATAGAACCTTGCAGGCCATCTTGCCATCTTGTGGCGAAGCCGAGAAGCTCAGTCGGTGTGCACCCCACTGCGTAGCGCCCATGAATTACGTCACTGGGTCACGCTTTCATTAGAGAACACTTACTCTAAGTGTTTCTGAAATTTCGCCAGATTGCGAAAACGTCGTACCAAAAACTCGAAAACGTGAGGGAGTACTACAACACGATCATCAAGGAAGTGCTCTAGTAAACAAAGCAAATGAGCTTTCCAGTGTATTTCCATCGACATTTCTTTCGAAACCGCTTGAAACGCTTTTTTGTTTTTTCGGATCAATACGACCAAGCCGAAGCGACCACTTGCTGAAGCGCCCCCTTGCTTTGCGTCTTTTCTTGTCCGTCGTGTCTGCGCGCTGGCTCGTAGCAATGAATCTATACAAACTAGCCCCTTGCTGAAATCTGCTCCTAGCTCGATATTGAACCGGGCCAAATTCTCACTCGCAGTACGAAAGCGACTCTGCCTTTAATCTCAGCTTGACGACACTGTATCAGATGCCACGCAGGGAAGAAATCCCCAGGAGAGCAGAACAGGCTGAGAAACATGGTCCGACGAAAATCGATAAGTAATTAGAGAGAAGACCTTTAGCCACTTCTAATTCAAGTCATTCTACCGGGTGCAGCCATCAGCGTCTAAGAAGTAGGTCAGGCTTCGGGATTGAAGATTACCAGACCCTCTGCATACCGAAGCTGTAGTGAAAACGTAGAATGCGGCTATGTCGTGCATTGCTTGTCTCAGTCTGAGACCTTCTGACTTGATGGGAACATTTTCCTGAACATAGCGATGGGCGCTAGATGGGAAAGTTGCTCGCTGCTGATAACATGCAGCGAAGACCTTGAAACATCTCCTCGAAACTAGAAACATCTCGGCACAGCCCTTTACGAGTGATGCCGCCACCAAGATATTATTGTGAAAGCAGGAGTGAAAAAATTAAGATACACATTATTTCGGTTTAACATTTTTTTGTCCCCTCGAATGAAATTCTGTTCTCTTTCTCCCTAGGCTTGCACCTCGGAAAGCGTCGCCTGCCAACACCTCCTTTACTTCAATGCCAGTCATATCGCTCACATCGTAGTGGGACCTGTTTGGACGCCTCGATTCGTTTAGTCGCCGCTAGGTGGCGGCAGTTAAGTGGAGCGGCGGTATCTGCAGCCAAGCGCAGTGCATCGTTCAAGTTTAGGTGCTCTTCGGATCACGCGTGGAGAACGGGACCAGACCGACTGCGAGAGTGACTGCGTAAAATAGATGAGTACTTCCCTTTTATATTTATAAAAGTGTGTTTAGTTTTTTAGGCTGGTAGGGGACGTGCAGATTAAAGAATAGAATTTAGGGCAGTGACCGATTTTCGGCCGGGACTATTTGGCCGGCAGTTTTCTTTTTTTTAACTTCTAGGGAGATAGCTATTTTTTTCTAAGTGATCGATCGGCATTTGCGGTAGGCAGAATTTTATTTTTTCTGTGCACGTGTTTTCAAGTGTTTTTTGTCTTGAGCCTGTAGATATCTTAGCATTTGGTGGAAACAATAATCGATTGTTGTTAAGATGGTTAAGCTACTGAAGGTTAGATGTATGGAGTATGAGGCGTCGGTGAATTTAAAAGAAACGCGGTTCGATTCGGTGGAGGAGGCCGAAGGCGCAGATTTTATGTGCAATTTCTGCGTATTAGGTGCACGCCTGGACAGGGCTGAACAGGCGAACAGCAAACTAGTGCTAAGGATGGATGCTCTAGAAACAGAGAGGCAGAGAGGGCAGAGAAGCGCAAGCTTCAAGAACAGCTTTGTCAGTTGCAGTCAAAAACGATTGACACCGCCATTGGAAGCCACAATGGAGGGCATTCCAGCGTCAGCCACGTGGATGGGGCTTGCATTGGCATGGATAGCGAGAAGCAAGTAAGACAGACATGTTCAGACAGGAACAGCTACGCACAGGTGGCAACTGGGAAGTCGAGAGGCGATACTGAGAAAGGGAACGAGCTAATTCCAGGAAATGAGGGCACAGTCGCTTATAAGAGGCAGCAAGATCCCGAAGTTAGGAGGGAGGGGCAGATTACGCTAGTGCTTATCGCTGGTGACTCAAACATGAGGCACTGCAAAAGAGCTATTCTTGACTGTGTAAAGGGTGGTAGGCGGGTAGCAGTCGGGGTGTTTCCAGTAAGGGCAATGGACGATGTTCTGAGAGCGACAAAAAGTGAACTTTCCGAGAATGTTGCAAGGCGTAACTTGGTAGTGGTAGCGGCGGGGATAAATGATGTCCTGAATGGTGACGCCGCACAAGTAGGGAAAAGATTAGCAGAGGGAGTTCACGGTATAAGGGCGATAGCACAGCAAGCGCAGATCGTGGTGTGTACAGTGCCGGAGGTACAAGGAAGGAATAGAGATGTTTCTAACGACGTTGTGAATCTTAATCGAGAGATAAGGCAGTTAAGCCTCGAGAAAGGCTTTGAGGTGGTAGACATAAACAAGGAAGTGTACAGAGCAGGCTTGGGCAGAGGCTTTGGACGAGATGGCATCCATTTCAGTGGAAGGATAGGAGAAGAGATAGGCTGGCGCCTGGGAGGCCGAGCGGTAGCTTTTTTAGGGGGTCCACGGTGGCTCAGGATCAGGACGTAGGGGTAGGGGGAAGCGAAGTAGTAAATGTTAGAATGGCGGCTGAGCCCAACAAAATGGCTACTAGAAGGCCCAGAAAGAAAACTACGAATAAGAAATTTAACGCCAGGATCAGTCACTTAAACATGCAAGGGGGTAGAAAGAGAGCGAAATGGCTAGAAATAGAACAGCAGTTAAAGGACGAAGAAGTAGGTGTGTACACTCTATGCGAGACACATCTGAGGGATCTAGAAGATCCACCTTTAATCGATGGCTACGAGGGGGTACCCAAAAGAAACCGGACTTATTTTTGTTTGAACTTATTTGTTGACATTTTAAGCACAGACCTTCAATCTCCTTCAAAGTATTCCCCACTTGCAATGATACGCTTGTCAAATCTGTCATTCCATTTTTCAAAACATTCTTTAAATTCATCTTTCGTGATGCTTGACAGTGCTTCCGTCGTTTTTTTCTTCACCTCAGCCACATCAGCGAAACGCTTTCCATTCACTTATTTTTTCATTCTAGGAAAAAAAGAAAGTAGCACGAGGCAAGGTCGGGAGTGTATGAGGGTTGAGAAATAGGGGTCATGCCATTTTTGGTCCAAAATTGTCGTAGAGACAGGGCTGTGTGAGCAGGGGCATTGCCATGATGGAAAAACCAGTCACCCGACCGCCACAAATCTGGCCGCTTCCACCGCACACTGTTGCCCAATCTTTTCAAAACATCCAAGTAGAAAGCCTGGCTAACTGTCTGACCCTGCGGAACAAATTCTCAATGGACGACTCCTCTCACGTCGAAAAAACAAATCAGCATTGTTTTGAGGTTTGGTTTCACCTGACGACCTTTCTTGAGGCGAGGTGAATTTGAAGTTTTCCATTGGCATGATTGTTGCTTTGATTAAGGATTCGATTCAGGAACACTTGAGTTGTCCCCATAGCATCGTCCTTGTACATCTTTCTTAATATTTCAGGAGTTTCCATTCAACTTTTCCCGAGCAAGAATCAGAATTTCACCGGCGCACGCTGTTCACGAAAATCAGCCATTGCAAAAACGACACTCACACAAAACAGTCGTCACTCTAAAACTATGCCGAAACTAGTCTGACCTTCTTCAGCGACGGCACTCGGCTTACTGACTCTGGAATGTTAGTTCTATGCGCTCCTAGTAGGAAAACGCGGTACCACAGAAGCTTTGGCGACCAAAAAATTTAGTCCGGTTTCTTTTGGGTACCCCCTCGTATGTCTGGGAAGGGTGCAACAGAACAACGGAGAAAAAGGGAGGAGGAGTAGATATGCTGATACATCAAGGAACAAATTGGGAAAGAATAAAATCAACTTGCAAACAACATGTCTGGGTATCAGGTACAATTGCTGGTAAAAGGAGAAGGCTAGCGGTAGTTTATTTAGGGACCAGGGACAAGTGCAGGCAAGAAAACAAGAATCTACTTAAGTGCCTCAATGACGACATGAAGCAGCTCGGAGACGGTGTCGATTTTATTCTGCTTGGAGACATGAATGGCCACATCAAGGATCTGGATGGATACACAGATTGTAACGGGACGTTGATGCTAGACTTCTGTGAGCGGCACAACCTAGTTATTGTCAATAGAGAAACTAAATGTGAGGGACAAATCACGTGGGAATCCCGTAGCAGGCAAACAACCATTGACTACTGTCTAATGTCGCAGGGCATCTATAGCAAGCTCGCAATAATGGAAATAGACGAAGAGGGGAAGTACCGCCTAGGAAGTGATCATAAACGTATTAGTCTACAGTTGGGAGCCCCAGTCGAAAGTGAAATGCAGCGAAGTCAAAAAGGCAACGTAAAATTAAACGATGAACAAATACCGCTAATAGCAGCCGATATAGAAGAAGTAATCGAGAAACGCCCCATGGAAAAGTGGGATTATAATCAGTTAGCATTAATCGCTACAAAAATGAAACAAGTGAAAGGAATAAACCGCTGGGGAGGAAAGGGGAAGCCACGTGGAATATGGAAATTAAGGGGGCCATCGAACAACGACGGGCGGCTTCAAGGGAACACAGAGAAGCAAAGAGTACGCACTTATCTGAAGAGGAAATAGGAGAAAAATGGGAATCTTATCGACAAAAGAAACAGCAAGTTCAGGTCCTAGTCCAGGCTAAAATAAAGCAGTCCTCTGATAAATGGCTGGCTGAAGTTCGCGAGGCAAATAAAGGGTGGCCAAGAAAATTCTGGAACCATATAAGCTTGTTGGGAAAAACAAATAAAAGAACGCAGGAACAGATTATACATGCCGAGGGAAAATGTTTAGAGGGAGACGATGCTGTGAACTACATTACATCATTTATAGCTGCGTCTTTTAGCAACGACAATGGGGTAATCTTCCGAAGTGAGGCGGCAACACAGGACAGCACAATAGAGAACAGCTTAGAACTGACTAGTCTTAGCTGGAAAAAGGCGGAAGGAAATATTCCTAAAACCACATCTGCAAGGATAGACGAAATTCCAATTAAGCTGATTAATTAACTTGGCCCAAGAAGCAAGGAAGCGCTGATAAAAGCATTGGAGACAGTCATAAAAAATAAGCAAATTCCGCACAGCTGGAGACAGAGTAAAATGAATTTGATTTACAAAGAGAAAGGAGATAAGATGAACATAAGACCATTCCGTCCGATTACGATAACATCTGTTATGTACAAGCTGGCAATGCAGGCGGTGAAATTAAAAATGCAGTCATGGGTAGAAGGTAATCCGATACTCGGGGAACTTCAGAATGCGTTCAGAAGGGGTAGGCGCTTAGATGATAGCCTGTTCGTGCTTACCCAGTGCATAGAAATAGCTAAGGCGGAAAACAGACCTCTGTGTTTAGCCTTCCTGGACATAAGTGGTGCATACGATAACGCGAACAGGGAACTCCTGTGGAGCACATTCAAAGATTTAGGTATCGGTCATGAAGTAATTGATTTTCTACAGGAAATCTACCGAAATAATAAAGTTGAAATTACATGGGAAGGGGAAAAAAGTACCGCAACTGTGGGGTGCACAAAGGATTAAGGCAAGGTTGTCCTCTATCACCGCTGCTGTTCATGCTTTACGTGGTAAATCTGGAAAGAAGGCTAGAAGAAAGTAATCTAGGTTATAATCTGTCGTACAGATTAGGCGGAAATGTAGTTGAGCAGCGACTCCCGGGTTTAATGTATGCGGACGATATTGTACTGTTAGCAGATAGCGAGGAAGATTTACAAACTTTGATTAATTGCTGTGGAGACGAAGGAGACACTCTAGGATTCAGTATTAGTGCAACTACATCAGGTGTGATGATTTTTAACGATACAACTGATCAGGTGCTTACAATACAAGGCCACGAAATACCCAAAGTGGCCGAATAAAAATACCTCGGGATATGGCTAAACGAAGGGCAGATATACACGGAAAAGCATGAGCAGGCTCTAAGGGCCCAAGGACGAAAAGACGTCGGGATAATGAAACATAGGGCATTATGGGGGTACAACAAATATGAAGTACTAAGAGGTATTTGGAAACGAATAATGGTGCCGGGACTTACTTTCGGCAATGCGGATTTGTGCTTAAGGGCAGAAGTTCCGTCGAGATTAGACGTAAATCAGAGAGCTGTTGGAAAATTTGCACTAGGTGCCCGCGGCAAAACCACAAACGAGGCAGTACAAGGAGATATGGGCTGGGCATCGTTCGAAGCACGGGACGCTAAGAGTAAAATACTATATGAAGAACGCCTGAGGAAATTGGACGATAACAGGTGGGCAGCTAAGCTATTTAAATATTTATACAGGAAGAGCGTTGACTCACAGTGGCGGAAGGGAACTAGAAAACTAACCAGTAAGTATGCCGGTCATGAGGACGGAGAAAGAAAGAGCATTAAACGACAGGTTAAAAACGCGGAAGTTAAAAATTGGATGAATTCAATCGAAAAGAAACATAGAGTAGAACTATATCGATACTGGAAAAGGCAGATCAGGAAAGAATTTTTCTATGATAACTCAAGAGGCAGTGCCCTACTTTTTTAAGCTAGGTCAGGGTGTCTTAGAACTCGCAGCTACAAAAAGAAATTTAACGAAGATGATGACACATGTGCGGTGTGTGGTCGATATGTGGAAACAATTGAACACCTCATACTCAAATGTGATGGTATCCATCCGGAAGTCGATGCAGGCACAGTCACTCTCCCGGAGGCCCTAGGTTTAAAGATAACAATGGTCATGCAAATAAATCTGCAGTAGAAGTTAGCAAAAAGTAATTGGAGAATTGATGGCTGAAAAGCAGAGATGTGGCATAAGGTTAGAATTGTAGGAAACCGTAGGTATAGATGATGGCGAATGTTAATGAGAATTGCCAACACAGTAAACAAAAAAAATTAATAAAGAAACGCTGACCAAGGTGGCAATTGCCGCCACGCCGTTTCAAAGGGGGCGCTCCTATCCATTCATTCATCCATCCATCAAACAGCATCGCTGTGTCATCAGTCTTACACGAGAGTGTAATCTGCCCTGCAAATTTTTATTGGACCGAAAATTGTGGTCGGTCCCCCTCTGCCCGCTGACCGTGGCGAAGTGAACGGCAGCCTCTCCGCGGCGGAAAGTGCTAACGTACTGTCAAGCCGCTATTAAGAGCGGCGGCCGTTCACTTCGCCGCGATCAGCGGGCACGCTCCGTTTGCTCGAAACGCCGCTGCGACCGCTGCAATTTGGTAGCGCACAAGCGTAGTCACGTGGTATTTTTTAATAACTCGCGGGTTTCTTTAGATGCCGGAAAAAAGGCCCCCGTAGGAGATACGATGCTACAGGAAACTGGATCGGTTGTTTATAAACCTGCTCTACAACCTAACGTAACGGTTCTGGCACTAAAATGAATATTTGAAAATTTGCATAATTCATCTTAGTTAATTACTAATTAAGTGCAATAAAAATATTCTGAGGAGCGCCACATGATGGCGAACAATGTATCGTTGGTTTCAGCGGGCTGCGATTTACAGCTTTTTTTTAAATCATTGGTTCAAGTTACGTGAAACACCCTGTAGAGCTTAACTTACTGGAGTAAAGTAAGCCGAAATTAATTTTTGCCAGAAGGCCGAAAAAAAACAAATTGGTGCAGCTTACGCCTTGGGCCGGACATTCGGTGCACGCTTTTGGAAAAGTGAGCGTGAAGCTATAGAAAAGGGTTGTTCTACTGCTAGTGGCGGGCAACGGCCAATTCGTGGGACGAAACAGATATTCGCTACGGGCAATCTTTCGGCATTTCTGCTCTAGCGATATTATGGTAACGTTCCGGGACACCGTTCAAACACAGTTGCGGCCATAGCCAACCATTCTCTGGTGCCCTCTCTCCTATCGGTTTCAAGGTGACGTAGCACTTGTATGCAGCAGCGTGAAAGATGCCGGGCAGTCGAATGCGATAAGGCAAGAGGCTAAAATCTAGGTGAAACAGTGCGCTCCGCAGCCTAAAAACAAAAACTGTGACCAGAGCGTCAGCTTTTTTGTTTGACACGTGCGAACTAAGATTGAAAATAAGGCCATCCGCTTCTTCTTGGCACGGCGCCGAGAAATGGCGCGGCTTGCCCTAAGCCTACCGCCGCAGTAGCGAGGCGGCGGCAGCATGGCCGCCCGTTCACTGGTGCTCGGGTGTAATTTTCTTAGTTCTTTCTCACGTCATTCGAAACAGAACTCTTGCCGAAGTGCCACAGCTGCCAGCCTGTCGTCCAAGTGCGGTGTTTTCGGCGTCGCCTCTTCTAAGGGTGAACTCGGCGTGCGTGGACGAAGCCTTCCCGAAGCTTCACCTGGCACAGCGAGCAATGTAAGTGCGATTACAATCAGTCAGTTCTCCAACTTGCACTGCTCAATTCGCGAATTTTGCAATACTAGAGCTTTTGTTAGCGTGAAAAGCACGTTGAACGCGCATACGAAGGTACCGTAACGACCTAGACTTACCCCAGGATATTTCTTGCGCGAGTCGTCGTGGAATAGATGCAAGCGATGATAGGCAACACGCAGTGATGTGTACCTGAAGGGTGATCGCTGATCTAGGAGTCAAAGGAACGCCCCGAGGCGATCGTCTGTTTTAGAAAGCAGGGAGGGAAGTAAGCACCGAAGTTGTCGCTCATTGAGTACGGCAGGCTTAGCAGTTAGCTGCGCTGTTCTTCCTGGTACCACAGGGATTGAACCTTCGTTCCAGTGGATTAAAGCAATCTCCCATAAGAGAGAGAGAAAAGGAAATGTGGTGAGGTTAGCTTGGAGAGGATGCCAGTTTGATGCCCTGCACTGGAGGAAATGGATGAGGGAATGTGAAGGTGTATGTGAAACAGTAGAGCGCCTTAAAGGCCGCTCTCCTTAATAACACGCCAGAAGCCTTCAGTGATCGGGTTTGCACAAGGCACGCGATTGGCTCGCATCGGCATGCGTTCGCGTGCTCCATCTTTCATATCGACTGCACTGGCACGCACATGTTGACCAGGAGTTCCCAAGTTTTACCTAGCGTTCAGGCTACTCAAGTTCCATGAACTTCTACAGGAAGCCGGCATTTTACTGCCGGCTGCCGGCCTCTGTATGATGTGTCATTCTACGTTCGCACCACTAAGCACACACCGCTTCAATAAGCGACAACTGGTAAACAGGAGCTGAGAGCCTTTCACATGTCGAAAGACGCGGGTTCGATCCCGGCCGCGGCGGCTGAATTTCGATGAAGGCGAAATTCTAGAGGCCCGTGTGCTGTGCGATGTCAGTGCACGTTAAAGAACCCCAGGTGGTCGAAATTTCCGGAGCCCTTCACTACGGCGTCCCTCATAGCCAGAGTTGCTTTGGGACGTTAAACCCCAATAAACCAAACTAAACCTTTGACATGTCATCACAAGCCCTGGGCGTGAAATTCGGGACTGTCAGCGTTGGCATACATTACCCCATCACGCGTCGCACTGGGCATTAACCCGTCGCATTAGAAAACGTTCTTGCGTTCTCTTTATTTTGGTCCCTTTTGTTCAGCCATATCAAGCAGAACCACACTCATGCAAGCTGTCGCAGACGCGATGAGCTGCCCAGTTACAATGCTATCGGATTCATTTGGCTATCTAGGCGCTTTTCTGCGGTTATCTTTACTCTCAGCATTCTTCACCGCCGGCGCGGGACCTTAGCAGTGTCTTTTTGCCACGTTTTTCGTACATGCGCCAGAAGTGATTAGAAGGCTGGGAGAATGTCGCAGTATTTCACGGATGATTTCGCGATGTTCGAAAACTGTTGCCGAAGATGTATGGATGGCGTTGGTCAAAAATACCGGGTGCTTCACTTAAAGGGGTACTGAGGCGCTTTTCGATTCTGCTAACCCTCAGGGTTCTGATGTAGACTCGTACACCTGTGAAATGTTTTTTATTATTTTGGATAAAACACTGGCTCAATCAACAATTGAAAGCACTGCATTCAAATCTCCCGCGCGAGCGCAGGAGAGGAGAACAGCGGAGAGGGAAACCTCGACCATGTCGGCTAACGTGACGTCACGTTGGCCGACATGGACGAGGTTTCCCTCTCCGCTGTTTTCGTCTCCTGCGCTCGCGCGGGGGAGATGAACTCAGCGCGTTGAGGAGCCGGGGATACTTTGTGCCACCCGAGCGAGCTGTCAGCGAGCGTTGTTTATCTTGCTGCGTGCGTTGTTGCTCGTGTTGGGTGCGCTGCGGCCGTACAAAACGTGGCAGCTGATTTTGAGCACCAGATTCAACGCGAGGTATTACTCTGTGTTCTGGTGCACAAACCCGCGACTGTGTCGTCTTCTACCATTCCCGAAAAATCAAAATCTCGTAGCGCAGAAGGTCGCAGAGGGACAGAATTTCAAGCCAATCAAAGCAAGCATACTCTGCTCGAAGCACTTTCGTCAGAGCGGCTATACATGCAGAGCTTGGGCTTTCAGTCAAAAAGACACTGCTGACCGACAACACGATCCCTTCGATTTTCTCGCGTATGACATGCGTGCAACTATTGCCGAAAGCGGATCCGCTAAAATAAGGAACATAAGGCAAAGGCTTCTATTTCCAATTCTAATTCCATAAATCACTTTGCGACAGTTGAGGTCTTTTTGTGTGTGGAGCTTTGCGTGAAGCGTTCACAGCGATCAGTCCACGGAGAGTGACCCCGCGATGGGACAGGCAGCTTCATCGTGTGGCTGCATCTGCGTGTGTTTTTTTCTTCTAAGGGGACACATCACAGGCAACTGTGCTTATTGTCGCGTAACCCATTATCGGCAGGATTATTCGCGGGTGGGCAGGCTATTGAGAAGGGTCCACTGTGTCGAAGGTCGTGGTTGCTCTGCAAGATGCTTTCCCGCACGTCACGCACCTGACATGCTCACGGTGCCCCTGCAGAAGATTTATAGTGACTCTGGCATGTGTCTCTCTCCTCAGTACAAGCGGAAGATATGTTACGCGGTATGTTATGGCGCACATAATGATTTATATAGCTTCAAGAGAGTTCCACTGTCGGCAGGTGAGACGTTGGAATTGTGCCTGATATAGCGCATAGCTAGCGACGAATCAGACCTAGAGTAGCGTGAGGCGATTTACGTGCGGCTGTCAGCCGCGGTGTGCCAGTCCCAGATGTACGAAGGAGAAGGCCATGAATACCAACACTTCTTACCAGAGGAATCGGTGAACTATCGTAAAATTTAAAGGGGGAGGTTTCCGTAAGCCGGCTTTGTTTCCAAAGCGAATGAAACATAATTTATCAGGCAAGAGAGTTAGATCCAGAGATGGGAGGCAAAATGCCAAGACATCCAGGGCATGCTTGAGGACCGACTGATGGATAGACGCGCATCTGAGTGACAGCACCACAAGGTTATATCATTGGCATACGCAAGCACACAGATAGAAGGGATGGTCTCTAGGGCCCAAACCAGAAAAATAAAAGCCTTGTTAAATAATCTGGGAGAGAAAACGGAGTCCTAGGGCACTCCTTTGTTGGAAGTGGAGTTAAAAAGGGCTTTCCGTGGACACATACACTGAAGGTTAGATTTGTTAAAAAGGCCTGAATGGTGAGGAGAAACCGGTGATGGAGACCAAGAGTTTGAAGGAAGGAAAGAATGGCAGAGTGAAGGATGTTATCATATGCCTTTGTCATGTCTGTGGTGATCACGGTTCGAACAAGGTGGCTCTGCAGAAAGTGGTGAAGCATGTCAGCAGCCAAAGTAGCAAGACCGTCCTCCATTCTAGTTTGTGGGCGGAAACCGACTTGGGAATCTGGGTAACAATGAAGGGATGCCAGCCACCACGACGAGCGTGTGACGAGAATATTTTTGTAAAGCTTGCAGCTTGTAGGCGTGTGAGAAATTGTACGAAGGGCCAAGAATGATACCGGAGTGTGACTTGACCTGGGTACTGGAACCACAATAGATTTCTTCCACTTTCCTGGCATGACTCCAGAATGCCACACTTGGTTGAAAGTATCAAGTTTGGTTTGCAAAGCACTCCCTTCCAAGTTACGGAATATGTCGTCGTGCCCGAGAGTAGTGGTAGTTTTGAGGCGGTCGATGGAGGCCAGAAGCTGTCATTGTTAGGTTAGAATTAATCTCATCGGAGGTTTCTGTAACCGATAAGCCAGGAGAAGATGTAGAGGTGCAGTCATGGTGTGATGAAAACTGACGGGCAGCTTGTTGTGCCAATGTATCCTAGCTTATCCACATTAAGCGCGAGACGAATGCTCTGTGCAATCTGCAACCCAAGAAGAGCATTCCATGCTCTGAAACACTCTCAAAAGATTTCGATTGCCCTGAGTAGAGGACAGGTTGGCACACCATGCAGCCCAGCGTTGCTTGCCTAGTTGCTTTGCTTAGCGCCGCGCACGTGCGGTAGCCGGTGAAGAGCAGGAGGAGCCGAGGGGTCATCCGGATGATTAGAAGCATAATGATCTGCCTGGCGCCGAATAGTCCCGAGATTCACAAGGTGCATGTCTGGGTTTGGCTCGTCTTCATTCACAGTAGTGGCAATAGTGAGAGTTGCGAGAACAGCAGAGAGAGTAGACAGTGCTGAAGACGGGTTGAATGTAGATAAACGATTGTCTGTGCGTACAGAATCCCATGATGTTATGCGTATGCTTATTTATGCGTATTTTCCGTAGACGCGGAGAAGTGAGGGAGATAAAAATAGGGCAGTGTTCACTGCCCCAATTATCTGATTCAACAACCCAACGAGGTTTACCGGGGCCTAAGCACCAAGTCAAGTCAGGTGAATATGGGCCACGTGGGTAGTAGAGGTATGCGCGTGGTTTCAAAGTTGTAAGGAATGATCTGAAAAGCTTGCTTGGATGTGTGCACCCGTTGAGGAAGCCAATCGGTAACCCCACGAAGTGTGTGCGCCTTTAAGTCTCCACCTACTAGAGTAGGGATACCAGAGTTGGTACAACTCAGAAAACGAACCCATCCAAGATTTGGACATGCGTAATCAGGGTGGCCATAAAAAGAAACTATAGAAAGGTGTGTGTGTGCAGACTTAACAACAAGGGTGACGACTTCTTGACGTGGGTTATTGCACCACCATGGAAGGTCGAGCAGCGTATGGGGATTGAACTGTGAATATAAATTGCAGATTTACCTGGGCTGAAGGAGGAGGCGATGCAAAGGCGAGTGGGATAGAGGGTGAAAGGTATGCTCTGAATCCTGAAAGATGTAGTAGTGAACAATGCTCTTGCAATAGGAACGCCCATGACTTCAGCTTTCCATCGTGAAGGCGCATGTTCTCTTCAGAAACCTTATTAGCGAAGCCTAGGAGTGACTAAGGACCCTGGAACGAGAAAAGTACCGTGACCATTGGCGAGCGTCTGCACGGCTGCCATTTTCTGCCCAGAGCGGGTAGAACTCTGGCCGCTGGAGCATTTTAGCATGGATTTTAAGAGGAATAACACATTGCGAACGACTTTAGTGTGCTTTAAGGCCTATAAATAAAACATCCTGTTAGTCTGTTTCTGGCTAAGTAACAGTGCGTTGCAGCGATTTGCGCTGCGCGATCGCGAATTTGATCACGGCAGTGTGTTAATAGGAATACAATTCAGAACGATGTGTTTGCGTACTTCGGCGGGCGCATTTAAGCTGTGTTAACAGAGGGAGCAGTTGGTTCTGCATCTGTGATTACTGCGTGTGCTTGGTTCTACAACAAAAAAGCACTTGCACAAACAAAGCATTTTGTGTGTGCAGTTTTTGTTGTGCATTTTGTGTCAGGAGGGTCTGAGCAGCGCACAGTAATCAAACATAGAATTAGGCGTAGGTGCAAATGAATTAATTTGCTCCCATTTTGTCCGAATTTCAAGTGATCAGCTCGCGAAAGATTGACCCTACGATTGGTATGGCAAAAATGCTGACGGTTGGGAAAAAATTCCTGGTGCTGTAACATGGGAAGTTACGCACTAACCATGTCTTCGCTTCAACACCTTGGCGCTGTGTGACTTGCTGCTGTGGTGCATGACATCATTATAGTGTACTGCCTGCGGACAATACTTGTTTGCAGACGCGTAGGACACGTTTAAAGGTTTTTTCAAATATAAAATGCACACCGTGATAATAATGGTCTGTGTAAAAAATAACTTTCAAGTCATCACGGACGACACTATAGGGCAAATAATGCAGTAGGTCACTGTTTCGAACACATATGTCGACGCAAACCTGGGAGAACTACTCTTACATGAAATGCTGTTCCAGGATCACCCATGATTTTGCTTTTGGTTTAAGTGCGCCTTGAATGGTCACTTTCCTGATATACCAGCCAGCCAAATATCGGGGATGTTTTGTGAGTGCAGCTCAGGTATATACATACTCTAATCCGACGTGGAGATCAACGAAGGTTTCTTGTGTGCAGGGCTTAATTGCTTATTCGTTTATTGATGAATCAACTGCAATGCAGTACTGTATGAGCAAATTGAAGATCCTACAGTGAAGCCAACTTGGTTCATTATTTATTTATTTATGTACATACTGCAGACCATGGTTAGGTCCAAGCAGGAAGGGCAGGTTCACAAAAAGCAAAATTATAGCAACAAAAATGCAACAATACAGCAATGCAAGACAAAGCAGAAAAAATACATAATATGCAATATCAAACATGGGTGAGGAACGCGTCTGATTTTTCAGGGTTGATTAGGTTCGGTTAATGAGTTCCAGTCTGATATGGTGCATGGGAAAAAAGAAAACTTGTACAAGTTAGTCCGGGCAAAATGTGGTTTTAAAAGAGCTTTGTGATAGTGTCGTGTATTCCGTGTTGGCATTGGGGAAAGATAAGCAGAAGGGTCAAGTCTGAGTTTATGGTTAAGAAGCGATGAAAGAAAATCTAAACGAAAATTTGGTCTTCTTATCTGTAGTTCTTCAATACCGTTAGCATGCATCAAGTCTGAGGGGGAGTCAGGGGGTAGATATTTTGAAGGTACGAATCTAATTACTTTCCTTTAAATGTTCTCGAGCTTTCTTATGTTAGACTTTGTATACAGGTCCCGAATTATGCAAGCATATTAAAGCTTGGGTCTAATTAGAGTGTTATAACCTAAGAGCTTAACGTTAGCGGGGGCGTTTCGAAGTTTATGCCTTATATAACAGAGCTTACGGAATGCGAGTGAACAGATGTTATCTATATGAGAGTTCCAAGAAAGGTTATTAGTAAGTGTTACACCCAAGTACTTTGCGGACGCTACTTGTTGCAATGGTGATGATTCTAATTTGTATACACATTGTAGAGCGTTTATCTTGTTATGCAAAGAGAAATGCTTTTATCTGCGTTCAGTGTCATGTCCCAGCGCTTGCACCACTGTACACTATTAGTAAGCGTATTTTGTAGGTCACTCTGATCGTTTTCATTGCTAACATCGCGAAATAAGACAGTCATCAGCATATAATCGAATATGTACACCAGGGCAAACCTCACCGATGATTTCGTTAATGTATACAGAAAGAGTAGTGGCCCCAGTACGCTCCCCTGTGGCACACCTGATGTGACTGGGAGACAGCCAGACTGGTGCCGACCGACTGCAACATGTTGACTCCGGTTAGTTAAGTAATCATTTATCCAGGAAATAAAAATAGGCCGAAGTCCAATAGTTTTCAGCTTTAGAATTAGGCTGTGGCGTGGAATTTTGTCAAACGCTTCACTGAAATCTAGAAAGATCACGTCAATCTGGCCGTTATTGTTAAGTGATGCCGCAAATGAATGGGTAACTGAAACTTGTTAAGTTACTGTGGAAAACCCTTTGCGAAAACCATGCTGGTAATCTGTCATTCTGACAGATTATGATGAGGACTCCAGGTTGTGGTGTAGCATAAAAAGCGTCACCACTGGCTTTTGAAATGCACAAGTCTGCATTTCAAAAGCCAGTGGTGACACTTTTATGGTGATTATGAGGGCACTTACCTATTAACTGAGGTGAAACAATCAATTGCTCTACTCTGTTGTGTTTTCTTAGAAAAGGAAGTTCCTTGAAATGTTTCGTTCTGTCCAAACAGGACCGCAGTGCTTTAATGTGCGAAGTCTTGTGATGATTTTTTTCACAAGGAAGTGCAACTATTTATGGCTTCACGCATCATTCGGGCTGTGGCAGAGTAAAAACGAAGCGTCTTTAGCTTTGGCAATACCTGTTGCTGCTTTTTTATAGTGACCCATGCTACAAGAGATTGGCACTCATGCTCTGGTACGCTTTCCAGACGTGGTACGATCCGACGAAAGTCTACGAGGTGTGGGGGGACCTGCTAAAAGCATCCGCAGATTCTGGAATCGTGGAGCAAGCAACAATCAGGTAGGACTCGCCAACGCCCATCTTTGAAAATTGAACAGCGAGTGTACTGGGGAATATAACGATGCACTTTGGTATCGTGGATTTATCGGTACGAGTGGAATAAGGAACAATCGCATGAAACCGTAGCGCTCTTCGCGAAGAATTTTATCGAAAGCCGAACTCTCATCCACATGTTGAGCAAAGGTCATTTACTACTGAGCGCACTAAAGCTACATAGCCCCGCCGCGGTGGCTCAGTGGTTACGGCGCTCGGCTGCTGGCCCGAAAGACGCGGGTTCGACCCTGGCCGCGGCGGCCGAATTCTAGAGGCCCGTGTACTGTGCGATGTCAGTGCACGTTAAAGAACCACAGGCGGTCGAAATTTCCGGAGCCCTTCACGACGGCGTCCCTCATAGCCTGAGTTGTTTTGGGACGTTGAACCCCAATAAACCAAACGAATCCACTCAAGCTATCTACGACTGCTTGTAACGAGTGCACAAGCACTGCACAAGAGGGTCATATGCAAGACCGAGGTTAGTCATCCATTGCATTCAATTTCCTCTATTCAGGCTTTTCGGTCTTTGAGCCTTGTTGAGAGAGTGTGCACATGCTTCTGTTCGTGGATCATTGTTGACTTGTGAGTGGAACTGCGACAGATGCCTTATCGTATGATACTCTGCAGACCGCTGTAGACTGACTGGCACTGCGAGTAGAAGGTCCACAGCATCGCTCCTGTGCAACTATGCATCCATAGATCCCACTTACGGAGACAGACCTGTCTATCATCAGGTGTTGAGGCACATACAAGTATACATGCCCCTTCAATGCTGCTGAGGCTAGAACCTGGGAGAAACACCACAAGGCAAGTGTAATTGTTTTTTTAGGAAAGGAAAGACGCTGAAACTGTCTCACTTCTGGATAGGCACCTGCCATTTCCCGGAGAGGGAAATGAGGAAGGTGCGACTGAAAGAAGAAAACTTACAGGATTGCACTTAGGTCAGCTTAAGAGCGGAAATGTGAAAGCCTTTCCTTTATTTCTCCCCAAAATTTTCGGTTTGAACTTTTAGTTTTAGTTTCTTTTTATTTTAGTTCATCCGTTTGTTTTTATTCTTTTTATTTGTATTCTTTGTTTGCTTTATTTCATTAGATATGTGTTGCTTAAATTACCACACAACCTATGGTTGACAGTTCATGCAGACAAATTCTGTTTACAACTTCCGTCCACACCACTCATGAGCGAGGAAAGGCTTGCGCCTTGAAATAGAAGTCCGATATCTGCATGTTGTTCCTGGCTGCTGTTGGAAGTAATGCAACGACAACTCCGCGTTGTCGGTCCCGATGAGAATGCGAAGACGTTTCTATCAATGTCTTTTCGCATCTCACGGCTGTCCTGCTCAGTGCATTGAGCTGATAGACACGCATTGAAGGAGCAGCATTGCTGGCATGCTGGTGGAGTTTCTGTCTTCTTTCTGCCTTTATGTTTAGCCATTCCCTCTATAAAGCAGAACCAACGTAAGAGATTTTGGCAGCTGTGCGAGTCAGACTTTGCATTCAGCGAGGTCACTATACGAAGTAAATGGGAGTTTGTGCCCTGTAGCTGTGGTTGGGGTATGCAGGAGGTGATCAAAATACTTCTGAAAATTTCAATCAGCCAATCTTTTGTTCCTTGACACCACAATTAAAAGAAGCTCAGGACAAATCTGCCTTATACAGTGCCTCTCTGCTGCTATCGGTGCTGGTAGGGGAATATTGAGACGCCGTGCTTTGCAAAGTTTATGCTACAAAATATCCTTAAAGGGGATCATGACACCATTTTTCAGACTAAAGCTGTTCATTGCGTGTTGTTCGTTATCCATCTCGGAATAAATGGACAAAATACGCACTCATTTGGTGCAGCGAGTAATTTGTATTTTAAGTTTTAAAAGTTCTGAACCATATGGAAGTCAGGTAACACTTGAACGCTCGCGATTCGTGACGACATAAACTGACAGTCGCGTACTTGTTCACACTGAACGACTGAACCGACTGAACTGTGGGTATACTGAGCATAGGGGAATGAGTTGTTCTTGTTCAAGCTTGAGGCACAGTGGGGCGATGGGGGATGTCGGAAGGTGACAAAAACAGCAATGACCTTATCACCTCGAGCCTGCCAGAAGCTCAGAACAATGCCAACATTATTTTAATTCATAATGAAGTAGACGTCAAGCACTTGAAAAATTACAAACCTATCAGCTTACAGTCTGTTGCCTACAAGATATTTACTAAGACAATCGCAAATGGAATCAGGACAAAGGACAACCCTTGACTTCAATCTATACAAATTATCAGGTGGGCTTTCGTAAAGGATACTCGACAATAGAACATATTCACACTATCAATGAGGTGATTGAGAAATACGCAGATTATAACCGACCCCTACATATAGCCTGCATTTGTTTTTTAATTTTACCCCCAAGGCCTGGGCCGGATACTGCATAAGAATGGAAGTCTGGGCAAGTTGGTACTGATTCATAATTTTTGCAACAGTTTTGAGTCAGTACCAACTCGCCCAGACTTCCATTCTTCTGCCAGGGCCATTATAGAGAGGAGTTGATGATTGACATAAATGCAATAAAAAAGAGAACGCGAAGCAGACCTACACATACGATGTTGGCTAATGTGGTTCTAAAATGAAGAATGCCTTCAGTGCTGGCAATCGATCCGGGAAGGTGGTTTAAGTTTTTGGAAGTTCGGGGAGTTAAGGAGTCACTGCATGTTTTTGTCCTGAATTGTGTGATTACAACCTTGTGTGTGTGGTCCAGTCGAGATGAGATGTCAGAAGACGAAGGGATGAGTGTGCAAAGAATCTTCGGACAAATATGGAAAATTTTATGGAACAAGCAGATGCGAGAAAATTTCCCACGTTAAGCTAATGACGGTAGATTTAGCATGAGTTTCATTGATGATATGCTAGCAGTACGATGATAGTTACACAGAATGAAACGGAGTTATTTTGAGCAAGCTCAAGGGTGTAAGTTAGGTTAGCATAACTAGGGTCCCAAATGGGTGCAGCATATTCTAGTCTGCTATGAATGAGTGTCTCGTACAGGACCATTTGGACCGGGGTGGGGCCAGAAGAAAAATTATGACGATGGCAACCAAGCATGCGATTAGGATTGTAGATTATGATATTAATGTGAAAAGACCATGTAAGATCCGAAGATATTTTAATGCCAAGATAACGATAGGGAGTGACAGATTCGAGAGCGCTGTTATTTTGTTAATAGAAGCTAGGGCGGCTAGGGCTGGAATAATTTCTAGAGACACGTAAGGCTTTAAAATTAGATGTTTTAAGATCCATTTTCCACAAATCATAGCAATTAGTAATACCATCCATATCACGTTGCAGGGCATTTGTATCATCCGAACTGTTAATTTCACGAAAGACAACACTATCATCAGCAAATAAACAGATGTTAGAAGATGCACAGTCATGTAGTTCATTCATGTAAATTAAGAATAAGGGACCTAACACAAACCTCTGAAGCACCCCAGAGCCAATGGAAAGTAATGCGGAATTGTGATTGTTGGCTGATGCAGAATGGGAATGGTTTAAAAGAATTTTTTCAAGCCAAAGTAAAAGGTTAGGTTCAAGATTTAGTTTGTCTAGTTTGAGGAGGAGTAGTCGATTACAAACTTTTTCAAAAGATTTCTTGAAATCAAGAAATTTGCAGTCAGCTAAGGAACCGTTACCAATGATAATATGAAGATAGTGAGTAAATTATGCTAGTTGTGTTTCAGATGAAATTTCTGGAACCCATGCTGGGCGTTGTTGACGAATGGGTTAGTTTAAAAAAAGTTAGTGACTTGAGAGTACAGAATGTATTCTAGTAATTTGCAGAGGATACTGGCTAATGAAATTGGGCGGTAGTTAAGTAATTAATTTTCACTGATTTGTGGACCGAAACCACCTTCCCGACTTTCCAGTCAGCAGGAAGAGTGCAGGAGTCGATGGACTGCTGAAAATTCTTGGAAAGAATGAGTGATGAGTAGGCTCAGGCACTTTTCAAAAAATTGCTGTTTATTAGGTCGATGCTGGGGCTAGATAATGTTTTAAATTTGTGAAATAATTTTGCAATACTACTAGTATCAATGCAGACAGGGTCCATCATTGGGTGCACATAATATTGAGAATGTGGTAATGCTCGTATAGGACAAAGAACAAAATTATTATTGAATGTTTTGTTTAAGACCTCAGGGCATTCTATATCTGGCAGAGGTAGTCCGTCAGGATCTGTTAGGTGAATTGAGAGGACTTTCCTTAGGCTAAATGTGTGCGACAATTTTCGCGTATCATTAGTAAGCATGGAGGGTAAGGTGTTGTTGAAAAAATTACTTTGGTGTTTTTGAATGCAGTCGCATATGCGTTATTGGCTGCCTTATAGGCTCCACACTGAGTGTCTGAAGCGGAACAAGAAGCGTTATGAAACAGTCGTTTTTTTTTTCTCGTTAGATAATCTTTTCAGGTGAAGGTTATAGCCGGTGCGTTCGAGTTTGAAGAAATCGTTCGTAGGAAAATATGCTTATCGATTAGTTCTTGGCATTTGGTATTGAAGATGTTCCAATTATTTTCGGCTCACCGCTTTTCGAACCCATCCAGTAATAGAGACAGCACATTGTTAATAGACTCGAAATTCTCTTTGTTGTAGCCCATGATCGCTTTATTTAACTTGTTAGTTTCAAGGGATGGGGCATCAATATAGAAATGTATAGCTAAATGGCCTTTCATCCCAGGCATGTATATTACATGCGAAACAAGATCGGGGCGTGGTGTTAGTATTAAGTCCAAGGTGTTGACGGTAGCCTCGGTTAACATAGTTGGTTGCGTGACTGAGAGAACGAAAAACTGAACAAAGATAAAAAACACTGCCAACTGAGGAGAACAGAATAAGAATGGGCAGATTGGAAGACTAAGGAATATTCGTGAAGTAAGAAAGTATCATTAAGAAAATGTATCAGCAATAGGATACCGGAAGTAGGCGCTATTGATAGCATTGTGCAACTCTTCGCAGAAGGCTGATGTGAAATTCGGGCAGCGATAACATAGAGCAAGGACTATTACACGGTAATGGATTTTGACACATGCCCAGATAGTTTCAAGGCTGTTATCAATGTGGATTGCATATGACCCAATGGTTCTAGAAATAGCGAGCAGTGCACTGCCTCATTCGCATTGCGTGCGTTCGCAACGAGCAGGTAGTGACTGCTGACCCGGATCATGAAAGGAAAATAACTAGAATAACATGAATGAGCTGGAGCGCATATGGCAAGTTCTCTCAGAATATGAATGGCAGTTTACCAATATTCCTGAAGAGAAAAGTATACAAGAGCTGTATCTTACCTGTACTCACTTGTGGGGCAGAAACGTGGAGGCTAACAAAGGGTTCAGCTTAAGTTAGGGACAACGCAGCGAGCTATGGAAAGAAAAATCATAGGTGCAACATTAAGAGATCGGAAGCGGGCGGAGTGGGTGAGGGAACAGATTAGGGTTAATGACATCCTAGATGAAATCAAGAGAACAAAATTGCCTTAATGCGAAGGCAATATAACCATTGGTCTTTAAAGATAACAGAATGGATTCCAATCGAAGGCAAGCGTAGCAGGGGCCGGCAGAAAGTTATATGGGCGGATCAGATTCTGAAGTTTGCGGGGATACAATGGCCGCAGCTGGCAAATTACAGGGTTAAATATAGACACATAGAAGACCCTTTTGCCCTGCAGTGGACGTTGTCAGGCGTGTTCAGCACCAGGCGTGTTCACAGTTGGTTAACGTTACACATCACCACTGTGATCTTAATTACATCAGAACCGCATTATGTGCTGCTCAACCATTGGCAGACAAATTGGCCACTGTATTTTACGTACAATATAACCAACTCCCGGAGTTACTGAATAAGATAATTTTTTTTGATACCTATAAAATCTGTGTGTAGTAGTATGTTATACACCTCTTTAACATGATTCGAACGTTTGTACCTTTTCAGCTGAAACAATAGAAACATGCGTGCCTATGGTCACAGGATCACACTTGTGTTTTGAGAGTTCTCAGCATTTCATCTCTTTATTTAGTCCCAGTAATTTAAGTTGAGATGGTTTATATTATTGTTGTTTTCAGCATTACAGAACATAGCTTACACAAGCTTCGAAATACGAAGCATGCACATGCTTCAATTATGCAAGCATTGCCAAATTATGGAAACCACTGTTCTCAGAAACAAAAAAACTGTAGCGGTTCCTCATGAACGAATGACTTGGCATTGACACCAGCGGTTTGAGTTTTCATGTCCCTCCACACCACCAGACACTGCAGTTGATTAACTTTCATGACTGTGCCTGTTTTCCCTTTTTTTTTTGTGGTCACCTGTGCACCGTAAACTTTTGCTCCGGAATACGTTGACATTCGTTTATCTAGTTTATGCGACCACCTTGCAGTTTACCGGCCCTGCAGAACACATGATTCGACCTTCGTAAAGGTGCAGGAAAAATATACGGTGTAGTAATTTCAGGGTCCCTTTAATCAATGATTCTTGGGGAAATATGATGTGAACGAATTTCCAAAGCGCGTCCAGTATGCGGGGCTGTCAAAAATTTTGACTAGAGTAAATTATATGGACTCATTAGACGTTCATTTGTGTATATTAGCAAGAGAAAAGTGCTACAAATCCAAAAATAGTTTATTCTGCTTCCGGGAAGAGATATTCGGGTGCAGCAATGCGCTCACTCCGGCTGCAAATCAGCGCTCTCTGGAGCCACGCTTCTGTGTCCGGTTCTGACACCTCCCCATTAGCCACACGAGAACACGATGAAGGGCTCCCCAGTAGTGGAAGAGTTTAACTTTCTGCAAGGTATTAGGTAAACAAACAAGGTGTGTTTTGGAGATGTTTACAATACTTAGATGTTAACCAATTCATAACAGTAAGCGCTGCATTTGGAGGAGAGTAATAGCATCTGAGATATGGGAACCTTGAAATTAGGTAACTGTATCAGCTGTGGCGCCGGTAGACTCAGGTGGGCCGTTTCATCGCCCTCCCACGCGCCGTCGCGGTCCTCGCCTGCTCCGTTTTCTGGAGCACTGGCTTTTTTGGCCGCGTTTTTCGCGACGCTGGGTCTCTGGGCCTCACGCTGAGGCTTAGCTCTTCCCGGGTCCCCGGTGTTCGCGATTCTCCACCGGGTTTTTTAGAAAAAGGACACTCCTTGTGTCGATGGAACTGTACGACCAGGCCTGGGGTGCTGCCTGATCTCGGTGACTAGAACTGACAACGCACTTCCTCACCAGAGCAGGATCTGGCCACCCAGGTGTAGTACTTGGCCGCAACCTTCTATGAACAACCCAATTAACCCTCGGTCGTCAGTCCCCAGTGGCTGCGGAGCAACTGACCAAGGTGGCGGACAGACCTGTGACGCAGCGGAGGGTGCTAAGAATCACTGGCTCCGGATTGGCCGCCATCGCAAACTGAACCTAGCAACGTTTAACGCAAGAACCTTGTCCAGTGAGGCTAGTTTAGCAGTGCTGTTGGAGGAATTAGCGGGTATTAATTGGGATGTCAATGCTTAGTGAGGTTAGGAGGACAGATGAGCCGTATACAGCACTGACGGGTGAGCACGTACTGTGTTATCGTGGGTTAGCAGACAGACGAGAACTAGGTGTCGGATTCCTCATCAATCAGGATATAGCTGACAACATAAAGGAGTTTTATAGTATTAACTAGAGTGGCAGCTATCGTAATTAGGCTTAATAAGAGAGATAAGCTGAAAGTTGTGTAGGCCTACGCGCCTACATCAAGCCATGATGAAAAGATCGTTGACCAGATCAGTACACTGTACTGATGGGCGACTTCAGTGTGAAGGTAGGCAAGAAACAAGCTGGAAACCAGGCAGTAGGTGACTATTGCGTAGGTTCTAGGAATAGCAAGAGAGAGTTATTAGTAGAGTTCGCTTCGCAGATAGAAATAATTTACGGATCATGAATACCTTCCGCAAACGAGCCAACAGGAAGTGGGCGTGGAAGAGCCCCAACCGTGAGACTAAAAATGAAATAATCTTCATACTGTGCACTCACCCTGGCATCTTAGAGGACGTGGAGGTACTCGGACAGGTCCGTTGTAGCAACCACAGAATGCTAAGGTCTCGTATTAGCTTAGATATGAAAAGAGATCGGAGGGAATTAGTGAAGCGGAAGTCTATTAACGAGTTAGCGTGAGACGGAAAGTAGAGGAATTCAGGATTTTGCTGCAGAACACATTTTCCGCTTTAGCTGAAGATGACGACCATAATGTTGAAGCAATGAATGATCGTCTCACGGATATCATTACGGAGTGCGCTGTAGAAGTAGGCGGTACGATGGTTCGCCAGGATACCGAGAAGCTGTCGCAGGAGACAAGAAATTTGATTAGGAAACGGCAAAGCATGAGGATGTCTAATTCAATAGACAGAATAGAACTAGTAGAGCTGTCAACGTTAAAATAAGCGCAAAATAGCCGACATCAGGAAGTTTAACATGGAGAAAATCGAGTATGCTCTAAAGAGCAGAGGTAGCCTAAAAGCAGTGAAGAGAAAACTATGCATTGTAAAAACCATATGTATGGGATAAGGGACAAAGGCAATGTGATTAGCAATAAAGATAAGATAGTTGAAGTAGCCGAAGAGTTGTCTATACAGTAGCGATTGTTATCGGAATGTTACTGAGAGAGGCAGTAGAGCACAGCAATGGGACATCCCGCCAGTAACGAAGTGGGAAGGGAAGAAAGCCTTAGGAGCAATGCAAAAGGGCAAAGCGGCTGGTGAGGATCAGATAACAGGAGATCTGTTGAAAGATGGAGGAGAGATTGTGCTCGAAAAACTAGACACCCTGTATACGCAATGCCTTTCGACCTCAAGTGTACCTAGAGCTTGGAAAAACGCTAACATTATCTGAATTCATAAGAAAGGAGACGTCAAGGACGTGAAAAGTTAGACCAATCAGTTTATTGTCTGTTGCATACAAGGTATTTACTAAGGTAATCGCTATTAGGGTCAGGACAACCTTAGACTTCAATCAACTAAACGATCAGGCAGGCTTTCGGAAAGGATACTCGACAATAGACCATATTCATGCTATCAATGAGGTAATAGAGAAATGCGCAGAATATAACCAGCCCTTATATATAGCGTTCATTGTTTACGAGAAAGCATTCAACTCAGTACTAACCTTAGCAGTCATGCAGGCATTGCCGAATCAGAGTGTAGAAGAGTGTTATGCGAAAATATTGGAAGATATAACGATTGCACAGCTACCATTCTTCTCCATAAAATTCCAATGAGGAAAGGTGTCCGGCAGGGAGACACGATCTCGTCTATGCTATTCACTGCCTGTTTGCAGAAGATATTCCGGGGCCTGAAATGGGAACAGTTGGGGATAAGAGTAAAGGGAGAATACCTAAGCAATCTGCGATTCGCTGATGACATTGCTTCGCTAAGTCACTCAGGACATGAACTGCAAAGCATTATCAGTGAATTAGACAGGCAGAGCAGAACGGTGGGGCTAAAAATTAACACGCAGAAAACCAAAGTAATATTCAACAGTCTAACAAGAGAACAACAGTTCGGAATTGGTGGCGAGGTGGTGGAAGCAGTAAGAGGATATCTCTATTTAGGGCAGGTAGTGACATCTGATCTGGATCATGAGAGGGAAATAACGAAGATTAAGAATGGCAGGTTGCCTCAGATCATGAGTGGCAGTGTACCAATATCCCTCAAGAGAAAAGTATACAACAGCTGTATCTTACTGGTACTCACCAATCGGGCAGAAACGTGGAGGCTAAAAAAAGAGGGTTAAACTTAAGGACAACGCAGCGAGCTATGTAAAGAAAAATGACAGGTGTAACGTTAAGAGATCGGAAGCGGATGGAGTTGGTGCGAGAAGAAACGCTGGTTAATGAATCCTGGAAATCCTGGAGCGTGGAAGTGCGGCGTGCATAAACTCCGAAATGTTGAGAGTAATCGATAAGGTTGCTGTGAAATAAGGGGTTCGAAGCATGCAAGAACAGATTCTGAGCATTTATTTCCTCGTTTGTATAACAGAAGCCGGTTTCACTTTCCGTCACCAATTTGTTGGTGTTGATGGTTCTGTCGATGGACAACTGATCGTCACAGTCCGTGGTACTGCCCGTCGTCTTCCGCCACGGGCTGTACTTTCCGCCCCTTGCAATGGTGAATGCAACAGTGCACAATGATTAAAAGAACATTACTCGTGTGTCTTTCATTTATAACATGCTCAAACAGTAGTATCCAGCAAGGCGCGGACGTCATTATGTCTACAAGACACTCCTGTTATTCAGCCTTTAAATGATTGTACATGAATACTGTCGATTGGCAAAAAAAATGACATGTAGTGATTACACGAGAACGTATTCTCTCACGGTCAGAAATTAGACCATTTTCTTCGCGTATCACAAATAAACCATGCAGTTACGGGTATATTTTGTGGATATACACAAAAACATAGGATATGGAGAAAAAGCGAACCGCGTTTAGCGTTTGCGAACAGAAATAAAGTTCGAAACAGCTTCGAGAGGTGGAGCCACCGCCTGTGTAGTTGCTAGACGTAGATTCCCGCTAAATGCAGAGTAGATGTTTTAGTTTCGTTTCTGCGGTAGTGGTAAAACTATTTCCAGCGGATGTAGAGGAGCGACACGAAGTCGCCCCCGCTGATACACCATGCGGTAAGGGGTTAAGATTCCATCGCGAATGCATGCCAATACAGCGAAATCATTTTTGAATTGCATGCTGAGTCCTGAATTGAATTCGAATATGAATTAAGTGAAACAAATTGAATTCAATTGGAACATATCCATAGTACAGCTAAATCAATTACGAATTAAATTCAATTCGAATTATTTGAAATCAATTCAGACATATCCATAATACATCTGGATCAATTCCGAATTGATCACCGAACCTTGAATTGATTCGAATTGAAATCAATTCATAGTACAGCTGAATCAATTCGAATTATTTGAAATCAATTTGAACATATCCATAATACAGCTGAATCAATTCTGAATTGAATGTCGAACCTTGAATTGATTCGAATTGAAGTCAATTCTCACTACAGCTGAATCAATTGAATTCAATCGGTTAAATTACAATCAATTGAATGTAATTCAGAATTGACCGAGCTGTACTAAGAATGTAATTCAATTGATTTCAATTTCATTTAATTCGTTCAAATTGGATTCAATTCAAGGTTCGTCATTCAATTCAGAATTGATTCAGCGGATATGTCGAAATTTATTTTCAATTCGAGTTAATTCAAGGTTCGCCATTCAATTCAAAATTGATTCAGCTGTATAATGAATATGTCCAAATTCATTGGAATTCATCCAGCTGTATTATGAATGCGAACCTAGGGAAGGTGGACACAGACCAGCGCTTGTTTGTTTTACCTTGCTTGCGTCCCGTTCCTTCTAGCTGTGTAGACAAATTAAATCATGGTTTTCTGAATGAATGATTGGCAGAAACAAGCTATGGTGAAATTACATGAATCGTGCTATACTGATCAAGAGAAAAAAAACAAATGTCTAACTGAATCAAGAATATGTTCCTGCTCCAAAAGAAACACAGCGACAAGGAACGGTCAAATTGCATTATGAATCGTGTTGTAGTGAGACAAAGAAGCAAGACATGGTCGAACACAGTGTAAATCGCTTAGTGCTTCTCTTATCCTCTGTATTGTCGGTGTTCGGTTTGCTGTTCATATTTATTATCGAATAATCACATCTAAGGCCAATGCGTTGCTTTTATTGCATGGATCCATTACTAGCCTTTGGCTAAGGATCCAGACAGTGATGTTATATACTGTGCTGAAAAAATAGTAATAATAATAAAGAATTGAATTGATCCAAAGTGGCGAGAAAGAGTCAAAAGAAATCCAACTCGTGCGTTCCTGATTTAAGAGACAGAGAAACAAGAAGTGGTCAAACTGAATCGCGAATCGTGTGCTACTGATGCAAAAGAGAGATACAAGAAGTGGTGAAACTGAATCAAGAGCAATGTGTTACAGATCCAAGAGAAACACAAACAGGAAGTCGTCAAAGTGATCCGAAGAGTCAAGGAAGGCTGAAGTTGCATTATGAATCATGTTGTACTGACCCAAAGAGACAAAGAAAGAAGTGGTCAAACTAAATCAAGAAAAATGTGTTTCCGATCCAAGGGAGACAGTGGGACAAGAAGTAGTGAAACTGAGTATTGAAAGATGCGTCATTGATCCAAGAGAGACAGTGAAACAAGTGGGGAAATTACATCGGGTTATACTGACGTATATAGAGAAGAAATGAATTAGGAATCGTGTTGTACTGATCTAAAGACAATAAATAGTCAAATTCAATCAAGTATCGTGTGTCACTGATACTAGTGACAGAGAAACAAGTGGGCGAACTGATCCGAAGAGACAAGGAATGGTCAAATTGAATCAAAAATTCTGTTGTACTGAGACGAAGAGGCAAGAAATAGATCAGTACCACACGGTGTATGATTCATTTTGACTAAGAGAGAGAGAAACAAGAAGTGGTGAAACTGATCGAAAGAGGCAAGGAATGCTCGAATTGAATCCAGAGTCATGTGTTACCGATCCAAGAGAGGCAGAGGAACAAAAATTGGTACATTGGTAATCTTGTGTTACTGATCTAAGAGAGACCGGGGAAAAAAGTGGTGAAACTGATCATACGATGCAACAAATGGTCGAAGTGAATCAAGTATGATGTGTTACTGATGTAAGAGAAACACGGAAACAAGAAGTGGTCAAACTGAGTCACAATACGTTTGTTACTGATTCGAGAGAGACAGAGAATCAAGAATAATGTGTTACTGATCCAAGAGAAACAAAAAACAGTACCCCAGTTGGGCGAAATTTCCGGAGCCCTTCACTACGGCGTCCCTCATAGCCTGTGTTGCTTCGGGACGTTATACTCCAATAAACCAATCAACCAACTAAGAAGTGGTACGAATGGTACAAATTGAGTCAAGAATCATGTGTTATTGATTTAAGAGAAACAAGAAGTCGTCAAACTGATCTGAATAGTCAAGGAATGCTCAATTTGCATTATCAGTTGTGTTCTACTGATCCAGAGACAAAAAGAAAGAAGCGGTCAAACTCAAGAGCGACAAAGAAACAAGAAGGGGTCGAACTGCTCCAAAGAGGCAAGGAATGGTCAAATTGAAACACAAACAAAACGTGGTCAAACTGAATCAAGATCATGTGTTACTGATTCACAGAGACAAGGACTGGTCAAATTGAAACAGAGAAACAAGTAGCCAAACTGAAGAATCGTGTGTCACTGATCGAGGAGAGCTACAGAGAAACATGCAGTCGTGAAACTGATCTCAAGAGATGAAATGGTAGAAACTGAATCGCAAATAGAGACCAAGAGACTAGAAGTGGTAAAACTGAATCAGAGAGACAAGAAATGGTGAAACTGAGTCACAAAACTTGTGTTACTGGTCTAAGAGAGGCACAGAAACAAGAAGTGGTCAAACTGATTCCAGAATTGTGTGGTGCAGAGAAAAGAGCTCGAATTGAATCAAGAATCGTGTCACTGACCCAAAAAACAAGATGAGGTCGGATTGAATTATGAATCTCGAACTGAACCTCGAATCATGTGTTACTGATCCAAGAGAGGGAAAGAGAGAAGAAACGGTCAAAGTGAGTTATTAATCGTTTCTACTGATCCAAACAAAGAAACAAGAAATCATCAAAACGGATTATGAATTGTGCTGTACTAATCTAATGAGCAGGGTGTGCTGCTGGGCAAGTTGGTTTGACATCCTGAACATGCAGCGCTGGCAGACAAGGGACGGAGAGACGTCATACGAAGGGCGCTGAACTAGCAACTTTAATTTCGAAGGAGGGCGGCCCGCACGTTTTATACCGCACCCAAAACCCGTGATTGTAAGGCACAAGTCAAGGCAACTAACAATAAAACCAAAGAAAACAGGGTAAGCGTGCAGGCGTGTATTGGCTTTCATCGCATGCTTTTAGACTATCAATTATTCCCCCCATTTCAACCACCCTTTCACTTCATTCCCTTTATGGGCGTCTTCACACCGTCTTCTGAGATTTTAATGTCTTTCGTGTCGTTGCCTTTTGCATCTTCTCGTTTTGATCTTTCTACCTCTGTCATCACCTAGCTGCACAGGACTCCCGGCTCGTGTAATCTCCCTTTTTCACCAAGTGTTGTTATTATGTCTTTCCCCCTGCCGCCTTCACTGCCGATCTTTGCTGTTTATGTCCTCTGGCAGCTAGTCGACCAGAATGACTGAATCCTTCTTGGGTTTTTTGCTTCTGTACTGTGTGGGTGAATACGCGCCTGCGCACATACCCTGTTTTCTCTGGTTTTATAGTTAGTAGCCTTGACTTGCGCATGTGCCTTACAATCACTGGTTTGGGGTGTGGTATAAAACGTGCGGACGGCCCTCCTTGGAAATTAAAGTTGCTAGTTCAGCGCCCTGTGTGTGTCGTCTCTCCTTCGTCCCTCGTCTGCCAGCGCTGCATGTTCATGATCTAATGAGACCGTTAAACACTCTGCACTCTTCCGATATCGCGCAGTGCCCTTGTGTTAGTAGTAGTAGCAGTGGTTTTATGCATTGAATATGGAAGGAGAAAAATTTTTGCTACCCCAGCATCTGCTATCGCTGCTGGAAAGACCTGTGTTGGGGCAGCGGAAATATAGGAGAGCAGGCAACGTGCAGACGTGAAAAGAAAGAGGTGAGGGGAGAGAAAGGACAGGCCCTTGTGTTACTGCAAGTACCGTATTTCCGCTATCGTGACACCATACTGCTCTCCCTTCATGCAGCTTTCGGAGAGTACTGCAGGCACAGTGGTGACTCTACGACGACCGCTGTCCACGCTCCTCGTTGTCCTCGGCCTGGCACCGAGCTTTCGGCCCCTTGCATCCGTGATTGCCGTGCAGTGTTTGCGAGGGTAGACATTACATACGGTGGTTAAAACACTGAGCTCATTCCAGCAATAAACAAACACTTGCGAAGTCGACAGCACAGAACAACCCACAACATATACCACTTTTATTGTGCACGCCTATACTGACAGCACCCTTCCTGACCAATACTCCACACGCGTGGACAGTCATCACTATCTCGATCCCTGTATGTGGGGCATCTGGAATTATTTTCTAGGCCCTTATGCAGTGCATGTCGGATTGAAGCGTTCACGTGCGCTGAAGCATCCCACAGATGTCTGACTCGCGCTTATACTCCTTAAACATGCCAATACCAAGCAGTCCCGGTTCATCAGGAAGTTTGGGAACATCATCATCATCATCAGCCTGACTACACCCACTGCAGGGCAAAGCCCTCTACCATGTCTCTCCAGTTAACCCTGTCCTTTGCCAGTTGCGGCCACTGTATCCCCGCAAACTTCTTAATCTCATCCGCCCACCTAACTTTCTGGCGTTCCCTGCTACGTTTGAGTTCTCTTGGAATCCACTCCGTTACCCTTAAGGACCAGCGGTTATCTTGCTTTAGCATTACATGCCCTGCCCAAGCCCATTTCTTCCTCTTGATTTCAACTTAGATGTCATTAACCCGCGTTTGTTCCCTCACCCGCTCCGCCCTCTTCCGATATCTTAACGTTACACCTATCATTTTCCATTCCATAGCTAGCTGTGTTGTCCTTAACTTAAGCTGAACCCTCTTTGTTAACCTCCATGTTTCTGCCCCACAGGTGAGTACCGGTAAGATACTGCTGTTGTATACTTTCCTCTTGAGGGATATTAGCAAACTACCATTCATGATATGAGAGAACCTGCCATATGCGCTCCACCCCATTCTTATTCTTCTAGTTATTTCCCTCTCATGATCCGGATCTGCGGTCACTACCTGCCCTAAGTAGACATATTCTCTTACTACTTCCAGCACCTCTCTACCAACTGCGAACTGCTGTTCCTTTGCTAGGCTGTTGAACATTACTTTGGTTTTCTGCATGTTAATTCTTAGCCCCACCGTTCTGCTCTGCCTGTCTAACTGATTGATCATGCTTTGCAGTTCTTGTCCTGAGTGGCTTACCAAGGCAATGTCATCAGGGAATCGCAAATTACTCAGGTATTCTCCATTAACTCTTATCCCCAACTGTTCCCATTCCAGTCCCAGGAATATCTCCTGTAAGCAGGAAGTGAAAAGCATTGGCGAGATCGTGTCTCCCTGCCTGACACCTTTCCGTATTGGAATTTTATTGCTGAATTTATGAAGAACTATATTAGCTGTGCAATCGTTATAAATATCTTCCAATATTTTCACATAACACTCTTCCACACCCTGACTCCGCAATGCCTGCATGGCAGCTGAGGTTTCCACTGAGTCAGATGCTTTCTCGTAATCAATGAAGGCTATATATATATATAGGGGTTGGTTATATTCTGCGCATTTCTCTATCACCTGATTGATAGCGTGAATGTGGTCTATTGTCGAGAATCCTTTATGAAAACCTGCCTGATCATTTGGTTGACTGGCCCCGCCGCGGTGGCTCAGTGGTTACGGCGCTCGGCTGCTGACCCGAAAGACGCCGGTTCGATCCCGGCCGCGGCGGACGAATTTCGATGAAGGCAAAATTCTAGAGGCGCGTGTACTGTGCGATGTTAGTGCACGTTAAAAAACTCCAACTGACTGGTTTGCTGGAGAATGTTAAAGTGCTTAGAGAGGATATTGTCCACGCGTGGTATATTTGAGAACGAGGCTGGTTTGCCTGTCACCCTGCTGCAATTGTTGGGAAGCCATCGAGCTCAGAGCATATCCATCGGTATAATAAGCCTGCGAGTAATGCATGCTCGTAAAATCCAGATACTGCGGGTTTTCTGCATTGTAACGTACAAAAAGTTCGAACACATTGTGGGTGAGCGATTCGGATGGGTGAATCTTGTAATTTCTTGTCAGTAGGCTAGCTTATCATGGGGCCAGATCAGAAATATATCGTCGATAAAGGTTTCGAGTGCCGTCAAGAATATAGACGTGGGCAGGTGCCACCTTGGTTCCCATCGCCTTACCGTTCACCTGACAAAAGTGACTTCCCTCAAATTCGAAGTGGTTGCAATGCTAAGTGTTTGGCGTTCTTCGGATAAGAGGTTATGGACTGCTTTTGACTTTGAATACGATGATAGAATATCCTACTGAACGCCAGTGATGCACAGTCTTTGTCAAATGTAACCAGGCTCCATGGTTTGCTTCTCATTCATATAACAGAGCTCTCACGGCTTCCCTAAAGATCGAAAACATCAAACATTTACGTAGGTAAATGTTTACGTCTGTGTTTGTTTGGGGTCCATGATTTGCCGGGAGATCTTGGTATGTTCAGTCCGCAGTTCGTTTCGCGGTTTTGAAAATATTCACGTAGGCTTAAGTTCCCTGCGAACTTATCGAGATCCTCGTATAATTGAAACCGACTGCATTTCATCCGTCGTAGCG
This sequence comes from Amblyomma mixtum, assembly GCF_055824585.1. Classification (NCBI taxonomy): domain Eukaryota; kingdom Metazoa; phylum Arthropoda; class Arachnida; order Ixodida; family Ixodidae; genus Amblyomma; species Amblyomma mixtum. The sequence goes on from NC_143012.1 coordinate 17,274,893, forward strand.
CAGACGTTTAGACCCGTAGCGAGTAACTCTCATTCCGAAGAAGTGAGTGGCAGCCCGGATACGTTCACTGCGTTATCAGCTGTAATGAAAGAGTCGCTCGTAATAGGCGCACATTTTTTCTTGTAGGAGGCAGGGAACGGGGCACTGTTGCGACGCCAGCCCACCTGGGTTTCCTAAGTTTATCTATGTCTGCTTTTTTTTTGTCTTTCGTACTTCGAATTCCTTTTGCTTAATTACTTCTGTCGCCGTGAGTGCCAGTTGGCGACAGGTACACTGTTCTGTACGCTCCAATTCGATAGTTTCTTGCTGACTGTGCCGTATAAGTAGGTCTCCAATGAATACTGAACAGTTGCGTAGAATACCTCTCTACTCAGACCCGTCGTCAGCATTAAGAGTGGTCATCGCCGGGGTTAGCTGCAACCGTAAACCGTTTGGTACGTTTCCCTCTCATCATCGCTCATTCTGGTGTTCGGAGGTGTGGCCGCTATTCTTACAGATTGTGAAGGTCACCTAGGACGTTACACAGTTTTTAAGAATAAGCTTTTTTGAGTTGGAGAAGCGCTTGAACTCGACAGCACCTCGTGTCAGTAATAATTGGAGGTTGCGTAAAAAAAAATCGTGTCATGCCAGCCGTTTGCCGTGGAATGTTCCGGACTGTGTCCGGTTCAGCGTTTCGTGCAGCATAAACTCACTATTATTACTATTAGTAATTGATCGATTAAGTAGTGAGAAAATGTATTGAAAGGTGAAAAACTGCTCAGAATGGAAAGCCTAACCATATATACGCTATCGCGCCACTTTCAAGGTGGAGCTCAAGTGTCCTCTGCAATTTTTTATTCGCCATAGCAGTTAGCGGTGTAGCGGCTTTTATCTTTCAGTATCAAACGGCACGCTGCTGCAGGTACCGTAGAAGTCCGCGATAGCAACCAAACACTGACAAGAAATCCGAAAGGCACCACGAACACTTTTTTTTTTACTGGACGTTTTGTTTATCATGAACGTTCATGAAACAAAACGTCCAGTAAAAAAAAAAAGAGCGTGTGTACGTGGTGTCTCTCGGACGTCTCGTCGGTGTGTGGTTGCTGCGGACTTCTGCGGTGCCTGCAGCAGCGTGCGCACTCCTCCCGCGAAGTCGGAACGACAAGAAAGAAAAAGAAACTTCCTCCCCGGGGAGCACCTCCGCAGGAGCAACGGGCATCCGCCCGCTGGATGCCCGGGGGACAGCGAGAAGAAGAGCTGTGCTTAAAAGCACAGATCCTCCCCTTGTCCTCCACACACGGCGGCCGAGCTGTGACGCTGGTGGGATCACCAGGCACCGTTTTTTGTTTTTTTTTTACAGCGATCCGCTGTGCCGGCGCTGGGAATCGAACCAACGTCGGTGGGGATATTCGCCCAAGCATTGCCAACTGGCGCGCTAACCACTCGGCTACCGTGCGGCTCTGGTTTTTGAAGGCGTCCGCGAGTGCTGATAGAAGGGAAGCGAAGCAGACCGAAACTGAGCATGCGCGGGGGACGCGGTTATCTCGCGATCGGGTGTGGCAGCAGAAACGTGCTACGCGCCGACCGTGGAGCGGCCGCATCAGCGCGGACGTGCGATAGCGCGCGGAGCACCAGCCCCGTCATGGTATTTCGTCCGTGCAGATGTAAGAGAGTAGGGAATGCGAAAGCCACAACTTGAAACTCGATCGATGCTATTCAAGCGCTGATGGCACCAACATGGCACGAAGTACGTTGAACATAAAACCGCCGATAAATATTCGCGCAGGTTTCATCATCGCTGTACACATTCCCTCAAAGCGTTGAACCCGGTCAAAAAAAACAATTGGAACCAATGGGTTCCAATTGGACGAGTTCAGTTTCCAATTGGTTCCAATTGGAATGGTGTTCCAATTGGATGGTCCAAATGGACTGTCCAATTGGACCATTTGGGTTTCCAATTGGTTCCAACTGGAATGGTGTTCCAGTTGGACTATCCAATTGGTGAGCCCAATTGGTCTTCCCCATTGCATGCAATTGGTCCGCCCAACTGCACGCAATTTATCTAATGAATGTTTGCATGTTTGACGAAAAAGGTAGAACTAATATGGTACTTACAATAAGAGCTATCAGCAGCTTAGCCTAATAAATTGTACTCATCACCTACACCACCACTGGAGCTGAAATTAAATTAACTGCGCTCAGTGGGCAAGCGTCACTGGCCCCAGCATGAGAGCCTAAAAAAATTGGGTATATAAGTTGGAGCAGAAGTGTGTTCTCTGGATGTACATATTGAGCTAATGTATGCTACTAGTGCCTGAATGTGCAGTGTTGCTTGTGTATGATGCATGTGTGTCTGTTGAGATTGAATTCCATAAAAGCATGTTAATTTCAATTCCGTAGAAAAATGTTGATTGGCACTAGGCAGAGTGTCTTCCTGCAGTCCTCATAAATGAGTTTTTGTTTTTGCACATTACAGTGTGTTAAGTTGTAGAAATATTTATCCAAGATCCTAGAGCATATTATTCAAACATTTAGCTACCTTTCTCAATGAACGTAACATATTTTGTGAATATTTTCTGGGTGAAATAACTGCCTGGCCTAATGGGTCCAATTGGGAAGTCCAATTGGAAGCAATGGGAATGTCCATTTAGCTCCAATTGGAATGTCCAATTGGTTCCAATGGTTTTTTTTTGACTGGGAAGCACTGTGTGCGTATTTGGGTACTGTTTGATAAATACGATACAGATTTCTGGCCCTTGAAGCCGGACCGAAGGGGAAAAACTATCGGGAGCAATGAACGCTCAGACGGAATCGTGTTGCACGCACACAAAGAGACAATGAAACAGGAAATCGGCAAATTGATCAAAAGAGACCAGTTACACTGTCTAGTGTCTGAATTGGACGATGAACAGTGTATACTGAACACATCACACTGTCTAGTGTCTGCAATGGACGGTGGACGGTGTATACTGATCGAAAGAGACCAGTTACACTGAATATATGAAACCAAGCACACTGCCTAATGTCTGCAATGGTAAATGAAGAATCTATACTGAATACCTGAAACCCAGCGCACTGTCTAGTGTCTGAAATGGAAAATGAAGAGTGTATCCTAAATACATCAAACCCATTACACTGTCTAGTGGCTGAATTGGAAAATGAAGAGTGTATACTGATCGAAAGAGACCAGTTAGACTGTCTAGTGCCTGAATTGGAAAGTGAAGAATGTATCCTAAATACATGAAACCCATTACACTGTCTAGAGTCTGAATTGGAAAATGAACAGTGTACACTGATCGAAAGAGACCAGTTGTTACACTGTCTAGTGTCTGAAATGGTAAATGAGCGTATCCTAAATACATGAAACCCACCGCACTGTCTAGTGTCTGAAATCGAAAATGAAGAGTGTATCCTAAATACATCAAACCCATTACACAGTCTGGTGTCTGAAATGGTGAATGAAGAGTGTATCCTAAATACATGACAGCCATCACACTGTCTAGTGTCTGAAATGGTGAATGAAGAGTGTATCCTAAATACATGACACCCAGCGCACTGTCTAGTGTCTGAATTGGAAAATAAACAGTGTGCACTGATCGAAAGAGCCCAGTTACACAGTCTGCTGTCTGAAATGGTGAATGAAGAGTGTATCCTAAATACATGACACCCAGAACCCTGTCTAGTGTCTGAAATGGTGAATGAAGAGTGTATCCTAAATACATGACACCCAGAACCCTGTCTAGTGTCTGAAATGGTGAATGAAGAGGGTATCCTAAATACATGACACCCATCACACTGTCTGGTGTCTGAAATGGTGAATGAAGAGTGTATCCTAAATACATGACACCCATCACACTGTCTGGTGTCTGAAATGGTGAATGAAGAGTGTATCCTAAATACATGAAACCCATCACACTGTCTAATGTCTGAAATGGTGAATGAAGAGTGTATCTTAAATACATGACACCCATCACACTGTCTAGTGACTGAAATGGTGAATGAAGAGTGTATCCTAAATACATGACACCCAGAACACTGTCTAGTGTCTGAAATGGTGAATGAAGAGTGGATCCTAAATACATGACACCCATCACACTGTCTAATGTCTGAAATGGTGAATGAAGAGTGTATCCTAAATACATGACACCCAGAACCCTGTCTAGTGTCTGAAATGGTGAATGAAGAGTGGATCCTAAATACATGACACCCATCACACTGTCTAATGTCTGAAATGGTGAATGAAGAGTGTATCCTAAATACATGACACCCAGCGCACTGTCTAGTGTCAGAATTGGAAAATAAACAGTGTGCACTGATCGAAAGAGATCAGTTACACAGTCTGGTGTCTGAAATGGTGAATGAAGAGTGTATCCTAAATACATGACACCCAGAACCCTGTCTAGTGTCTGAAATGGTGAATGAAGAGTGTATCCTAAATACATGACACCCATCACACTGTCTAGTGTCTGAATTGGAAAATAAACAGTGTGCACTGATCGAAAGAGACCAGTTCCACAGTCTGGTGTCTGAAATGGTGAATGAAGAGTGTATCCTAAATACATGACACCCATCACCCTGTCTAGTGCCTGAATTGGAAAATAACAGTGTGCACTGACCGAAAGAAACTAGTTACACAGTCTGGTGTCTGAAATGGTGAATGATGAGTGTATCCTAAATACATGACACCCAGAACCCTGTCTAGTGTCTGAAATGGTGAATGAAGAGTGTATCCTAAATACATGACACCCAGAACCCTGTCTAGTGTCTGAAATGGTGAATGAAGAGTGTATCCTAAATACATGACACCCAGAACCCTGTCTAGTGTCTGAAATGGTGAATGAAGAGTGTATCCTCAATACATGACACCCATCACACTGTCTAGTGTCTTAAATGGTGAATGAAGAGTGTATCCTACATACATGACACCCAGAACCCTGTCTAGTGTCTGAAATGGTGAATGAAGAGTGTATCCTAAATACATGACACCCAGCACCCTGTCTAGTGTCTGAATTGGAAAATAAACAGTGTGCACTGATCGAAAGAGACCAGTTACAGTCTGGTGTCTGAAATGGTGAATGAAGAGTGTATCCTGAATACATGACACCCAGAACCCTGTCTACTGTCTGAAATGGTGAATGAAGAGTGTATCCTAAATACATGACACCCAGAACCCTGTCTAGTGTCTGAAATGGAGAATGAAGAGTGTATCCTAAATACATGACACCCATCGCACTGTCTAGTGTCTGAAATGGTGAATGAAGAGTGTATCCTAAATACATGACACCCAGCACCCTGTCTAGTGTCTGAATTGGAAAATAAACAGTGTGCACTGATCGAAAGAGACCAGTTACACAGTCTGGTGTCTGAAATGGTGAATGAAGAGTGTATCCTAAATACATGACACCCAGCACCCTGTCTAGTGTCTGAAATGGAAAATAAACAGTGTGCACTGATCGAAAGAGACCAGTTACACAGTCTGGTGTCTGAAATGGTGAATGAAGAGTGGATCCTAAATACATGACACCCATCACACTGTCTAATGTCTGAAATGGTGAATGAAGAGTGTATCCTAAATACATGACACCCAGCGCACTGTCTAGTGTCTGAATTGGAAAATAAACAGTGTGCACTGATCGAAAGAGATCAGTTACACAGTCTGGTGTCTGAAATGGTGAATGAAGAGTGTATCCTAAATACATGACACCCAGAACCCTGTCTAGTGTCTGAAATGGTGAATGAAGAGTGTATCCTAAATACATGACACCCATCACACTGTCTAGTGTCTGAATTGGAAAATAAACAGTGTGCACTGATCGAAAGAGACCAGTTCCACAGTCTGGTGTCTGAAATGGTGAATGAAGAGTGTATCCTAAATACATGACACCCATCACCCTGTCTAGTGCCTGAATTGGAAAATAAACAGTGTGCACTGACCGAAAGAAACTAGTTACACAGTCTGGTGTCTGAAATGGTGAATGATGAGTGTATCCTAAATACATGACACCCAGAACCCTGTCTAGTGTCTGAAATGGTGAATGAAGAGTGTATCCTAAATACATGACACCCAGAACCCTGTCTAGTGTCTGAAATGGTGAATGAAGAGTGTATCCTAAATACATGACACCCAGAACCCTGTCTAGTGTCTGAAATGGTGAATGAAGAGTGTATCCTCAATACATGACACCCATCACACTGTCTAGTGTCTTAAATGGTGAATGAAGAGTGTATCCTACATACATGACACCCAGAACCCTGTCTAGTGTCTGAAATGGTGAATGAAGAGTGTATCCTAAATACATGACACCCAGCACCCTGTCTAGTGTCTGAATTGGAAAATAAACAGTGTGCACTGATCGAAAGAGACCAGTTACAGTCTGGTGTCTGAAATGGTGAATGAAGAGTGTATCCTGAATACATGACACCCAGAACCCTGTCTACTGTCTGAAATGGTGAATGAAGAGTGTATCCTAAATACATGACACCCAGAACCCTGTCTAGTGTCTGAAATGGAGAATGAAGAGTGTATCCTAAATACATGACACCCATCGCACTGTCTAGTGTCTGAAATGGTGAATGAAGAGTGTATCCTAAATACATGACACCCAGCACCCTGTCTAGTGTCTGAATTGGAAAATAAACAGTGTGCACTGATCGAAAGAGACCAGTTACACAGTCTGGTGTCTGAAATGGTGAATGAAGAGTGTATCCTAAATACATGACACCCAGCACCCTGTCTAGTGTCTGAAATGGAAAATAAACAGTGTGCACTGATCGAAAGAGACCAGTTACACAGTCTGGTGTCTGAAATGGTGAATGAAGAGTGTATCCTAAATACATGACACCCAGCACCCTGTCTAGTGTCTGAAATGGAAAATAAACAGTGTGCACTGATCGAAAGAGACCAGTTACACAGTCTGGTGTCTGAAATGGTGAATGAAGAGTGTATCCTAAATACATGACACCCAGCACCCTGTCTAGTGTCTGAAATGGAAAATAAACAGTGTGCACTGATCGAAAGAGACCAGTTACACAGTCTGGTGTCTGAAATGGTGAATGAAGAGTATCCTAAATACATGACACCCAGAGCCCTGTCTAGTGTCTGAAATGGAAAATGAACAGTGTATACTGAACACATCAAACACATCCCAATGTATAGTGTCTGAATTGGAAAATAAACAGTGTGCACTGATCGAAAGAGACCAGTTACACAGTCTGGTGTCTAAAATGGTGAATGAAGAGTGTATCCTAAATACATGACACCCAGCACACTGTCTAGTGTCTGAAATGGAAAATGAACAGTGTATACTGAACACATGAAACACATCCCACTGTCTAGTGTCTGAATTGGAAAATAAACAGTGTGCACTGATCGAAAGAGACCAGTTACACAGTCTGGTGTCTGAAATGGTGAATGAAGAGTGTATCCTAAATACATGAAACCCAGAGCACTGTCTAGTGTCTGAAATGGAAAATAAATAGTGTGCACTGAACGAAAGAGACCAGTTACACAGTCTGGTGTCTGAAATGGTGAATGAAGAGTGTATCCTAAATACATGACACCCAGCACCCTGTCTAGTGTCTGAATTGGAAAATAAACAGTGTGCACTGATCGAAAGAGACCAGTTACACAGTCTGGTGTCTGAAATGGTGAATGAAGAGTGTATCCTGAATACATGACACCCAGAACCCTGTCTACTGTCTGAAATGGTGAATGAAGAGTGTATCCTAAATACATGACACCCAGAACCCTGTCTAGTGTCTGAAATGGAGAATGAAGAGTGTATCCTAAATACATGACACCCATCGCACTGTCTAGTGTCTGAAATGGTGAATGAAGAGTGTATGCTAAATACATGACACCCAGCACCCTGTCTAGTGTCTGAATTGGAAAATAAACAGTGTGCACTGATCGAAAGAGACCAGTTTCACAGTCTGGTGTCTGAAATGGTGAATGAAGAGTGTATCCTAAATACATGACACCCAGCACCCTGTCTAGTGTCTGAATTGGAAAATGAACAGTGTGCACTGATCGAAAGAGACCAGTTACACAGTCTGGTGTCTGAATTGGAAAATAAACAGTGTGCACTGATCGAAAGAGACCAGTTACACAGTCTGGTGTCTGAAATGGAAAATGAACAGTGTATGCTGAACACATAAAACACATCCCACTGTCTAGTGTCTGAATTGGAAAATAAACAGTTTGCACTGATCGAAAGAGACCAGTTACACAGTCTGGTGTCTGAAATGGTGAATGAAGAGTGTATCCTAATCACATGACACCCAGAACCCTGTCTAGTGTCTGAAATGGAAAATGAACAGTGTATATTGAACACATCCCAATGTATAGTGTCTGAATTGGAAAATAAACAGTGTGCACTGATCGAAACAGACCAGTTACACAGTCTGGTGTCTGAAATGGTGAATGAAGAGTGTATCCTAAATACATGACACCCAGTACCCTGTCTAGTGTCTGAATTGGAAAATAAACAGTGTGCACTGATCGAAAGAGACCAGTTACACAGTCTGGTCTCTGAAATGGTGAATGAAGAGTATATCCTAAATACATGACACCCAGCACCCTGTCTAGTGTCTGAATTGGAAAATAAATAGTGTGCACTGATCGAAAGAGACCAGTTACACAGTCTGGTGTCTGAAATGGTGAATGAAGAGTGTATCCTAATCACATGACACCCAGAACCCTGTCTAGTGTCTGAAATGGAAAATGAACAGTGTATATTGAACACATCCCAATGTATAGTGTCTGAATTGGAAAATAAACAGTGTGCACTGATCGAAAGAGACCAGTTACACAGTCTGGTGTCTGAAATGGTGAATGAAGAGCGTATCCTAAATACATGACACCCAGCACCCTGTCTAGTGTCTGAAATGGAAAATGAACAGTGTATATTGAACACATCCCAATGTATAGTGTCTGAATTGGAAAATAAGCGGTGTGCACTGATCGAAAGAGACCAGTTACACAGTCTGGTGTCTGAAATGGTGAATGAAGAGTGTATCCTAAATACATGACACCCAGCACCCTGTCTAGTGTCTGAAATGGAAAATGAACAGTGTATACTGAACACATGAAATACATCCCACTGTCTAGTGTCTGAATTGGAAAATAAACAGTGTGCACTGATCGAAAGAGACCATTTACACAGTCTGGTGTCTGAAATGGTGAATGAAGAGTGTATCCTAAATACATGACACCCAGCGCACTGTCTAGTGTATGAAATGGAAAATGAACAGTGTATACTGAACACATGAAACACATCCCACTGTCTAGTGTCTGAATTGGAAAATAAACAGTGTGCACTGATCGAAAGAGACCATTTACACAGTCTGATGTCTGAAATGGTGAATGAAGAGTGTGTCCTAAATACATGACACCCAGCGCACAGTCCAGTGTCTGAAATGGAAAAAGAACAGTGTATACTGAACACATGAAACACATCCCACTGTCTAGTGTCTGAATTGGAAAATAAACAGTGTGCACTGATCGAAAGAGACCAGTTACACAGTCTGGTGTCTGAAATGGTGACTGTAGAGTGTATCCTAAATACATGACACCCAGCACCCTGTCTAGTGTCTGAATTGGAAAATAAACAGTGTGCACTGATCGAAAGAGACCAGTTACACAGTCTGCTGTCTGAAATGGTGAATGAAGAGTGTATCCTAAATACATGACACCCAGAACCCTGTCTAGTGTCTGAAATGGTGAATGAAGAGTGTATCCTAAATACATGACAGCCATCACACTGTCTAGTGTCTGAAATGGTGAATGAAGAGTGTATCCTAAATACATGACACCCACCGCACTGTCTAGTGTCTGAATTGGAAAATAAACTGTGTGCACTGATCGAAAGAGACCAGTTACACAGTCTGGTGTCTGAAATGGTGAATGAAGAGTGTATCGTAAATACATGACACCCAGCACCCTGTCTAGTGTCTGAATTGGAAAATAAACAGTGTGCACTGATCGAAAGAGACCAGTTACACAGTCTGCTGTCTGAAATGGTGAATGAAGAGTGTATCCTAAATACATGACACCCAGAACCCTGTCTAGTGTCTGAAATGGTGAATGAAGAGTGTATCCTAAATACATGACACCCAGAACCCTGTCTAGTGTCTGAAATGGTGAATGAAGAGTGTATCCTAAATACATGACACCCATCACACTGTTGGTGTCTGAAATGGTGAATGAAGAGTGTATCCTAAATACATGAAACCCATCACACTGTCTAGTGTCTGAAATGGTGAATGAAGAGTGTTTCCTAAATACATGACACCCATCACAATGTCTATTGTCTGAAATGGTGAATGAAGAGTATCCTAAATACATGACACCCAGCACCCTGTCTAGTGTCTGAAATGGTGAATGAAGAGTGTATCCTAAATACATGACACTCAGCGCACTGTCTAGTGTCTGAATTGGAAAATAAACAGTGTGCACTGATCGAAAGAGACCAGTTACACAGTCTGGTGTCTGAAATGGTGAATGAAGAGTGTATCCTCAATACATGACACCCATCACACTGTCTAGTGTCTTAAATGGTGAATGAAGAGTGTATCCTACATACATTTCACCCAGAACCCTGTCTAGTGTCTGAAATGGTGAATGAAGAGTGTATCCTAAATACATGACACCCAGCACCCTGTCTAGTGTCTGAATTGGAAAATAAACAGTGTGCACTGATCGAAAGAGACCAGTTACAGTCTGGTGTCTGAAATGGTGAATGAAGAGTGTATCCTGAATACATGACACCCACAACCCTGTCTACTGTCTGAAATGGTGAATGAAGAGTGTATCCTAAATACATGACACCCAGAACCCTGTCTAGTGTCTGAAATGGAGAATGAAGAGTGTATCCTAAATACATGACACCCATCGCACTGTCTAGTGTCTGAAATGGTGAATGAAGAGTGTATCCTAAATACATGACACCCAGCACCCTGTCTAGTGTCTGAATTGGAAAATAAACAGCGTGCACTGATCGAAAGAGACCAGTTACACAGTCTGGTGTCTGAAATGGTGAATGAAGAGTGTATCCTAAATACATGACACCCAGCACCCTGTCTAGTGTCTGAAATGGAAAATAAACAGTGTGCACTGATCGAAAGAGACCAGTTACACAGTCTGGTGTCTGAAATGGTGAATGAAGAGTGTATCCTAAATACATCACACCCAGCACCCTGTCTAGTGTCTGAATTGGAAAATAAACAGTGTGCACTGATCGAAAGAGACTAGTTACACAGTCTGGTGTCTGAAATGGTGAATGAAGAGTATCCTAAATACATGACACCCAGAGCCCTGTCTAGTGTCTGAAATGGAAAACGAACAGTGTATACTGAACACATGAAACACATCCCAATGTATAGTGTCTGAATTGGAAAATAAACAGTGTGCACTGATCGAAAGAGACCAGTTACACAGTCTGGTGTCTGAAATGGTGAATGAAGAGTGTATCCTAAATACATGACACCCAGCACCCTGTCTAGTGTCTGAATTGGAAAATGAACAGTGTGCACTGATCGAAAGAGACCAGTTACACAGTCTGGTGTCTGAAATGGAAAATGAACAGTGTATGCTGAACACATAAAACACATCCCACTGTCTAGTGTCTGAATTGGAAAATAAACAGTTTGCACTGATCGAAAGAGACCAGTTACACAGTCTGGTGTCTGAAATGGTGAATGAAGAGTGTATCCTAAATACATGAAACCCAGCGCACTGTCTAGTGTCTGAAATGGAAAATAAATAGTGTGCATTGATCGAAAGAGACCAGTTACACAGTCTGGTGTCTGAAATGGTGAATGAAGAGTGTATCCTAATCACATGACACCCAGAACCCTGTCTAGTGTCTGAAATGGAAAATGAACAGTGTATATTGAACACATCCCAATGTATAGTGTCTGAATTGGAAAATAAACAGTGTGCACTGATCGAAACAGACCAGTTACACAGTCTGGTGTCTGAAATGGTGAATGAAGAGTGTATCCTAATCACATGACACCCAGAACCCTGTCTAGTGTCTGAAATGGAAAATGAACAGTGTATATTGAACACATCCCAATGTATAGTGTCTGAATTGGAAAATAAACAGTGTGCACTGATCGAAACAGACCAGTTACACAGTCTGGTGTCTGAAATGGTGAATGAAGAGTGTATCCTAAATACATGACACCCAGTACCCTGTCTAGTGTCTGAATTGGAAAATAAACAGTGTGCACTGATCGAAAGAGACCAGTTACACAGTCTGGTCTCTGAAATGGTGAATGAAGAGTATATCCTAAATACTTGACACCCAGCACCCTGTCTAGTGTCTGAATTGGAAAATAAATAGTGTGCACTGATCGAAAGAGACCAGTTACACAGTCTGGTGTCTGAAATGGTGAATGAAGAGTGTATCCTAATCACATGACACCCAGAACCCTGTCTAGTGTCTGAAATGGAAAATGAACAGTGTATATTGAACACATCCCAATGTATAGTGTCTGAATTGGAAAATAAACAGTGTGCACTGATCGAAAGAGACCAGTTACACAGTCTGGTGTCTGAAATGGTGAATGAAGAGCGTATCCTAAATACATGACACCCAGCACCCTGTCTAGTGTCTGAAATGGAAAATGAACAGTGTATATTGAACACATCCCAATGTATAGTGTCTGAATTGGAAAATAAGCGGTGTGCACTGATCGAAAGAGACCAGTTACACAGTCTGGTGTCTGAAATGGTGAATGAAGAGTGTATCCTAAATACATGACACCCAGCACCCTGTCTAGTGTCTGAAATGGAAAATGAACAGTGTATACTGAACACATGAAATACATCCCACTGTCTAGTGTCTGAATTGGAAAATAAACAGTGTGCACTGATCGAAAGAGACCATTTACACAGTCTGGTGTCTGAAATGGTGAATGAAGAGTGTATCCTAAATACATGACACCCAGCGCACTGTCTAGTGTATGAAATGGAAAATGAACAGTGTATACTGAACACATGAAACACATCCCACTGTCTAGTGTCTGAATTGGAAAATAAACAGTGTGCACTGATCGAAAGAGACCATTTACACAGTCTGATGTCTGAAATGGTGAATGAAGAGTGTGTCCTAAATACATGACACCCAGCGCACAGTCCAGTGTCTGAAATGGAAAAAGAACAGTGTATACTGAACACATGAAACACATCCCACTGTCTAGTGTCTGAATTGGAAAATAAACAGTGTGCACTGATCGAAAGAGACCAGTTACACAGTCTGGTGTCTGAAATGGTGACTGAAGAGTGTATCCTAAATACATGACACCCAGCACCCTGTCTAGTGTCTGAATTGGAAAATAAACAGTGTGCACTGATCGAAAGAGACCAGTTACACAGTCTGCTGTCTGAAATGGTGAATGAAGAGTGTATCCTAAATACATGACACCCAGAACCCTGTCTAGTGTCTGAAATGGTGAATGAAGAGTGTATCCTAAATACATGACAGCCATCACACTGTCTAGTGTCTGAAATGGTGAATGAAGAGTGTATCCTAAATACATGACACCCAGCGCACTGTCTAGTGTCTGAATTGGAAAATAAACAGTGTGCACTGATCGAAAGAGACCAGTTACACAGTCTGGTGTCTGAAATGGTGAATGAAGAGTGTATCCTAAATACATGACACCCAGCACCCTGTCTAGTGTCTGAATTGGAAAATAAACAGTGTGCACTGATCGAAAGAGACCAGTTACACAGTCTGCTGTCTGAAATGGTGAATGAAGAGTGTATCCTAAATACATGACACCCAGAACCCTGTCTAGTGTCTGAAATGGTGAATGAAGAGTGTATCCTAAATACATGACACCCAGAACCCTGTCTAGTGTCTGAAATGGTGAATGAAGAGTGTATCCTAAATACATGACACCCAGCACCCTGTCTAGTGTCTGAAATGGTGAATGAAGAGTGTATCCTAAATACATGACACTCAGCGCACTGTCTAGTGTCTGAATTGGAAAATAAACAGTGTGCACTGATCGAAAGAGACCAGTTACACAGTCTGGTGTCTGAAATGGTGAATGAAGAGTGTATCCTCAATACATGACACCCATCACACTGTCTAGTGTCTTAAATGGTGAATGAAGAGTGTATCCTACATACATGACACCCAGAACCCTGTCTAGTGTCTGAAATGGTGAATGAAGAGTGTATCCTAAATACATGACACCCAGCACCCTGTCTAGTGTCTGAATTGGAAAATAAACAGTGTGCACTGATCGAAAGAGACCAGTTACAGTCTGGTGTCTGAAATGGTGAATGAAGAGTGTATCCTGAATACATGACACCCAGAACCCTGTCTACTGTCTGAAATGGTGAATGAAGAGTGTATCCTAAATACATGACACCCAGAACCCTGTCTAGTGTCTGAAATGGAGAATGAAGAGTGTATCCTAAATACATGACACCCATCGCACTGTCTAGTGTCTGAAATGGTGAATGAAGAGTGTATCCTAAATACATGACACCCAGCACCCTGTCTAGTGTCTGAATTGGAAAATAAACAGTGTGCACTGATCGAAAGAGACCAGTTACACAGTCTGGTGTCTGAAATGGTGAATGAAGAGTGTATCCTAAATACATGACACCCAGCACCCTGTCTAGTGTCTGAAATGGAAAATAAACAGTGTGCACTGATCGAAAGAGACCAGTTACACAGTCTGGTGTCTGAAATGGTGAATGAAGAGTGTATCCTAAATACATCACACCCAGCACCCTGTCTAGTGTCTGAATTGGAAAATAAACAGTGTGCACTGATCGAAAGAGACTAGTTACACAGTCTGGTGTCTGAAATGGTGAATGAAGAGTATCCTAAATACATGACACCCAGAGCCCTGTCTAGTGTCTGAAATGGAAAACGAACAGTGTATACTGAACACATGAAACACATCCCAATGTATAGTGTCTGAATTGGAAAATAAACAGTGTGCACTGATCGAAAGAGACCAGTTACACAGTCTGGTGTCTGAAATGGTGAATGAAGAGTGTATCCTAAATACATGACACCCAGCACACTGTCTAGTGTCTGAAATGGAAAATGAACAGTGTATACTGAACACATGAAACACATCCCACTGTCTAGTGTCTGAATTGGAAAATAAACAGTGTGCACTGATCGAAAGAGACCAGTTACACAGTCTGGTGTCTGAAATGGAAAATGAACAGTGTATACTGAACACATAAAACACATCCCACTGTCTAGTGTCTGAATTGGAAAATAAACAGTGTGCACTGATCGAAAGAGACCAGTTACACAGTCTGGTGTCTGAAATGGTGAATGAAGAGTGTATCCTAAATACATGACACCCAGTACCCTGTCTAGTGTCTGAATTGGAAAATAAACAGTGTGCACTGATCGAAAGAGACCAGTTACACAGTCTGGTCTCTGAAATGGTGAATGAAGAGTATATCCTAAATACATGACACCCAGCACCCGTCTAGTGTCTGAGTTGGAAAATAGTGTGCACTGATCGAAAGAGACCAGTTACACAGTCGGGTGTCTGAAATGGTGAATGAAGAGCGTATCCTAAATACATGACACCCAGCACCCTGTCTAGTGTCTGAAATGGAAAATGAACAGTGTATATTGAACACATCCCAATGTATAGTGTCTGAATTGGAAAATAAACGGTGTGCACTGATCGAAAGAGACCAGTTACACAGTCTGGTGTCTGAAATGGTGAATGAAGAGTGTATCCTAAATACATGACACCCAGCACCCTGTCTAGTGTCTGAAATGGAAAATGAACAGTGTATACTGAACACATGAAATACATCCCACTGTCTAGTGTCTGAATTGGAAAATAAACAGTGTGCACTGATCGAAAGAGACCATTTACACAGTCTGGTGTCTGAAATGGTGAATGAAGAGTGTATCCTAAATACATGACACCCAGCGCACTGTCTAGTGTATGAAATGGAAAATGAACAGTGTATACTGAACACATGAAACACATCCCACTGTCTAGTGTCTGAATTGGAAAATAAACAGTGTGCACTGATCGAAAGAGACCATTTACACAGTCTGATGTCTGAAATGGTGAATGAAGAGTGTGTCCTAAATACATGACACCCAGCGCACAGTCCAGTGTCTGAAATGGAAAAAGAACAGTGTATACTGAACACATGAAACACATGCCACTGTCTAGTGTCTGAATTGGAAAATAAACAGTGTGCACTGATCGAAAGAGACCAGTTACACAGTCTGGTGTCTGAAATGGTGAATGAAGAGTGTATCCTAAATACATGACACCCAGTACCCTGTCTAGTGTCTGAATTGGAAAATAAACAGTGTGCACTGATCGAAAGAGACCAGTTACACAGTCTGCTGTCTGAAATGGTGAATGAAGAGTGTATCCTAAATACATGACACCCAGAACCCTGTCTAGTGTCTGAAATGGTGAATGAAGAGTGTATCCTAAATACATGACAGCCATCACACTGTCTAGTGTCTGAAATGGTGAATGAAGAGTGTATCCTAAATACATGACACCCAGCCTAGTGTCTGAAATGGAAAATGAACAGTGTATACTGAACACATAAAACACATCCCACTGTCTAGTGTCTGAATTGGAAAATAAACAGTGTGCACTGATCGAAAGAGACCAGTTACACAGTCTGGTGTCTGAAATGGTGAATGAAGAGTGTATCCTAAATACATGAAACCCAGCGCACTGTCTAGTGTCTGAAATGGAAAATAAATTGTGTGCACTGATCGAAAGAGACCAGTTACATAGTCTGGTGTCTGAAATGGTGAATGAAGAGTGTATCCTAATCACATGACACCCAGAACCCTGTCTAGTGTCTGAAATGGAAAATGACCAGTGTATATTGAACACATCCCAATGTACAGTGTCTGAATTGGAAAATAAACAGTGTGCACTGATCGAAAGAGACCAGTTACACAGTCTGGTGTCTGAAATGGTGAATGAAGAGTGTATCCTAAATACATGACACCCAGTACCCTGTCTAGTGTCTGAATTGGAAAATAAACAGTGTGCACTGATAGAAAGAGACGAGTTACACAGTCTGATCTCTGAAATGGTGAATGAAGAGTATATCCTAAATACATGACACCCAGCACCCTGTCTAGTGTCTGAATTGGAAAATAAATAGTGTGCACTGATCGAAAGAGACCAGTTACACAGTCTGGTGTCTGAAATGGTGAATGAAGAGTGTATCCTAATCACATGACACCCAGGACCCTGTCTAGTGTCTGAAATGGAAAATGAAGTGTATATTGAACACATCCCAATGTATAGTGTCTGAATTGGAAAATAAACAGTGTGCACTGATCGAAAGAGACCAGTTACACAGTCTGGTGTCTGAAATGGTGAATGAAGAGTGTATCCTAAATACATGACACCCAGAACCCTGTCTAGTGTCTGAAATGGTGAATGGAGAGTGTATCCTAAATACATGACACCCAGAACCCTGTCTAGTGTCTGAAATGGTGAATGAAGAGTGTATCCTAAATACATGACACCCATCACACTGTTGGTGTCTGAAATGGTGAATGAAGAGTGTATCCTAAATACATGAAACCCATCACACTGTCTAGTGTCTGAAATGGTGAATGAAGAGTGTTTCCTAAATACATGACACCCATCACAATGTCTATTGTCTGAAATGGTGAATGAAGAGTGTATCCTAAATACATGACACCCAGCACCCTGTCTAGTGTCTGAATTGGAAAATAAACAGTGTGCACTGATCGAAAGAGACCAGTTACACAGTCTGCTGTCTGAAATGGTGAATGAAGGGTGTATCCTAAATACATGACACCCAGAACCCTGTCTAGTGTCTGAAATGGTGAATGAAGAGTGTATCCTAAATACATGACACCCAGCGCACTGTCTAGTGTCTGAATTGTAAAATAAACAGTGTGCACTGATCGAAAGAGACCAGTTACACAGTCTAGTGACTGAAATGGTGAATGAAGAGTGTATCCTAAATACATGACACCCAGAACCCTGTCTAGTGTCTGAAATGGTGAATGAAGAGTGGATCCTAAATACATGACACCCATCACACTGTCTAACGTCTGAAATGGTGAATGAAGAGTGTATCCTAAATACATGACACCCAGTGCACTGTCTAGTGTCTGAATTGGAAAATAAACAGTGTGCACTGATCGAAAGAGATCAGTTACAGTCTGGTTTCTGAAATGGTGAATGAAGAGTGTATCCTAAATACGTGACACCCAGAACCCTGTCTAGTGTCTGAAATGGTGAATGAAGAGTGTATCCTAAATACATGACACCCATCACACTGTCTAGTGTCTGAAATGGTGAATGAAGAGTGTATCTTAAATACATGACACCCAGCACCCTGTCTAGTGTCTGAATTGGAAAATAAACAGTGTGCACTGATCGAAAGAGACCAGTTCCACAGTCTGGTGTCTGAAATTGTGAATGAAGAGTGTATCCTAAATACATGATACCCATCACACTGTCTAGTGTCTGAAATGGTCAATGAAGAGTGTATCCTAAAAACAAGACACCCAGCACCCTGTCTAGTACCTGAATTGGAAAATAAACAGTGTGCACTGACCGAAAGAGACTAGTTACACAGTCTGGTGTCTGAAATGGTGATTGATGAGTGTATCCTAAATACATGACACCCAGAACCCTGTCTAGTGTCTGAAATGGTGAATGAAGAGTGTATCCTAAATACATGACACCCAGAACCCTGTCTAGTGTCTGAAATGGTGAATGAAGAGTGTATCCTCAATACATGACACCCATCACACTGTCTAGTGTCTTAAATGGGGAATGAAGAGTGTATCCTACATACATGACACCCAGCGCACTGTCTAGTGTCTGAATTGGAAAATAAACAGTGTGCACTGATCGAAAGAGACCAGTTACACAGTCTGGTGTCTGAAATGGTGAATGAAGAGTTTATCCTGAATACATGACACCCAGAACCCTGTCTAGTGTCTGAAATGGTGAATGAAGAGTGTATCCTAAATACATGACACCCATCGCACTGTCTAGTGTCTGAAATGGAGAATGAAGAGTGTATCCTAAATACATGACACCCATCGCACTGTCTAGTGTCTGAAGTGGTGAATGAAGAGTGTATCCTAAATACATGACACCCAACACCCTGTCTTGTGTCTGAAATGGTGAATGAAGAGTGTATCCTAAATACATGAAACCCATCACACTGTCTAGTGTCTGAAATGCTGAACGAAGAGTGTATCCTAAATACATGACACCCATCACACTGTCTAGTGTCTGAAATGGTGAATGAAGAGTGTATCCTAAATACATGACACCCTGCGCACTGTCTAGTGTCTGAATTGGAAAATAAACGGTGTGCACTGATCGAAAGAGACCAGTTACACAGTCTGGTGTCTGAAATGGTGAATGAAGAGTGTATCATAAATACATGACACCCCGCACCCTGTCTAGTGTCTGAAATGGAAAATAAACAGTGTGCACTGATCGAAACAGACTAGTTACACAGTCTGGTGTCTGAAATGGTGAATGAAGAGTATCCTAAATACATGACACCCAGAGCCCTGTCTAGTGTCTGAAATGGAAAATGAACAGTGTATACTGAACACATGAAACACATCCCAATGTATAGTGTCTGAATTGGAAAATAAACAGTGTGCACTGATCGAAAGAGACCAGTTACACAGTCTGGTGTCTGAAATGGTGAATGAAGAGTGTATCCTAAATACATGAAACCCAGCGCACTGTCTAGTGTCTGAAATGGAAAATAAATAGTGTGCACTGATCGAAAGAGACCAGTTACACAGTCTGGTGTCTGAAATGGTGAATGAAGAGTGTATCCTAATCACATGACACCCAGAACCCTGTCTAGTATCTGAAATGGAAAATGAACAGTGTATATTGAACACATCCCAATGTATAGTGTCTGAATTGGAAAATAAACAGTGTGCACTGATCGAAAGAGACCAGTTACACAGTCTGGTGTCTGAAATGGTGAATGAAGAGTGTATCCTAAATACATGACACCCAGTACCCTGTCTAGTGTCTGAATTGGAAAATAAACAGTGTGCACTGATCGAAAGAGACCAGTTACACAGTCTGGTGTCTGAAATGGTGAATGAAGAGTGTATCCTAAATATATGACACCCAGCACCCTGTCTAGTGTCTGAAATGGAAAATGAACAGTGTATATTGAACACATCCCAATGTATAGTGTCTGAATTGGAAAATAAACGGTGTGCACTGATCGAAACAGACCAGTTACACAGTCTGGTGTCTGAAATGGTGAATGAAGAGTGTATCCTCAATACATGACACCCAGCAGCCTGTCTAGTGCCTGAAATGGAAAATGAACAGTGTATACTGAACACATGAAACACATCCCACTGTCTAGTGTCTGAATTGGAAAATAAACAGTGTGCACTGATCGAAAGAGACCATTTACACAGTCTGGTGTCTGAAATGGCGAATGAAGAGTGTATCCTAAATACATGACACCCAGCGCACTGTCTAGTGTATGAAATGGAAAATGAACAGTGTATACTGAACACATGAAACACATCCCACTGTCTAGTGTCTGAATTGGAAAATAAACAGTGTGCACTGATCGAAAGAGACCATTTACACAGTCTGGTGTCTGAAATGGTGAATGAAGAGTGTGTCCTAAATACATGACACCCAGCACACAGTCCAGTGTCTGAAATGGAAAATGAACAGTGTATACTGAACACATGAAACACATCCCACTGTCTAGTGTCTGAATTGGAAAATAAACAGTGTGCACTGATCGAAAGAGACCAGTTACACAGTCTGGTGTCTGAAATGGTGAATGAAGAGTGTATCCTAAATACATGAAACCCAGCGCACTGTCTAGTGTCTGAAATGGAAAATGAACAGTCTATACTGAACACATGAAACACATCCCACTGTCTAGTGTCTGAATTGGAAAATAAACAGTGTGCACTGATCGAAAGAGACCAGGTACACAGTCTAGTGTCTGAAATGGAAAATGAAGAGTGTATCCTAAATACATGAAACCCATCACACTGTCTAGCGTCTGAATTGGTAAATGAAGAGTGTATCCTAAATACATGCCACCCATCACACTGTCTAGTGTCTGAAATGGAAAATGAACAGTGTATACTGAACACATGAAACACATCGCACTGTCTAGTGTCTGAATTGGAAAATAAACAGTGTGCCCTGATCGAAAGAGACCAGTTACACAGTCTGGTGTCTGAAATGGTAAATGAAGAGTGTATCCTAAATACATGAAACCCAGCGCACTGTCTAGTGTCTGAAATGGAAAATGAACAGTGTATACTGATCGAAAGAGACCAGTTACACAGTCTAGCGTCTGAAATGGAAAATGAAGTGTATCCTAAGTACATGAAACCCATCACACTGTCTAGCGTCTGAATTGGTAAATGAAGAGTGTATCCTAAATACATGCCACCCATCACACTGTCTAGTGTCTGAAATGGAAAATGAAGAGTGTATCCTAAATACTTGAAACCCATCCCACTGTCTAGTGTCTGAAATGGTGAATGAAGAGTGTTTCCTAAATACATGACACCCATCACAATGTCTATTGTCTGAAATGGTGAATGAAGTGTGTATCCTAAATACATGACACCCAGCACCCTGTCTAGTGTCTGAATTGGAAAATAAACAGTGTGCACTGATCGAAAGAGACCAGTTACACAGTCTGCTGTCTGAAATGGTGAATGAAGAGTGTATCCTAAATACATGACACCCTGAACCCTGTCTAGTGTCTGAAATGGTGAATGAAGAGTGTATCCTAAATACATGACACCCAGCGCACTGTCTAGTGTCTGAATTGGAAAATAAACAGTGTGCACTGATCGAAAGAGACCAGTTACACAGTCTGGTGTCTGAAATGGTGAATGAAGAGTGTATCTTAAATACATGACACCCATCACACTGTCTAGTGTCTGAAATGGTGAATGAAGAGTGGATCCTAAATACATGACACCCAGAACCCTGTCTAGTGTCTGAAATGGTGAATGAAGAGTGGATCCTAAATACATGACACCCATCACACTGTCTAATATCTGAAATGGTGAATGAAGAGTGTATCCTAAATACATGACACCCAGCGCACTGTCTAGTGTCTGAATTGGAAAATAAACAGTGTGCACTGATCGAAAGAGATCAGTTACACAGTCTGGTGTCTGAAATGGTGAATGAAGAGTGTATCCTAAATACCTGACACCCAGAACCCTGTCTAGTGTCTGAAATGGTGAATGAAGAGTGTATCCTAAATACATGACACCCATCACACTGTCTATTGTCTGAAATGGTGAATGAAGAGTGTATCCTAAATACATGACACCCAGCACCCTGTCTAGTGTCTGAATTGGAAAATAAACAGTGTGCACTGATCGAAAGAGACCAGTTCCACAGTCTGGTGTCTGAAATGGTGAATGAAGAGTGTATCCTAAATACATGACACCCATCACACTGTCTAGTGTCTGAAATGGTCAATGAAGAGTGTATCCTAAATACAAGACACCCAGCACCCTGTCTAGTGCCTGAATTTGAAAATAAACAGTGTGCACTGACCGAAAGAGACTAGTTACACAGTCTGGTGTCTGAAATGGTGAATGATGAGTGTATCCTAAATACATGACACCCAGAACCCTGTCTAGTGTCTGAAATGGTGAATGAAGAGTGTATCCTAAATATTGACACCCAGAACCCTGTCTAGTGTCTGAAATGGTGAATGAAGAGTGTATCCTCAATACATGACACCCATCACACTGTCTAGTGTCTTAAATGGTGAATGAAGAGTGTATCCTACATACATGACACCCAGAACCCTGTCTAGTGTCTGAAATGGTGAATGAAGAGTGTATCCTAAATACATGACACCCAGCACCCTGTTTAGTGTCTGAATTGGAAAATAAACAGTGTGCACTGATCGAAAGAGACCAGTTACACAGTCTGGTGTCTGAAATGGTGAATGAAGAGTGTATCCTGAATACATGACACCCAGAACCCTTTCTACTGTCTGAAATGGTGAATGAAGAGTGCATCCTAAATACATGACACCCAGAACCCTGTCTAGTGTCTGAAATGGAGAATGAAGAGTGTATCCTAAATACATGACACCCATCGCACTGTCTAGTGTCTGAAATGGTGAATGAAGAGTGTATCCTAAATACATGACACCCAGCACCCTGTCTAGTGTCTGAATTGGAAAATAAACAGTGTGCACTGATCGAAAGAGACCAGTTACACAGTCTGGTGTCTGAAATGGAAAATGAACAGTGTATACTGAACACATAAAACACATCCCACTGTCTAGTGTCTGAATTGGAAAATAAACAGTGTGCACTGATCGAAAGAGACCAGTTACACAGTCTGGTGTCTGAAATGGTGAATGAAGAGTGTATCCTAAATACATGAAACCCAGCGCACTGTCTAGTGTCTGAATTGGAAAATAAACAGTGTGCACTGATCGAAAGAGACCAGTTCCACAGTCTGGTGTCTGAAATGGTGAATGAAGAGTGTATCCTAAATACATGACACCCATCACACTGTCTAGTGTCTGAAATGGTCAATGAAGAGTGTATCCTAAATACAAGACACCCAGCACCCTGTCTAGTGCCTGAATTGGAAAATAAACAGTGTGCACTGACCGAAAGAGACTAGTTACACAGTCTGGTGTCTGAAATGGTGAATGATGAGTGTATCCTAAATACATGACACCCAGAACCCTGTCTAGTGTCTGAAATGGTGAATGAAGAGTGTATCCTAAATACATGACACCCAGAACCCTGTCTAGTGTCTGAAATGGTGAATGAAGAGTGTATCCTCAATACATGACACCCATCACACTGTCTAGTGTCTTAAATGGTGAATGAAGAGTGTATCCTACATACATGACACCCAGAACCCTGTCTAGTGTCTGAAATGGTGAATGAAGAGTGTATCCTAAATACATGACACCCAGCACCCTGTCTAGTGTCTGAATTGGAAAATAAACAGTGTGCACTGATCGAAAGAGACCAGTTACACAGTCTGGTGTCTAAAATGGTGAATGAAGAGTGTATCCTGAATACATGACACCCAGAACCCTGTCTACTGTCTGAAATGGTGAATGAAGAGTGTATCCTAAATACATGACACCCAGAACCCTGTCTACTGTCTGAAATGGTGAATGAAGAGTGTATCCTAAATACATGACACCCAGAACCCTGTCTAGTGTCTGAAATGGAGAATGAAGAGTGTATCCTAAATACATGACACCCATCGCACTGTCTAGTGTCTGAAATGGTGAATGAAGAGTGTATCCTAAATACATGACACCCAGCACCCTGTCTAGTGTCTGAATTGGAAAGTAAACAGTGTGCACTGATCGAAAGAGACCAGTTACACAGTCTGGTGTCTGAAATGGTGAATGAAGAGTGTATCCTAAATACATGACACCCAGCACCCTGTCTAGTGTCTGAAATGGAAAATAAACAGTGTGCACTGATCGAAAGAGACCAGTTACACAGTCTGGTGTCTGAAATGGTGAATGAAGAGTGTATCCTAAATACATCACACCCAGCACCCTGTCTAGTGTCTGAATTGGAAAATAAACAGTGTGCACTGATCGAAAGAGACTAGTTACACAGTCTGGTGTCTGAAATGGTGAATGAAGTGTATCCTAAATACATGACACCCAGAGCCCTGTCTAGTGTCTGAAATGGAAAATGAACAGTGTATACTGAACACATGAAACACACCCCAATGTATAGTGTCTGAATTGGAAAATAAACAGTGTGCACTGATCGAAAGAGACCAGTTACACAGTCTGGTGTCTGAAATGGTGAATGAAGAGTGTATCCTAAATACATGACACCCAGCACACTGTCTAGTGTCTGAAATGGAAAATGAACAGTGTATACTGAACACATGAAACACATCCCACTGTCTAGTGTCTGAATTGGAAAATAAACAGTGTGCACTGATCGAAAGAGACCAGTTACAGTCTGGTGTCTGAAATGGAAAATGAACAGTGTATACTGAACACATAAAACACATCCCACTGTCTAGTGTCTGAATTGGAAAATAAACAGTGTGCACTGATCGAAAGAGACCAGTTACACAGTCTGGTGTCTGAAATGGTGAATGAAGAGTGTATCCTAATCACATGACACCCAGAACCCTGTCTAGTGTCTGAAATGGAAAATGAACAGTGTATATTGAACACATCCCAATGTATAGTGTCTGAATTGGAAAATAAACAGTGTGCACTGATCGATAGAGACCAGTTACACAGTGTGGTGTCTGAAATGGTGAATGAAGAGTGTATCCTGAATACATGACACCCAGAACCCTGTCTACTGTCTGAAATGGTGAATGAAGAGTGTATCCTAAATACATGACACCCATCGCACTGTCTAGTGTCTGAAATGGTGAATGAAGAGTGTATCCTAAATACATGACACCCAGCACCCTGTCTATTGTCTGAATTGGAAAATAAACAGTGTGCACTGATCGAAAGAGACCAGTTACACAGTCTGGTGTCTGAAATGGAAAATGAACAGTGTATACTGAACACATAAAACACATCCCACTGTCTAGTGTCTGAATTGGAAAATAAACAGTGTGCACTGATCGAAAGAGACCAGTTACACAGTCTGGTGTCTGAAATGGTGAATGAAGAGTGTATCCTAAATACATGAAACCCAGCGCACTGTCTAGTGTCTGAATTGGAAAATAAACAGTGTGCACTGATCGAAAGAGACCAGTTCCACAGTCTGGTGTCTGAAATGGTGAATGAAGAGTGTATCCTAAATACATGACACCCATCACACTGTCTAGTGTCTGAAATGGTCAATGAAGAGTGTATCCTAAATACAAGACACCCAGCACCCTGTCTAGTGCCTGAATTGGAAAATAAACAGTGTGCACTGACCGAAAGAGACTAGTTACACAGTCTGGTGTCTGAAATGGTGAATGATGAGTGTATCCTAAATACATGACACCCAGAACCCTGTCTAGTGTCTGAAATGGTGAATGAAGAGTGTATCCTAAATACATGACACCCAGAACCCTGTCTAGTGTCTGAAATGGTGAATGAAGAGTGTATCCTCAATACATGACACCCATCACACTGTCTAGTGTCTTAAATGGTGAATGAAGAGTGTATCCTACATACATGACACCCAGAACCCTGTCTAGTGTCTGAAATGGTGAATGAAGAGTGTATCCTAAATACATGACACCCAGCACCCTGTCTAGTGTCTGAATTGGAAAATAAACAGTGTGCACTGATCGAAAGAGACCAGTTACACAGTCTGGTGTCTAAAATGGTGAATGAAGAGTGTATCCTGAATACATGACACCCAGAACCCTGTCTACTGTCTGAAATGGTGAATGAAGAGTGTATCCTAAATACATGACACCCAGAACCCTGTCTACTGTCTGAAATGGTGAATGAAGAGTGTATCCTAAATACATGACACCCAGAACCCTGTCTAGTGTCTGAAATGGAGAATGAAGAGTGTATCCTAAATACATGACACCCATCGCACTGTCTAGTGTCTGAAATGGTGAATGAAGAGTGTATCCTAAATACATGACACCCAGCACCCTGTCTATGTCTGAATTGGAAAGTAAACAGTGTGCACTGATCGAAAGAGACCAGTTACACAGTCTGGTGTCTGAAATGGTGAATGAAGAGTGTATCCTAAATACATGACACCCAGCACCCTGTCTAGTGTCTGAAATGGAAAATAAACAGTGTGCACTGATCGAAAGAGACCAGTTACACAGTCTGGTGTCTGAAATGGTGAATGAAGAGTGTATCCTAAATACATCACACCCAGCACCCTGTCTAGTGTCTGAATTGGAAAATAAACAGTGTGCACTGATCGAAAGAGACTAGTTACACAGTCTGGTGTCTGAAATGGTGAATGAAGAGTATCCTAAATACATGACACCCAGAGCCCTGTCTAGTGTCTGAAATGGAAAATGAACAGTGTATACTGAACACATGAAACACACCCCAATGTATAGTGTCTGAATTGGAAAATAAACAGTGTGCACTGATCGAAAGAGACCAGTTACACAGTCTGGTGTCTGAAATGGTGAATGAAGAGTGTATCCTAAATACATGACACCCAGCACACTGTCTAGTGTCTGAAATGGAAAATGAACAGTGTATACTGAACACATGAAACACATCCCACTGTCTACTGTCTGAATTGGAAAATAAACAGTGTGCACTGATCGAAAGAGACCAGTTACAGTCTGGTGTCTGAAATGGAAAATGAACAGTGTATACTGAACACATAAAACACATCCCACTGTCTAGTGTCTGAATTGGAAAATAAACAGTGTGCACTGATCGAAAGAGACCAGTTACACAGTCTGGTGTCTGAAATGGTGAATGAAGAGTGTATCCTAATCACATGACACCCAGAACCCTGTCTAGTGTCTGAAATGGAAAATGAACAGTGTATATTGAACACATCCCAATGTATAGTGTCTGAATTGGAAATAAACAGTGTGCACTGATCGATAGAGACCAGTTACACAGTGTGGTGTCTGAAATGGTGAATGAAGAGTGTATCCTGAATACATGACACCCAGAACCCTGTCTACTGTCTGAAATGGTGAATGAAGAGTGTATCCTAAATACATGACACCCAGAACCCTGTCTAGTGTCTGAAATGGAGAATGAAGAGTGTATCCTAAATACATGACACCCATCGCACTGCCTAGTGTCTGAAATGGTGAATGAAGAGTGTATACTAAATACATGACACCCAGCACCCTGTCTAGTGTCTGAATTGGAAAATAAATAGTGTGCACTGATCAAAAGAGACCAGTTACACAGTCTGGTGTCTGAAATGGTGAATGAAGAGTGTATCCTAATCACATGACACCCAGAACCCTGTCTAGTGTCTGAAATGGTGAATGAAGAGTGTATACTAAATACATGACAGCCATCACACTGTCTAGTGTCTGAAATGGTGAATGAAGAGTGTATCCTAAATACATGACACCCAGCGCACTGTCTAGTGTCTGAATTGGAAAATAAACAGTGTGCACTGATCGAAAGAGACCAGTTACACAGTCTGGTGTCTGAAATGGTGAATGAAGAGTGTATCCTAAATACATGACACCCAGCACCCTGTCTAGTGTCTGAATTGGAAAATAAACAGTGTGCACTGATCGAAAGAGACCAGTTACACAGTCTGCTGTCTGAAATGGTGAATGAAGAGTGTATCCTAAATACATGACACCCAGAACCCTGTCTAGTGTCTGAAATGGTGAATGAAGAGTGTATCCTAAATACATGACACCCAGAACCCTGTCTAGTGTCTGAAATGGTGAATAAAGAGTGTATCCTAAATACATGACACCCATCACACTGTTGGTGTCTGAAATGGTGAATGAAGAGTGTATCCTAATCACATGGCACCCAGAACCCTGTCTAGTGTCTGAAATGGAAAATGAACAGTGTATATTGAACACATCCCAATGTATAGTGTCTGAATTGGAAAATAAACAGTGTGCACTGATCGAAAGAGACCAGTTACACAGTCTGGTGTCTGAAATGGTCAATGAAGAGTGTATCCTAAATACAAGACACCCAGCACCCTATCTAGTGCCTGAATTGCAAAATAAACAGTGTGCACTGACCGAAAGAGACTAGTTACACAGTCTGGGGTCTGAAATGGTGAATGATGAGTGTATCCTAAATACATGACACCCAGACCCCTGTCTAGTGTCTGAAATGGTGAATGAAGAGTGTATCCTAAATACATGACACCCAGAACCCTGTCTAGTGTCTGAAATGGTGAATGAAGAGTGTATCCTCAATACATGACACCCATCACACTGTCTAGTGTCTTAAATGGTGAATGAAGAGTGTATCCTACATACATGACACCCAGCGCACTGTCTAATGTCTGAAATGGTGAATGAAGAGTGAATCCTAAATACATGACACCCAGAACCCTGTCTACTGTCTGAAATGCTGAACGAAGAGTGTATCCTAAATACATGACACCCAGAACCCTGTCTAGTGTCTGAAATGGTGAACGAAGAGTGTATTCTAAATACATGACACCCAGCGCACTGTCTAGTGTCTGAATTGGAAAATAAACGGTGTGCACTGATCGAAAGAGACCTGTTACACAGTCTAGTGTCTGAAATGGTGAATGAAGAGTGTATCCTAAATACATGACACCCAGCGCACTGTCTAGTGTCTGAATTGGAAAATAAACAGTGCGCACTGATCGAAAGAGACCAGTTACACAGTCTGGTGTCTGAAATGGTGAATGAAGAGTGTATCCTAAATACATGACACCCAGAACCCTGTCTAGTGTCTGAAATGGTGAATAAAGAGTGTATCCTAAATACATGACACCCATCACACTGTTGGTGTCTGAAATGGTGAATGAAGAGTGTATCCTAATCACATGACACCCAGAACCCTGTCTAGTGTCTGAAATGGAAAATGAACAGTGTATATTGAACACATCCCAATGTATAGTGTCTGAATTGGAAAATAAACAGTGTGCACTGATCGAAAGAGACCAGTTACACAGTCCGGTGTCTGAAATGGTGAATGAAGAGTGTATCCTAAATACATGACACCCATCACAATGTCTATTGTCTGAAATGGTGAATGAAGAGTGTATCCTAAATACATGACACCCAGCACCCTGTCTAGTGTCTGAATTGGAAAATAAACAGTGTGCACTGATCGAAAGAGACCAGTTCCACAGTCTGGTGTCTGAAATGGTGAATGAAGAGTGTATCCTAAATACATGACACCCATCACACTGTCTAGTGTCTGAAATGGTCAATGAAGAGTGTATCCTAAATACAAGACACCCAGCACCCTATCTAGTGCCTGAATTGCAAAATAAACAGTGTGCACTGACCGAAAGAGACTAGTTACACAGTCTGGGGTCTGAAATGGTGAATGATGAGTGTATCCTAAATACATGACACCCAGAACCCTGTCTAGTGTCTGAAATGGTGAATGAAGAGTGTATCCTAAATACATGACACCCAGAACCCTGTCTAGTGTCTGAAATGGTGAATGAAGAGTGTATCCTCAATACATGACACCCATCACACTGTCTAGTGTCTTAAATGGTGAATGAAGAGTATATCCTACATACATGACACCCAGCGCACTGTCTAATGTCTGAATTGGAAAATAAACAGTGTGCACTGATCGAAAGAGACCAGTTACACAGTCTGGTGTCTGAAATGGTGAATGAAGAGTGAATCCTAAATACATGACACCCAGAACCCTGTCTACTGTCTGAAATGCTGAACGAAGAGTGTATCCTAAATACATGACACCCAGAACCCTGTCTAGTGTCTGAAATGGTGAATGAAGAGTGTATCCTAAATACATGACACTCAGCGCACTGTCTAGTGTCTGAATTGGAAAATAAACGGTGTGCACTGATCGAAAGAGACCTGTTACACAGTCTAGTGTCTGAAATGGTGAATGAAGAGTGTATCCTAAATACATGACACCCAGCGCACTGTCTAGTGTCTGAATTGGAAAATAAACAGTGTGCACTGATCGAAAGAGACCAGTTACACAGTCTGGTGTCTGAAATGGTGAATGAAGAGTGTATCCTAAATACATGACACCCAGCACCCTGTCTAGTGTCTGAATTGGAAAATAAACAGTGTGCACTGATCGAAAGAGACCAGTTACACAGTCTGCTGTCTGAAATGGTGAATGAAGAGTGTATCCTAAATACATGACACCCAGAACCCTGTCTAGTGTCTGAAATGGTGAATGAAGAGTGTATCCTAAATACATGACACCCAGAACCCTGTCTAGTGTCTGAAATGGTGAATAAAGAGTGTATCCTAAATACATGACACCCAGAACCCTGTCTAGTGTCTGAAATGGTGAATAAAGAGTGTATCCTAAATACATGACACCCAGAACCCTGTCTAGTGTCTGAAATGGTGAATGAAGAGTGTATCCTAAATACATGACACCCAGCGCACTGTCTAGTGTCTGAATTGGAAAATAAACGGTGTGCACTGATCGAAAGAGACCAGTTACACAGTCTGGTGTCTGAAATGGTGAATGAAGAGTGTGTCCTAAATACATGACACCCAGCACACAGTCCAGTGTCTGAAATGGAAAATGAACAGCGTATACTGAACACATGAAACACATCCCACTGTCTACTGTCTGAATTGGAAAATAAACAGTGTGCACTGATCGAAAGAGACCAGTTACACAGTCTGGTGTCTGAAATGGTGAATGAAGAGTATCCTAAATACATGACACCCAGAGCCCTGTCTAGTGTCTGAAATGGAAAATGAACAGTGTATACTGAACACATGAAACACATCCCAATGTATAGTGTCTGAATTGGAAAATAAACAGTGTGCACTGATCGAAAGAGACCAGTTACACAGTCTGGTGTCTGAAATGGTGAATGAAGAGTGTATCCTAAATACATGACACCCAGCACACTGTCTAGTGTCTGAAATGGAAAATGAACAGTGTATACTGAACACATGAAACACATCCCACTGTCTAGTGTCTGAATTGGAAAATAAACAGTGTGCACTGATCGAAAGAGACCAGTTACAGTCTGGTGTCTGAAATGGAAAATGAACAGTGTATACTGAACACATAAAACACATCCCACTGTCTAGTGTCTGAATTGGAAAATAAACAGTGTGCACTGATCGAAAGAGACCAGTTACACAGTCTGGTGTCTGAAATGGTGAATGAAGAGTGTATCCTAATCACATGACACCCAGAACCCTGTCTAGTGTCTGAAATGGAAAATGAACAGTGTATATTGAACACATCCCAATGTATAGTGTCTGAATTGGAAAATAAACAGTGTGCACTGATCGATAGAGACCAGTTACACAGTGTGGTGTCTGAAATGGTGAATGAAGAGTGTATCCTGAATACATGACACCCAGAACCCTGTCTACTGTCTGAAATGTTGAATGAAGAGTGTATCCTAAATACATGACACCCATCGCACTGTCTAGTGTCTGAAATGGTGAATGAAGAGTGTATCCTAAATACATGACACCCAGCACCCTGTCTATTGTCTGAATTGGAAAATAAACAGTGTGCACTGATCGAAAGAGACCAGTTACACAGTCTGGTGTCTGAAATGGAAAATGAACAGTCTATACTGAACACATAAAACACATCCCACTGTCTAGTGTCTGAATTGGAAAATAAACAGTGTGCACTGATCGAAAGAGACCAGTTACACAGTCTGGTGTCTGAAATGGTGAATGAAGAGTGTATCCTAAATACATGAAACCCAGCGCACTGTCTAGTGTCTGAATTGGAAAATAAACAGTGTGCACTGATCGAAAGAGACCAGTTCCACAGTCTGGTGTCTGAAATGGTGAATGAAGAGTGTATCCTAAATACATGACACCCATCACACTGTCTAGTGTCTGAAATGGTCAATGAAGAGTGTATCCTAAATACAAGACACCCAGCACCCTGTCTAGTGCCTGAATTGGAAAATAAACAGTGTGCACTGACCGAAAGAGACTAGTTACACAGTCTGGTGTCTGAAATGGTGAATGATGAGTGTATCCTAAATACATGACACCCAGAACCCTGTCTAGTGTCTGAAATGGTGAATGAAGAGTGTATCCTAAATACATGACACCCAGAACCCTGTCTAGTGTCTGAAATGGTGAATGAAGAGTGTATCCTCAATACATGACACCCATCACACTGTCTAGTGTCTTAAATGGTGAATGAAGAGTGTATCCTACATACATGACACCCAGAACCCTGTCTAGTGTCTGAAATGGTGAATGAAGAGTGTATCCTAAATACATGAAACCCAGCACCCTGTCTAGTGTCTGAATTGGAAAATAAACAGTGTGCACTGATCGAAAGAGACCAGTTACACAGTCTGGTGTCTAAAATGGTGAATGAAGAGTGTATCCTGAATACATGACACCCAGAACCCTGTCTACTGTCTGAAATGGTGAATGAAGAGTGTATCCTAAATACATGACACCCAGAACCCTGTCTACTGTCTGAAATGGTGAATGAAGAGTGTATCCTAAATACATGACACCCAGAACCCTGTCTAGTGTCTGAAATGGAGAATGAAGAGTGTATCCTAAATACATGACACCCATCGCACTGTCTAGTGTCTGAAATGGTGAATGAAGAGTGTATCCTAAATACATGACACCCAGCACCCTGTCTAGTGTCTGAATTGGAAAGTAAACAGTGTGCACTGATCGAAAGAGACCAGTTACACAGTCTGGTGTCTGAAATGGTGAATGAAGAGTGTATCCTAAATACATGACACCCAGCACCCTGTCTAGTGTCTGAAATGGAAAATAAACAGTGTGCACTGATCGAAAGAGACCAGTTACACAGTCTGGTGTCTGAAATGGTGAATGAAGAGTGTATCCTAAATACATCACACCCAGCACCCTGTCTAGTGTCTGAATTGGAAAATAAACAGTGTGCACTGATCGAAAGAGACTAGTTACACAGTCTGGTGTCTGAAATGGTGAATGAAGAGTATCCTAAATACATGACACCCAGAGCCCTGTCTAGTGTCTGAAATGGAAAATGAACAGTGTATACTGAACACATGAAACACACCCCAATGTATAGTGTCTGAATTGGAAAATAAACAGTGTGCACTGATCGAAAGAGACCAGTTACACAGTCTGGTGTCTGAAATGGTGAATGAAGAGTGTATCCTAAATACATGACACCCAGCACACTGTCTAGTGTCTGATATGGAAAATGAACAGTGTATACTGAACACATGAAACACATCCCACTGTCTAGTGTCTGAATTGGAAAATAAACAGTGTGCACTGATCGAAAGAGACCAGTTACAGTCTGGTGTCTGAAATGGAAAATGAACAGTGTATACTGAACACATAAAACACATCCCACTGTCTAGTGTCTGAATTGGAAAATAAACAGTGTGCACTGATCGAAAGAGACCAGTTACACAGTCTGGTGTCTGAAATGGTGAATGAAGAGTGTATCCTAATCACATGACACCCAGAACCCTGTCTAGTGTCTGAAATGGAAAATGAACAGTGTATATTGAACACATCCCAATGTATAGTGTCTGAATTGGAAAATAAACAGTGTGCACTGATCGATAGAGACCAGTTACACAGTGTGGTGTCTGAAATGGTGAATGAAGAGTGTATCCTGAATACATGACACCCAGAACCCTGTCTACTGTCTGAAATGGTGAATGAAGAGTGTATCCTAAATACATGACACCCAGAACCCTGTCTAGTGTCTGAAATGGAGAATGAAGAGTGTATCCTAAATACATGACACCCATCGCACTGCCTAGTGTCTGAAATGGTGAATGAAGAGTGTATCCTAAATACATGACACCCAGCACCCTGTCTAGTGTCTGAATTGGAAAATAAATAGTGTGCACTGATCAAAAGAGACCAGTTACACAGTCTGGTGTCTGAAATGGTGAATGAAGAGTGTATCCTAATCACATGACACCCAGAACCCTGTCTAGTGTCTGAAATGGTGAATGAAGAGTGTATACTAAATACATGACAGCCATCACACTGTCTAGTGTCTGAAATGGTGAATGAAGAGTGTATCCTAAATACATGACACCCAGCGCACTGTCTAGTGTCTGAATTGGAAAATAAACAGTGTGCACTGATCGAAAGAGACCAGTTACACAGTCTGGTGTCTGAAATGGTGAATGAAGAGTGTATCCTAAATACATGACACCCAGCACCCTGTCTAGTGTCTGAATTGGAAAATAAACAGTGTGCACTGATCGAAAGAGACCAGTTACACAGTCTGCTGTCTGAAATGGTGAATGAAGAGTGTATCCTAAATACATGACACCCAGAACCCTGTCTAGTGTCTGAAATGGTGAATGAAGAGTGTATCCTAAATACATGACACCCAGAACCCTGTCTAGTGTCTGAAATGGTGAATAAAGAGTGTATCCTAAATACATGACACCCATCACACTGTTGGTGTCTGAAATGGTGAATGAAGAGTGTATCCTAATCACATGGCACCCAGAACCCTGTCTAGTGTCTGAAATGGAAAATGAACAGTGTATATTGAACACATCCCAATGTATAGTGTCTGAATTGGAAAATAAACAGTGTGCACTGATCGAAAGAGACCAGTTACACAGTCTGGTGTCTGAAATGGTGAATGAAGAGTGTATCCTAAATACATGACACCCATCACACTGTCTAGTGTCTGAAATGGTCAATGAAGAGTGTATCCTAAATACAAGACACCCAGCACCCTATCTAGTGCCTGAATTGCAAAATAAACAGTGTGCACTGACCGAAAGAGACTAGTTACACAGTCTGGGGTCTGAAATGGTGAATGATGAGTGTATCCTAAATACATGACACCCAGAACCCTGTCTAGTGTCTGAAATGGTGAATGAAGAGTGTATCCTAAATACATGACACCCAGAACCCTGTCTAGTGTCTGAAATGGTGAATGAAGAGTGTATCCTCAATACATGACACCCATCACACTGTCTAGTGTCTTAAATGGTGAATGAAGAGTGTATCCTACATACATGACACCCAGCGCACTGTCTAATGTCTGAATTGGAAAATAAACAGTGTGCACTGATCGAAAGAGACCAGTTACACAGTCTGGTGTCTGAAATGGTGAATGAAGAGTGAATCCTAAATACATGACACCCAGAACCCTGTCTACTGTCTGAAATGCTGAACGAAGAGTGTATCCTAAATACATGACACCCAGAACCCTGTCTAGTGTCTGAAATGGTGAACGAAGAGTGTATTCTAAATACATGACACCCAGCGCACTGTCTAGTGTCTGAATTGGAAAATAAACGGTGTGCACTGATCGAAAGAGACCTGTTACACAGTCTAGTGTCTGAAATGGTGAATGAAGAGTGTATCCTAAATACATGACACCCAGCGCACTGTCTAGTGTCTGAATTGGAAAATAAACAGTGTGCACTGATCGAAAGAGACCAGTTACACAGTCTGGTGTCTGAAATGGTGAATGAAGAGTGTATCCTAAATACATGACACCCGGAACCCTGTCTAGTGTCTGAAATGGTGAATAAAGAGTGTATCCTAAATACATGACACCCATCACACTGTTGGTGTCTGAAATGGTGAATGAAGAGTGTATCCTAATCACATGACACCCAGAACCCTGTCTAGTGTCTGAAATGGAAAATGAACAGTGTATATTGAACACATCCCAATGTATAGTGTCTGAATTGGAAAATAAACAGTGTGCACTGATCGAAAGAGACCAGTTACACAGTCCGGTGTCTGAAATGGTGAATGAAGAGTGTATCCTAAATACATGACACCCATCACAATGTCTATTGTCTGAAATGGTGAATGAAGAGTGTATCCTAAATACATGACACCCAGCACCCTGTCTAGTGTCTGAATTGGAAAATAAACAGTGTGCACTGATCGAAAGAGACCAGTTCCACAGTCTGGTGTCTGAAATGGTGAATGAAGAGTGTATCCTAAATACATGACACCCATCACACTGTCTAGTGTCTGAAATGGTCAATGAAGAGTGTATCCTAAATACAAGACACCCAGCACCCTATCTAGTGCCTGAATTGCAAAATAAACAGTGTGCACTGACCGAAAGAGACTAGTTACACAGTCTGGGGTCTGAAATGGGGAATGATGAGTGTATCCTAAATACATGACACCCAGAACCCTGTCTAGTGTCTGAAATGGTGAATGAAGAGTGTATCCTAAATACATGACACCCAGAACCCTGTCTAGTGTCTGAAATGGTGAATGAAGAGTGTATCCTCAATACATGACACCCATCACACTGTCTAGTGTCTTAAATGGTGAATGAAGAGTATATCCTACATACATGACACCCAGCGCACTGTCTAATGTCTGAATTGGAAAATAAACAGTGTGCACTGATCGAAAGAGACCAGTTACACAGTCTGGTGTCTGAAATGGTGAATGAAGAGTGAATCCTAAATACATGACACCCAGAACCCTGTCTACTGTCTGAAATGCTGAACGAAGAGTGTATCCTAAATACATGACACCCAGAACCCTGTCTAGTGTCTGAAATGGTGAATGAAGAGTGTATCCTAAATACATGACACTCAGCGCACTGTCTAGTGTCTGAATTGGAAAATAAACGGTGTGCACTGATCGAAAGAGACCTGTTACACAGTCTAGTGTCTGAAATGGTGAATGAAGAGTGTATCCTAAATACATGACACCCAGCGCACTGTCTAGTGTCTGAATTGGAAAATAAACAGTGTGCACTGATCGAAAGAGACCAGTTACACAGTCTGGTGTCTGAAATGGTGAATGAAGAGTGTATCCTAAATACATGACACCCAGCACCCTGTCTAGTGTCTGAATTGGAAAATAAACAGTGTGCACTGATCGAAAGAGACCAGTTACACAGTCTGCTGTCTGAAATGGTGAATGAAGAGTGTATCCTAAATACATGACACCCAGAACCCTGTCTAGTGTCTGAAATGGTGAATGAAGAGTGTATCCTAAATACATGACACCCAGAACCCTGTCTAGTGTCTGAAATGGTGAATAAAGAGTGTATCCTAAATACATGACACCCAGAACCCTGTCTAGTGTCTGAAATGGTGAATAAAGAGTGTATCCTAAATACATGACACCCAGCGCACTGTCTAGTGTCTGAATTGGAAAATAAACGGTGTGCACTGATCGAAAGAGACCAGTTACACAGTCTGGTGTCTGAAATGGTGAATGAAGAGTGTGTCCTAAATACATGACACCCAGCACACAGTCCAGTGTCTGAAATGGAAAATGAACAGCGTATACTGAACACATGAAACACATCCCACTGTCTACTGTCTGAATTGGAAAATAAACAGTGTGCACTGATCGAAAGAGACCAGTTACACAGTCTGGTGTCTGAAATGGTGAATGAAGAGTATCCTAAATACATGACACCCAGAGCCCTGTCTAGTGTCTGAAATGGAAAATGAACAGTGTATACTGAACACATGAAACACATCCCAATGTATAGTGTCTGAATTGGAAAATAAACAGTGTGCACTGATCGAAAGAGACCAGTTACAGTCTGGTGTCTGAAATGGTGAATGAAGAGTGTATCCTAAATACATGACACCCAGCACACTGTCTAGTGTCTGGAATGGAAAATGAACAGTGTATACTGAACACATGAAACACATCCCACTGTCTAGTGTCTGAATTGCAAAATAAACAGTGTGCACTGATCGAAAGAGACCAGTTACACAGTCTGGTGTCTGAAATGGAAAATGAACAGTGTATACTGAACACATAACACACATCCCACTGTCTAGTGTCTGAATTGGAAAATAAACAGTGTGCACTGATCGAAAGAGACCAGTTACACAGTCTGGTGTCTGAAATGGAAAATAAATAGTGTGCACTGATCGAAAGAGACCAGTTACATAGTCTGGTGTCTGAAATGGTGAATGAAGAGTGTATCCTAATCACATGACACCCAGAACCCTGTCTAGTGTCTGAAATGGAAAATAAATAGTGTGCACTGATCGAAAGAGACAAGTTACACAGTCTGGTGTCTGAAATGGTGAATAAAGAGTGTATCCTAATCACATGACACCCAGAACCCTGTCTAGTGTCTGAAATGGAAAATGAACAGTGTATATTGAACACATCCCAATGTATAGTGTCTGAATTGGAAAATAAACAGTGTGCACTGATCGAAAGAGACCAGTTACACAGTCTGGTGTCTGAAATGGTGAATGAAGAGCGTATCCTAAATACATGACACCCAGCACCCTGTCTAGTGTCTGAAATGGAAAATGAACAGTGTATATTGAACACATCCCAATGTATAGTGTCTGAATTGGAAAATAAACAGTGTGCACTGATCGAAAGAGACCAGTTACACAGTCTGGTGTCTGAAATGGTGAATGAAGAGTGTATCCTTAATACATGACACCCAGAACCCTGTCTAGTGTCTGAAATGGTGAATGAAGAGTGTATCCTAAATACATGACACCCAGCGCACTGTCTAGTGTCTGAATTGTAAAATAAACAGTGTGCACTGATCGAAAGAGACCAGTTACACAGTCTGGTGTCTGAAATGGTGAATGAAGAGTGTATCTTAAATACATGACACCCATCACACTGTCTAGTGACTGAAATGGTGAATGAAGAGTGTATCCTAAATACATGACACCCAGAACCCTGTCTAGTGTCTGAAATGGTGAATGAAGAGTGGATCCTAAATACATGACACCCATCACACTGTCTAATGCCTGAAATGGTGAATGAAGAGTGTATCCTAAATACATGACACCCAGTGCACTCTCTAGTGTCTGAATTGGAAAATAAACAGTGTGCACTGATCGAAAGAGATCAGTTACAGTCTGGTGTCTGAAATGGTGAATGAAGAGTGTATCCTAAATACATGACACCCATCACACTGTCTAGTGTCTGAAATGGTGAATGAAGAGTGTATCCTAAATACATGACACCCAGCACCCTGTCTAGTGTCTGAATTGGAAAATAAACAGTGTGCACTGATCGAAAGAGACCAGTTACACAGTCTGGAGTCTGAAATGGTGAATGAAGAGTGTATCCTAAATAAATCACACCCAGCACCCTGTCTAGTGTCTGAATTGGAAAATAAACAGTGTGCACTGATCGCAAGAGACTATTTACACAGTCTGGTGTCTGAAATGGTGAATGAAGAGTATCCTAACTACATGACACCCAGAGCCCTGTCTAGTGTCTGAAATGGAAAATGAACAGTGTATACTGAACACATGAAACACATCCCAATGTATAGTGTCTGAATTGGAAAATAAACAGTGTGCACTGATCGAAAGAGACCAGTTACACAGTCTGGTGTCTGAAATGGTGAATGAAGAGCGTATCCTAAATACATGACACCCAGCACCCTGTCTAGTGTCTGAAATGGAAAATGAACAGTGTATATTGAACACATCCCAATGTATAGTGTCTGAATTGGAAAATAAACAGTGTGCACTGATCGAAAGAGACCAGTTACACAGTCTGGTGTCTGAAATGGTGAATGAAGAGTGTATCCTTAATACATGACACCCAGAACCCTGTCTAGTGTCTGAAATGGTGAATGAAGAGTGTATCCTAAATACATGACACCCAGCGCACTGTCTAGTGTCTGAATTGTAAAATAAACAGTGTGCACTGATCGAAAGAGACCAGTTACACAGTCTGGTGTCTGAAATGGTGAATGAAGAGTGTATCTTAAATACATGACACCCATCACACTGTCTAGTGACTGAAATGGTGAATGAAGAGTGTATCCTAAATACATGACACCCAGAACCCTGTCTAGTGTCTGAAATGGTGAATGAAGAGTGGATCCTAAATACATGACACCCATCACACTGTCTAATGCCTGAAATGGTGAATGAAGAGTGTATCCTAAATACATGACACCCAGTGCACTCTCTAGTGTCTGAATTGGAAAATAAACAGTGTGCACTGATCGAAAGAGATCAGTTACAGTCTGGTGTCTGAAATGGTGAATGAAGAGTGTATCCTAAATACATGACACCCAGAACCCTGTCTAGTGTCTGAAATGGTGAATGAAGAGTGTATCCTAAATACATGACACCCATCACACTGTCTAGTGTCTGAAATGGTGAATGAAGAGTGTATCCTAAATACATGACACCCAGCACCCTGTCTAGTGTCTGAATTGGAAAATAAACAGTGTGCACTGATCGAAAGAGACCAGTTACACAGTCTGGAGTCTGAAATGGTGAATGAAGAGTGTATCCTAAATAAATCACACCCAGCACCCTGTCTAGTGTCTGAATTGGAAAATAAACAGTGTGCACTGATCGCAAGAGACTATTTACACAGTCTGGTGTCTGAAATGGTGAATGAAGAGTATCCTAACTACATGACACCCAGAGCCCTGTCTAGTGTCTGAAATGGAAAATGAACAGTGTATACTGAACACATGAAACACATCCCAATGTATAGTGTCTGAATTGGAAAATAAACAGTGTGCACTGATCGAAAGTGACCAGTTACACAGTCTGGTGTCTGAAATGGTGAATGAAGAGTGTATCCTAAATACATGACACCCAGCCTAGTGTCTGAAATGGAAAATGAACAGTGTATACTGAACACATAAAACACATCCCACTGTCCAGTGTCTGAATTGGAAAATAAACAGTGTG
This sequence comes from Amblyomma mixtum, assembly GCF_055824585.1. Classification (NCBI taxonomy): domain Eukaryota; kingdom Metazoa; phylum Arthropoda; class Arachnida; order Ixodida; family Ixodidae; genus Amblyomma; species Amblyomma mixtum. Next base: position 17,316,094 of record NC_143012.1, read on the forward strand.
CACTGATCGAAAGAGACCAGTTACACAGTCTGGTGTCTGAAATGGTGAATGAAGAGTGTATCCTAAATACATGAAACCCAGCGCACTGTCTAGTGTCTGAAATGGAAAATAAATAGTGTGCACTGATCGAAAGAGACCAGGTACACAGTCTGGTGTCTGAAATGGTGAATGAAGAGTGTATCCTAATCACATGACACCCAGAACCCTGTCTAGTGTCTGAAATGGAAAATGAACAGTGTATATTGAACACATCCCAATGTATATTGTCTGAATTGGAAAATAAACAGTGTGCACTGATCGAAAGAGACCAGTTACACAGTCTGGTGTCTGAAATGGTGAATGAAGAGTGTATCCTAAATACATTACACCCAGTACCCTGTCTAGTGTCTGAATAGGAAACTAAACAGTGTGCACTGATCGAAAGAGACCAGTTACACAGTCTGGTCTCTGAAATGGTGAATGAAGAGTATATCCTAAATACATGACACCCAGCACCCTGTCTAGTGTCTGAATTGGAAAATAAATAGTGTGCACTGATCGAAAGAGACAAGTTACACAGTCTGGTGTCTGAAATCGTGAATGAAGAGCGTATCCTAAATACATGACACCCAGCACCCTGTCTAGTGTCTGAAATGGAAAATGAACAGTGTATATTGAACCCATCCCAATGTATAGTGTCTGAATTGGAAAATAAACAGTGTGCACTGATCGAAAGTGACCAGTTACACAGTCTGGTGTCTGAAATGGTGAATGAAGAGTGTATCCTAAATACATGACACCCAGCCTAGTGTCTGAAATGGAAAATGAACAGTGTATACTGAACACATAAAACACATCCCACTGTCCAGTGTCTGAATTGGAAAATAAACAGTGTGCACTGATCGAAAGAGACCAGTTACACAGTCTGGTGTCTGAAATGGTGAATGAAGAGTGTATCCTAAATACATGAAACCCAGCGCACTGTCTAGTGTCTGAAATGGAAAATAAATAGTGTGCACTGATCGAAAGAGACCAGGTACACAGTCTGGTGTCTGAAATGGTGAATGAAGAGTGTATCCTAATCACATGACACCCAGAACCCTGTCTAGTGTCTGAAATGGAAAATGAACAGTGTATATTGAACACATCCCAATGTATATTGTCTGAATTGGAAAATAAACAGTGTGCACTGATCGAAAGAGACCAGTTACACAGTCTGGTGTCTGAAATGGTGAATGAAGAGTGTATCCTAAATACATTACACCCAGTACCCTGTCTAGTGTCTGAATAGGAAAATAAACAGTGTGCACTGATCGAAAGAGACCAGTTACACAGTCTGGTCTCTGAAATGGTGAATGAAGAGTATATCCTAAATACATGACACCCAGCACCCTGTCTAGTGTCTGAATTGGAAAATAAATAGTGTGCACTGATCGAAAGAGACCAGTTACACAGTCTGGTGTCTGAAATGGTGAATGAAGAGCGTATCCTAAATACATGACACCCAGCACCCTGTCTAGTGTCTGAAATGGAAAATGAACAGTGTATATTGAACCCATCCCAATGTATAGTGTCTGAATTGGAAAATAAACAGTGTGCACTGATCGAAAGAGACCAGTTACACAGTCTGGTGTCTGAAATGGTGAATGAAGAGTGTATCTTAAATACATGACACCCATCACACTGTCTAGTGACTGAAATGGTGAATGAAGAGTGTATCCTAAATACATGACACCCAGAACCCTGTCTAGTGTCTGAAATGGTGAATGAAGAGTGGATCCTAAATACATGACACCCATCACACTGTCTAATGTCTGAAATGGTGAATGAAGAGTGTATCCTAAATACATGACACCCAGTGCACTCTCTAGTGTCTGAATTGGAAAATAAACAGTGTGCACTGATCGCAAGAGACTATTTACACAGTCTGGTGTCTGAAATGGTGAATGAAGAGTATCCTAACTACATGACACCCAGAGCCCTGTCTAGTGTCTGAAATGGAAAATGAACAGTGTATACTGAACACATGAAACACATCCCAATGTATAGTGTCTGAATTGGAAAATAAACAGTGTGCACTGATCGAAAGAGACCAGTTACACAGTCTGGTGTCTGAAATGGTGAATGAAGAGTGTATCCTAAACACATGACACCCAGCCTAGTGTCTGAAATGGAAAATGAACAGTGTATACTGAACACATAAAACACATCCCACTGTCTAGTGTCTGAATTGGAAAATAACCAGTGTGCACTGATCGAAAGAGACCAGTTACACAGTCTGGTGTCTGAAATGGTGAATGAAGAGTGTATCCTAAATACATGAAACCCAGCGCACTGTCTAGTGTCTGAAATGGAAAATAAATAGTGTGCACTGATCGAAAGAGACCAGGTACACAGTCTGGTGTCTGAAATGGTGAATGAAGAGTGTATCCTAATCACATGACACCCAGAACCCTGTCTAGTGTCTGAAATGGAAAATGAACAGTGTATATTGAACACATCCCAATGTATAGTGTCTGAATTGGAAAATAAACAGTGTGCACTGATCGAAAGAGACCAGTTACACAGTCTGGTGTCTGAAATGGTGAATGAAGAGTGTATCCTAAATACATGACACCCAGTACCCTGTCTAGTGTCTGAATAGGAAAATAAACAGTGTGCACTGATCGAAAGAGACCAGTTACACAGTCTGGTCTCTGAAATGGTGAATGAAGAGTATATCCTAAATAAATCACACCCAGCACCCTGTCTAGTGTCTGAATTGGAAAATAAACAGTGTGCACTGATCGCAAGAGACTATTTACACAGTCTGGTGTCTGAAATGGTGAATGAAGAGTATCCTAAATACATGACACGCAGAGCCCTGTCTAGTGTCTGAAATGGAAAATGAACAGTGTATACTGAACACATGAAACACATCCCAATGTATAGTGTCTGAATTGGAAAATAAACAGTGTGCACTGATCGAAAGTGACCAGTTACACAGTCTGGTGTCTGAAATGGTGAATGAAGAGTGTATCCTAAATACATGACACCCAGCCTAGTGTCTGAAATGGAAAATGAACAGTGTATACTGAACACATAAAACACATCCCACTGTCCAGTCTCTGAAATGGAAAATGAAGAGTGTATCTTAAATACATGAAACCCATCACACTGTCTAGCGTCTGGAATGGTAAATCAAGAGTGTGTCCTACATACATGAAGCCCAGCGCACTGTCTAGTCTCTGAAATGGTAAATGAAGAGTGTATCCTAAATAGATCAGACCCATCACACTGTCCAGCATCTGAAATGGTAAATGAAGAGAGTATACTGAACACATGAAACACATCCCACTGTCTAGTGTCTGAATTGGAAAATGAAGAGTGTATCCTAAATACATGAAACCCATCCCACTGTCTAGCGTCTGAAATGGAACATGAAGAGTATATTCTAAATACATGAAACCCAGCGCACTGTCTAGTCTCTGAAATGGAAAATAAAGAGTGTATCCTAAATACATGAAACCCATCAGACTGTCTAGCGTCTCAAATGGAAAATGAAGAGTGTATCCTAATTACATGAAACCCAGCGCACTGTCTAGTCTCTGAAATGGAAAATGAAGAGTGTATCCTAAATACATGAAACCCAGCGCACTGTCTAGTCTCTGAAATGGAAAATGAAGAGTGTATCCTAAATACATGAAACCCATCACACTGTCTAGAGTCTGAATTGGAAAATGAAGAGTGTATCCTAAATACATGAAACCGAGCGCACTGTCTAGTGTCTGAAATGGAAAATGAACAGTGTATACTGATCGAAAGAGACCAGTTACACAGTCTAGCGTCTGAAATGCAAAATGAAGTGTATCCTAAATTCATGAAACCCATCACACTGTCTAGCGTCTGAAATGGAAAATGAAGAGTGTATCCTAAATACATGAAACCCATCACACTGTCTAGTGTCTGAAATCGTGAATGAAGAGTGTATCCTAAATACATGAAATCAGCCCACTGTCTAGTCTCTGAAATGGAAAATGAAGAGTATACTGAATACACGAAACCCATCACACTGTCTAGCGTCTAAAACGGAAAATGAATAGTGTATCCTAAATACATGAAACCCATCACACCGTCTAGAGTCTGAATTGGAAAATGAAGAGTGTATCCTAAATACATGAAACCCATCACAATGTCTACCGTCTGAAATGGAAAATGAAGGGTGTATCCTAAATACATGAAACCCATCACAATGTCTAGCGTCTGAAATGGAAAATGAAGAGTGTATCCTAAATACATGAAACCCATCACAATGTCTAGCGTCTGAAATGGAAAATGAAGAGTGTATCCTAAATACATGAAACCCATCACAATGTCTAGCGTCTGAAATGGAAAATGAAGAGTGTATCCTAAATACATGAAACCCATCACACTGTCTAGTCTCTGAAATGGAAAATGAAGAGTGTATCCTAAATACATGAAACCCATCACACTGTCTAGTGTCTGAAATCGTGAATGAAGAGTGTATCCTAAATACATGAAATCAGCCCACTGTCTAGTCTCTGAAATGGAAAATGAAGAGTATACTGAATACACGAAACCCACTACATTGTATTGTTCCTGAAATAGAAAGTGAACAGTGTATAATGAATAAATGACACCCATCACACTCTGTCTAGCACGGGAAATACTACGCACTCCTGCAAATTTGAACTGGTCTCGCGCGATGGCACTGCCGTTGCAGCCTTGTGTTCCTTGAAGTACCTTATATCCGGCTTTTCCTTCGTGCAGGTGTGGAAGAGCACTGCAGACATGGTAGTTGCCCCACCACGACCAATGTAGGAGTCCACGCACCGCCTTGTCCTCGGCCTGGGACTGAATCCTCCGCTCCTCACATCCGTGCCACTGCCTGCGAGGGTGGATATTCCATATGGTCGTTACAACTCCAATGATGCATACCTCATTCCATGTACGTTACACTGCCATTATTCGCACGGCAGCATCTGTGTGTGGTAGGCCACGTATATGCCGGAAAATGTCTGCCGTGCACGAATATTTTATTAGGAGGTTACACACGTTTCCCTTGTGAAAAACACTCTTGGAACCAATTGGATTTCCAATGTTTTCCAATTGGACCATTTCGGTCTCCAATTGGGCCACTTGGTGAGCCCAATTTGTCGTACCCATTGCATGCAATTGGTCCGCCCAACTGCACCCAATTTATCCAATGAGTGTTTGCATGGTTGACGAAAAATGTAAAAAACTAATATGGTACATACAATAAGAGCTATCAGCAGCTTAGCCTAATAAATTGTACTCATCACCTACACCACCACTGGGGCTGAAATTCAATTAAATAACTGGATTCAGTGGGCAAGCGCCACTGGCCCCAGCATGAGAGCCTAATAAACTGGGTATATAAGTTGGAGCAGAAGTGTGTTCTCTGGATGTACAGTCGCCGTGATTTTTAATACTATAGCGCGAGCGTCGACCGAACTGCTGGTCTGCGCCTTATAACGGCGATAAGCGTGCAACAAGGTGAGAGTTCGCGCACGAACGGAGAGCATCGTCTGCTACGCTGTTCCGAGCATGAGGACACACGCCCTGCATAATATACCCCGGGTCGGGAGCCGTGTTGTCTCTCAAGAGCCCGAGCCCGCACTTTTCGTCTGTTTACGTGCATGTCGCTGTCCATGTTACGGGGGAGCGGGAAGACCCAGAGCATATGGCGCCACAGTACTGGGATACGCTCCGCCTCCTCTGGAGTGCAGTCGTGTTGGATGTGTAAGCCATTTAGCAGGCGGCGCCCAGTGGCCGTCTGCATGAGCCGCGTGTATTGGTTCACGAGGTGGGCCTCCCGCAGTACCTGGTAGAAGTTTAGCACCCCGCAATGCCTTGAGTTTGGCATTAGAGTTAGCCACCGGGTGATCCAGGGCTCGCTTAGTTGCCTTGCGGATGATGGCGTCTATTCGCGCCTCGTCTTGCTTAGTAGCGCGGAGATATGGCACGGCGTAGAGGATCCGGCTAGGCACGAAGGCATAGACGAGCCGAAGCGCGTCCCTGCCCCGCAGACCACCCCGCTTGTTGGAAACGCGCCGGATCATGCGCCCTACCTGTTCTCCTGCTCTCGAGTTTCACAATGGTGGAGTCCGGTCTGAGTGTGCGGTTAATGAAAAGGCCCAGAATACGGAGCTCCTCCACCTCTCTAATAGGACCTCCTGACAGAGAGATATTAGTTGCTGTCCTATTCTTTGGATTCGCTCTGATTTTGCTGGGGCACATTGGAGCCCACAGTCGATAGCGTACGCATCGACTATGGAAGCGGCCTGCTGAACGCGGTCCTCCATGTCCCCAAGGCTCCCCTCAGTGGTCCAAATTGTAATGTCATCTGCATATAACGCGTGTTGAATGCCTTCCACACGGGCCAGTGGGCTTGGGAGGCGCATCATAGCTATGTTGAACAGAATCGTCTTTTCTTGGGCTAGTTGGTTTTTCATGCTGTAGGTGTTTGCAGCGCACACGAAACACAGCGCTGACTTTCAACTGAGCTTTATTGGAAAAATAAGCGACTTTTATACAAAAATTTTTAACATGTCAAAACGTCCTACTACATGTGCCATCTAAAATCACTGATACTCTAGATAAAAATCCTGAAAAAACATGAATGGAAAACACTGAAAAAAACGTGCCGCTTAAACCAACTAAAGGGTGTCATGATCAACAACGATGAAGGAACAACAACCGAACAACTAACAAAAAAACTATGATATCGAAATGCAAAAGCAGGGTGAAGCTGTATATGGGCTCCCGTTGTCACAAAAAGTAAAAGAAAAGAGAGAACAAATTGTCAAAAAAACAGCTCAGTTGAAAGTCAGCGCTGTGTTTCGTTCCCTTTTCTGTTCGTCCGTGTTTCGTGTGCGCTGCAAACACCTACAGTATGTTGAACAGGAACGGTGATAACACCGCTCCCTGAGGGGTACCCCGTATTCCTCGCCCTCAATCCGAAGAAAGGCCTGGCGATTAGTCACGAAATCTCTTACATACGCGTAGGCCTTAGCCACACAATCCGTAGAGCTCAAGTTGGCCAGGATGCTTCCGTGTTTCACATTGTCGAAGCCCGTTTCAGAACAAGGGCGAGGATGGCTTTGTCATTGTGTTGCGTAGTTGTGGGTCGTATTACATCCCTGTGCAGCTGGAGAAGGACGTCCTGTGCACACATGTGGGGGCGAAACCCGAACATGGTGACTGCAAAGAAGCCCTTATACTCTCCAGGTGTGGAGAGAGGCGATCCCGTACCATCGTCTCCATAAGCTTGCCCGCACATGAGGTCAGTGATATGGGCATCAGGTTGTCCGTATTGACGGCCTTACCTGTTTTAGGGATAAACGTCACAAGTGAAGTTTTCCACTCGGGAGGGAGTGAACGCCCGCCCCAGATCTGGTTGATGTATTCTAATAAGTGGAGGTAGGCTGAGTCCGGTAGGTTCGCCAACAGATTCACTGTTATGTGATCCCGTCCCGAAGACGTACCCCGGCGCATTTTTGCTAAGGCCGCCTTAAGGTCGTGCAACTCAAAAGGGGAATCGAGTGTTTCATTAGGCCTGCCAGAGTACATGTACTGTGGCCCAGGCGGGTCCTCCATACGACAGAGATATCTGTCGCACAGAGTGTCCGCAAGTTGCGCCGTCGTACCTTGGAACCCTTGCAGAGCCCGCCGGAGCTGCTTTTGCGTCTCACCTCTCGTTTGGGAGGGGTCGATTAGACTGCGGAAGAGACGCCACGTCCCCTTCGAGCTCATCTGATGGGCTGCGGCGTCGCAGCGTGCTATCCAATTGGAATCAGAGTTCGGCAGCATACGCTGCAGCCTGCTCTGTGAGTTTGGCTATGCGGGCGCGTAATTTGCGATTAGTTTTCTGCTTTTTCCACCGTTTAGTTAAGCTCCGGCGCGCCTCCCACAAATGCAGGAGGTGGGTGTCCACTGCGGGGATCTCTTCGGTGGTTTGTAGCGTTGTGACGTGTTGTTTCTGAATGTTGTATATGCGGTTAGCCCACTCCGCGTAGCCGCCGGAAAATAGTACGGGAGGGATAGTGTGGTTTCGGAATTTGTGCCAATCGGTCACCTTTTCCTGACCCCATTTTTTGCGCGCTGCCTTTGCCACGACTGTAATCCGGAGAAGGAGGTGATCGCTGCCTAGAGAATCTCCCAAGTTCTCCCAGGCAGCCGCTCTAGCATTTTCAACGAGAGAAGGGTCTGGACACGTGTCGCGGGTTACCGAATTCCCCACTCGGGTGGGATACGCCGGGTCCGTGAGTAACGTGAGGCTGAGGGTGGAGATGAGCTCTGCCAGCTTACGTCCTCTTGCCTGTTCGAAGTGGTAGCCCCAGTGAAGGCTGGGAGCATTGAAGTCTCCAACGATCACTAGAGGCTCTTTGGCTGCCATTTTTATCGCGCGAAGGAAGATTTCATTAAAAGTTACGCGCGGCTTATGCGGAGGGCAGTATATGTTGAGGATATGTATTGACGGTTCGCGGCGTCTGAGAGGCAGTACCCGGACCATTATATATTCTTGGTCGGTACTCAAGTCTAAGTCGACCTGAACCCCGGTGTAAGCCTTATTCACCAGGATGCACGTAGAGGGGCCCCCCTGAAAGGTGCTGTAGCCTGATAATTTAGCGTCTATGCCGGGCTCCTGCAGGGCAACGAGTGCCGGCATGTCACCTAGGGACTGCAGGTAGAGCTGGAGGTGTGACCGCTTTTTCCAAGCTCTGAAACCCCTGCAGTTCCATTGGGTGACCTGGAATTTTTCAAGGTTATCATTCCTATTAAATCTGCTAGCCATCTTGTTGTATTTATTTACGGGCGAGCGGACTAGCTCTGGCCGGGAGCCGGCGCAACCCTAGAGACGGGCCGCACGGACCCACCAGCTGCCCAGCCTGAACCAAATACCTCCGCTGCCTGGCGGGAGCTAGGCTGTCTTACGTTTGAGGTGAGGGGATTCGCAGCTAGTGGCGTTCTTAATTTGGGTGCTGGCCCAGGGCTGCACGGCTTTAAGGATCGAGTCAGTGACCTGGGCCATAAGGTCGGGAAGTGCTTGCGTTAAAGCTGCCTTGAACATGTCCTGGAAGGACTCGCGGACTGCTGACATGATTTGATTTGGGAGGACCGCCACTTGCTCCTCCAGTTGCTCGGTTTGACGCTGCAGTGCCTCTAAACCGTCGACGCGCCCAGCAGTGGCCACTGATCCAACTACCGCGTCCCCGCTCTGCCGCGAGACGTTAGTGAGGCAAGATGTTACGGATTATCCGTCATCCTCGTCATCTGGCTCAGCTTCTTGCATTGGTTCGGATGACCCGGCCTGTTTGGCCTCTAATTCTTGAATTTTGCGCGCTAAAAAAAATGTAGACGTAGAAGGGCCACCGCCCACGGGATTTTACACGGCCGCTGTCGTTCACCAGGAAATGCACGTTGATGGACTCTCCTTTCGAGCCCCCAATGCAATGCGAGCCGAGGAAATAGCGATAGCGCTTGCTGCCGCCCATGCCAATTCGAGAATCATTATCACGGACTCTCGAAAAGCATGTCATCATTACTTGGCAGGGGAGATCTCCCCCTTAGCTGCTTGCATTCTAAGACGGACTGCCACTGATCCAACACCAAAAAGAATCATTTGGGCTCCTGGCCACCAGGGCTTACGAGGTAATGAGGCCGCTGACGCGGCTGCCCGAGCGCTTATTCACCGGGCTCCTCATCCCTGCTCTTCTGGCTCGGAAACTAACCAGCCGCTGCTGCGATTCAAGGAAATAATAACGCATTACAGCGACAACCACCGCCTCTTCCCGGCCCCTGCAAAGGGGCTGAGTAAGACGGAGGAGCGAACTTTAAGGCGCCTGCAGACAGGTACTCTACTCTGTCCTGCAATCTTAAAGCATTACGATCCTAACACGGCTGGGCGATGCCCGCAATATGGGGAGACCTGTGGTATCTTCCACATGGTGTGGGCATGTACTCAAAATCCCCACCTCCCCCCTTCCCCTACCCCTTCCAGAGAGACATGGGAGACTGCCCTCCTCAACTGCTCCTCGCTTGAGTTCCAAAGGGCTCTGGTGAAACGGGCGAGAGACGGCGCCTCGTCATGCGGTGTCCCGGACAAGGGACGCCGACCATGCAGCGGGGCCACTGTGTGGCTCCCAAACTCTATTTCATGAAATCAAAGTTTTCACCACCACCACCACACGCCCTGCCACAGTATCAGTTCGCAAGATCCAGCCAAGCCGTAGAGCGCATGCTCATGATTAATATGTGAGACTGCATGAGACGCGATTTTTTTCTCTCTTTTTTTTGCCTATTACGCGAGGCCAGCCTGGCGATGCAAAGTTATGATAAGAAAATATAAAAGGAAAGAAATATCGCAGCGCATTGAAACCATTACCTGCATCGCGATAAACGGGGTTCGAACCACCTCTTTAATCAGCCTTGCAGTGTCTTGACGGTATAGAAAGGCATCGCAGGGCGTGTGTCCTCGTGCTCGCAACAGCGTAGCAGACGACGCTCTGCCTTCGTGCGTGTGCGCGAACTCTCGCCTTGTTGCATGCTTATCGCCGTTATAAGGCGCTGACCAGCAGTTCGGTCGACGCTCGCGCTATATTGTTCAAAATCAGGACTGCTGTACATATTGAGCTAATGTATGCTACTAGTGCCTGAATGTGCAGTGTTGCTTGTGTGTCTGTTGGCTTTGATTTCCATAAAAGCATGTTAATTTCAATTCCGTAGAAAAATGTTGATTGCCACTAGGCAGAGTGTCTCCCTGCAGTCCTCATAAATCAGTTTTCCTTTTGCACATTACAATGTGTTAAGTTGTCGAAATATTTAAGATCCAGAGCACATTATTCAAACATTTAGCTACCTTTCTCAATGAACGTGACATATTTTGTGATAATTTTCTGGGTGAAATAACCGCCTGGCCTAATGGGTACAATTGGTTCCAATGGTTTTTTTTTTTTTTTGACTGGGTCGCTCACAGAAACAACGCTGCTTTGCGCGCGCCATTATCGACAGGTCCCTTCCCGACCTGTCAATCTCAGCGATACGAGGTGCCGGGAATCCCAAAGCCTATGTAACAACCCTCCAACGCGTTTGCGTGCTACTGTATACGTGCGCTAAAGCATCCTACAAATTTTTGGCTTGCGCTTCTACACCTACAACAAAGCCCTTCCCGTTCAAAAGGTTCGCGGCCATCTTGCCTCGCCGCGCGGACACTTTTTTTCACCGAACATCGCAAAGATCGTGTTTCAAGTTGCGGCTTTCGCATTCCGACCTCTCTTTCATCTGCACGGACGAAATACCATGACGGGGCTGGTGCCCCACGCGCTATCACACTTCCGCGCTAGTGCGGCCGCTCCACGCCGAGATAACCGCATCCCCCGCGCATGCTCAGTTTCGGCCTGCTTCGCTCCCCTTCTATCAGCACTCGCGGACGCCGTCAAAAACCAGAGCCGCACGGTAGCCGAGTGGTTAGCGCGCCAGTTGGCAATGCTTGGGCGAATATCCCCACCGACCTTGGTTCGATTCCCAGCGCCGGCACAGCGGATCGCTGTAAAAAAAAAACGGTGCCTGGTGGTCCCACCAGCGTCACAGCTCGGCCGCCGTGTGTGGAGGACAAGGAGAGGATCTGTGCTTTTTCGCACAGCTCTTCTTCTCGCTGTCCCCCGGGTATCCAGAGGGCGGATGCCCGTTGCTCCTGCGGAGGTGTTCCCCGGGGAGGAAGTTTTTTTTCTTCCTCATCATTCCGACTTCGCGGGAGGATTGCGCACGCTGCTGCAGGCACCGCAGAAGTCCGCAACAACCACACACCGACGAGACGTCCGAGAGACACCACACACGCTCTTTTTTTTTTTTTTACTGGACGTTTTGCTTCATGAAACAAAACGTCCAGTAACAAAAAAAGCGTACATGGTGTCTTTCGGATGTGTTGTCAGTGTTTGGTTGCTCCGGACTTCTACGGTACCTGCAGCAGCATGCCGATTGACATAGCAATATAAAAGCACCTTCATAAAAAAAATGTTTACAGCAGCTGCAGTAACGCGTGAACTGCCGTAACATATGATAGGAAATATGCATGGCCACGCAGCTGCACGTCAAGCAGTTTGGACTGCCTGGTGTTCTGTTTAGTTCGCCCTCTCAAAAGAGATCAAATGGACACGTGGCCCGCACTCGCATTATTTTTTAAGATTATTATACTCACACGTCGGATGAAAAAACAAAACGGCTATAGTTCGCGCACGCTATGTCCGATAGTATCGCGCCAACCAAATGTAGTATGTAACGACCTGTTACAGGACCCCGCGTCTTCGTGAAACCGGGCAACTTCTATTAACGGTAGGTGCAACCCTGAAAAGAGTGCATTGCTGAGCCATTGACTCTGGCAATTACACCTAGGACTGCTTCTGACTATGCGATTGGCACCGTATATATTAGCTGAATTGGAGCAGACTACGCGCAATTTTTTTTTTAAAGCAGTCGTTCACTTTTGTGCCCATCTTGATAAAGACGGCCATTTTAATTCTGGTGTTACATGCATTAGCAAATATAACAAGGACTACATAAGCGCTTCAAACTCGACATCCTACCCCCAACTCAATATCAGTTCCGCAGTCCCTGCATACCTAGCGCGTCTTAATGTTCGGGTTGGGTGTGCGTGCTAGCGTACGCAACTGGCATCACACCAGTACAGAACTAGTGAGGGCATATTGCGCATTGCCAGAGACACGTGTAGCGTCGTAAGGCGGCACTTCACCCATTTCAATAGGAGAGGCACCTGACATTTTGGAAGCAGGCATTTTTCTGCATGTGCTGTCTTTACGTGTTCCTTGACTCATTTCGCAGATATTTCTCTACCCGATGGCTGAAACTTGAATAGAGAACTTGCTTATAGCGCTTGTACGCTATTTTCTTTCGATCCGCCAACATAGTTTAACTTCGCTTCACGAACACACTGCACAATGTGGGCCGTAGGTCGCCGCACCTTTTTCGGCCGTCCAAGGACACCCCCGCGTACCCCGTATCGCTACTGTAAACATTTCCAGCAAATTCTGCCGCTACCTCGCGCTTCTGGTTGTAATGAGAGCTTTGCTTACCGTACGGCCTGTCGGGCTGCTCAGAGAGGGAGTAGTGCCTCTCTCGTGCGGGGCCACGATCTGAAAGAGTAAGGGCATTAGCACAGCAGGCGTCGTCAAAGGGTGCTGGTTGGTTGGTTTATTGGGGTTTAACGTTCCAATGCGACCCAGGCTATGAGGGACGCCGTAATGAAGGGCTCCGGATAATTTCGACCACCTGGGGTTCTTTAACGTGCACTGACATCGCGCATACCCGGGCCTCCAGAATTTCGCCTTCATCGAATTCAGCCGCCGCAGGTGAACGCGTAACCACTGAGCCATCGCAGCGGGGCGTTGAAGGGTGCGTACGTGTGGTTTGACGCGTGCTTGACAGAGATATTTCATGTTCTAACTTCTCCCGCGGCCAAAGTAAGGCTCTTCCCTGGACGCAGATGCCGTTACGTCCGCGCGTTTTTTGACAGCACACGGTAGCTCTAGCATGAAAATGCCTCCACGGTTGGCCGCCGCCATTCTTAACAGCTTCTCCACAGCCCTCCGCAGTCGTGGTCTAGTGGTCTGGGCGTCCGCCTCGGCTGCGGGAGGTGGTTGGTTCGAAACCCACCGCCGGACACCCACCGGTAAAAATGGGTACAAGCCACCCCCGGACTGGCGCCCGGCTTCTTCAGGGGTGTGCGCTTGGAGGAAGCTCCGTAAACCCCGCTGCGCCCCTTCGGGGGCAACCCAGTTTCGAGCAACTCAGCCTGCAAAGGTGGTTAGTGTTTCACTGCAAAGTGAAGAGTTCCGACTCAAAACTCGTACGCTCTAACCTGCGTGTCTCAAGACAAACACTGTAAGCGATCCTTCGTTCCGAAGAGAAAACTTCAGAGTATCACAGCTGACTAGACATGCCGGTTTTTCCGGCTGTCTGACTTCCTAGAATTGCCACCTGCCAGTGGTCGCAATCACTGGCTGAGGAGAGATGGGCTTTGTTTCGGCGTGCGTTGTAGTCCAGTGGTAGTCTGTGTTAATTGGATGTACTGTGTCTGTATATGAGCCTCCACAAGCTCCCCCGCACTACTATGAAGACCCTGCTGGAGTAGACGACCAGCAGTGCGTATTATTTCGCCTCCTAAAGGCGGAAAATCGAAAGCTTTGCTAACAAGCGTTCATTTCACAGCGTGCTGCAAGGAGACATTCTGACCTGCTTTCTTCCTCTTTCATTCAATTTCATGAGAGGGATAGGGTTTGCGCTAAAGTGGTCAATGGACCGCAGGCATAACACATCATATCTTTCTTGGCATGCTGTAATCTCTATGTTCGTTTTAACGTCAGGATACCGCTTCACAAATTTGGCCTCTGTAGTATTTATATTATGTTTTTTGCGCAGAAGCTTTCTCACGGTCTATGCTTTTTCGGTTGCAAGCCGTTAAGCCTTTGCTGCCGGACCCTATGAACCAACCGTGTTCACATGTGCAGAAATCGATGAAATATGCATTACATTCTCTCGTTCCCTTCATTACTATACTAGTACAGTTCCCGCTGTTGAAGGCTGTGGGAGCGGTAATACGGCATTTGCAAGTGCTGACGTTCCAGTATGTCCCGATTCAGGCAGTACTTTCTAAATAAAAAGGAATAAAATGGGAGTAAGCTGCACTCCTCTTTGTAAAAGGGAGCTTACGAATACACTATCCGGTCCCTCCATGTTCAAAACAACAATAAAAAAAACTTGAGCAGGTGACGGTTGCGATCTCGCACCTCACCCGCAGAGTTTCGGCCCATCGTAAGGGCATGAGGGAGCCTGACCTCTCTCGTCTCATTCACGCCTTTATCCTCCGCCGATTCCTATATACGCTCCTGTACCTGAGACTTCAAGAGAACTTACTTTGGAATCTTTGTACAGACGAGTTGCTAACAAAATCGCTCGTGTTGTGGGAATAGTAACGAAACTCTGATTTTTTTCTTCCCTTGAGCGTGAAAAAGCTGCTTTAGAACTCTCTCTTCCTGACCCATCTGAATTACTGCCATTTATTATGGGGAAACACCACAATGTAAAACATCACAAACCTTTATCTTTTGCAGAAGAAAGCAGTGCGCGCTATCGCTAATTCCTCATATGACGCTCATACCCAGCCTCTTTTCAGCGCCCTTAACTTACAACCGGTCACTTTCATATATCGTAGTATTTTACTCAAGCGTTTCACTACTGCGAAAAAACAGACCACCAAATTTTTCGAGCATTTTTCTCTATTGACAATGAGTTCTAACATTTACAGCACACGTCACAGAGAAACATGGTACGTTCCTAAAGCGCGCACTAACTACGGTCAACAAATGTTACGCCACACACTGCGATTTTTGTTAAACTCATTAACAACGTGTCTCCTTTTATGGGCTCATTGTGGATTCCTTTTTTGTTTTGTTTGCTTTGCTGTAGAATACACTGACGCCACGAATGCCTAACCAATTTTCTTTGCTTGTTAGTAACTTATTATTTATGCTTGTGAATTTCAAAGCTATTTTATTTGTATCATTTTATGCTATACGCTTTCTGCTATTTAATTCCTTTCAGCATTCTGTCGTTAATTTTTTTTTGCCAGTATGTATTCCTGTTATAGAATGTTCACTAATGCTTTTTTTTTTCGTTTATCCGTTATTGTATCTTTGTGTTCTCTTTATCGTGCATAGTGCCATTTCTGTGCCCGTCAAGCCAAATCCGTTTGGCTTTTGTCTGCACTCCCGTCATCTGTACATGTATAGATGCAAATAAACTTGATTTGAATTGACCCTATGAACCAAGCAACAGTGCCTGTGTTCGTGTAACAGTGTTGACGTGTGCAGAAATCAATAAAGTATGCATTACATTATCTCGTTCCCTTGATTACTATACTAGTACAGTTCCCGCTGTTGAAGGCTGTGGGAGTGGTAATACGGCATTTGCAAGTGCTGATGTTCGACTATGTCTCGATTCAGGCAGTACTTTTTAAATAAAAGAGAGTAAAATGGGAGTAAGATGCGCTCTAGTGCACCCCTCTTTGTAAAAGGGAGCTTACGAATACACTATCCGGTCCTGGGCCTTCATGTTCAAGACAAAAAAAAAACTTAAGCCGGTGACAGGTGCGATCTCGCATCTCACCCGCAGAGTTTCGGCCCATCATAAGGGCATGAGGGAGCATGACCTATTTCGTCCC
The DNA here is from genome assembly GCF_055824585.1 of Amblyomma mixtum. NCBI lineage: Eukaryota > Metazoa > Arthropoda > Arachnida > Ixodida > Ixodidae > Amblyomma > Amblyomma mixtum. The sequence continues at coordinate 17,332,331 of NC_143012.1, forward strand.
ATTCTCGCCTTTATCCTCCGCCGATTCCTATATACGCTCCTGTGCCTGAGACTTCTCCACCTACCACTAATTACTTCCATAGAGAAACTACTACAGCAGGGTCTTGATAATAGTGGAGGGGAGCTTTTGCAGGCCCATAGATAGATCCAGTTAACACAAGACGCCACATCCTGGCTAACGACCCTACAAATATTACACCTCCGAGGAGTATGCCGTGTGGGTGGACGCCGCACGCTCGGGCGAGGAAGTGGCGGTATCCTTGGTGGGCCATATACCCTGCAATCCCTTGCTGCTGTTCCCTCGGTTTCCTCCTCAGAAGTGGCTGAGGAGGCAGCCATCGCCCTTGCGTTTGCCCACACGGAAGCCCGTTATGTTCTTAGATTCGAAGCGACCGAGTTCATGCCCCTGCTATTTGCATACTGACCTCACCTGTTGCCAACCGGCCCCGCCACGTGGAGCTGCTGTGGGTGCCTGCGCATTCGGAAAACCCCGGCAACGAGGCCGCCGATCACTTAGCCCGAGGCACAGGCTGCCCCCGCGTCAGAGTTCTCTCTGGAAGCGCATGCAGACATTCAGTGAGCTTATTCGGGCTCACCGAGCTGAGAGACAGCTCTAACCACCACCACACCCCTCACTTGATAATTACTATCAAATCCTATGGTGCCGCCTCCAGACACGAACCCTCTCATCTCCTTATACTAGGCCCCGCTACCACCAAACGCTCATCAAAACCTCTTGCACCCTCTGCAACCACCCCACCGCCATCCTCTCACGCGGGGCCTGTAGCACGTCAGCAGCTGGGAGGTCTGGGAGACCTTGTTACGCTCCGAGGAGCCCATCATGGGCCGTAGGAACGTTTCGGTGTAGTGGGATTGTGCGGGGGCCTGTTTAGCCCCAAACACCTCTGTCAGAATAAATTTTACCACCACCACCATACACACGGACATACGCCGCCGACTTTTCACGTAATGGTTGTAATGCTTTCGCATCAATACGGAGAAAGCTGGCAACAGTTCAGAGAAAAAACTGAGAATTGGTTTCTGAGAAGAGGAAAAGACGGTGGTGGTGGTGGTGAAAACATTTTTTCAGAAGGGAAAGGAGGTATTTTTGGATCAGCCCGTAAGGGACCGATCCTTACAAACACTAGGGGGAGGTCTCTAGTTTTGGACCCCAGTGGCGGTGGCCGCCGCCCGGGCGCACCCGACTAAGGCTTGTTGGGCCTGTAAGTCGTGGCAGCCGAGCAAGGTCACCTCCCAGTCCTCCCGAGTTGGGTTCGGGATGGGGGCAATAGCCGGGTTGAAGGGGGCAGGCCCACACCATGTGATAGGTGTCAGAAGACACTGCACTACAGTGTGGGCAGCTGCCGCTATTGAGGAGTCAAAATGTATTGGTGAGAAGGCGGAAATGGAGCCGCTCATCAGCCTTCTTGAGGCCTTCACGTAGGCTATGGTAAAGGCGATGGCTATCTTGATAGTAGGTTGTAGTATCTTTGTACGTATAGACCGGATTAAAATCGGATTCCTGATCGGTAAAGGAGAAGAAAACATCTCGCTGAGAAAGGGTGCGGGCGGCTGCGTCTGCTACCTCGTTTCCTGACAACCCCTGATGAGCAGGGTCCGTATTCCGTATGCAATTTTAGCAGATTCGATAGGCTAGGCAGGGAGTGCAGACTTGTTCGACGTTCCGGCAGGCCCCTCGCGACTCGGTGATTATGTATTTTGAATCGGAATGTGAGGCCGCAAGAGCAATCGCGACCTCTTCTGCTTTTGTTGCACTGCAGGCTATGAAGGTGAGGCCGTTAACTTTGTTGCTGTTGTGAATTACCACGGCCGTGTACCATCCCCCGTGGTGAGGACCGGAGGGGTCCACGTAGTATACACCTGTTTTGTTGCCATAATGTCGGGCTAGGGCTTACGCCCGTGCCAGGCGCCGACCATTATGGTCTTCGTGTGACATGTTGGCTGGACGAGGTCACACGTGGAGGGCACGTCTCCACAGTTCTGGGGTGTGAAACCTGTCTTCCATGGGAGTGGTGTGTTGGATATGGAGTCGAGCAAGAAGGCGGCGACCCGACTCAGCGACAAGCGCGTGTACTGGTTTGTAAGGTTCGCCTCCCGGAGGAAAAGACGCAGTAACTGTCTCACGTATCTCGGTGGACACCCGAACGGCACCGTAAGATAAAGGATAAAGGAGCGAAGGAAAAAAGAAAGGAAGAACGAGGTGTCGCTCCAGAAGAGTTTCCATCATCCAGAAACGTCCTCATCTTCGTGTGGGGCATGCACTCACCTGTTATAACGTCCTCCCAGTAGATAAAACGCTCTCCAAATGACAGTCCAAAGCCTCGAGCAAACTTCGAACTAGCACCTATCCAAATCCCCATTTGCTTAGCTACTATTCGGAAGGACTCTATTCAGACTTATGCAAGAATTGTGGTAGCAAAGCCGATCTCAATCATATGGTCTGGAACTGCCCGCAGTCCCTACCAGCGAGTCACTTCATTACCTACCCTGACCACTGCGAGGCTCTAATGCTCAGTCCCGACCCGGGGCGCTGATAAAGCGCGGTATGCGAAATAAGGGCGCTGGAAATTAAGCAGACCCGTCACGGTAGCTCTGTGGTATAGGGCGCTCGCCTACTGAAATAGCGTTCTCGGGTTCATACCCGGCCGCGTTTTGATGAAAGCGAAAAGGCAAAAGGCGCCCGTGTGCTGGTAAGTGGTCAGTGCTGGTAAGTTTGCCTTGCGGCGCGGTTCGGGTGTCCACCAAAGATATGTGAGACAGTTACTTCGTCGTTATTTTCCTCCCTTCCCTTACGGAGCCGTTCGGGTGCCCAACGAGATGTGAGACAATTACTAAGCCATTTGCCCTCCATAAAAAAAAGTGTTTGGGTTCAACGTGGCATGAAATTAGATATACGAGCGAAAACTCTGTGCAGCATGGTCTCCACGGCCGCAACTCAAATTTCAAGGTCAAGGCCATTACTCAATGGTCAGTCATATGATCACGTGGTTATACTACCATAGCTTGGGCCATACCACCAAGCAGTTAAGTTCGGTTTCACCTTGTGAGGCATTGAAGGTCACTGTGTCATCAGCATCTAAACCGGAAGCTGCAGCCAGAGTAGAGCTCTCGCTCTAAACCCAATTTTTCATATTAGGCAGCTCCGCTGGCCAACGCCTCGGGCGTCGTGCTGAACAATGGCGCAGGCTGTTGCACCTGGGCTTCTTGAACACAGATTGCGCCATCCGTCAGCAACCCAATTCTTTGAACATGCGGGAAAGTCTATGAATACACGAGAGAATTCAAGCAAATGACTCCCAGGGATCTTTGAATGTAAAGGAGAGAATGACCTGCATATATGTAAATCGACCCATTAAGCTATGGCGTCATATCCTTAAGGCGAGGCTTAAGTGTTCCTCCAATTTTTCTGTTTGCACTTTGCGATCTCTTGATATAGCATTGTAATAATTCCAAGGTTCATCAGCCATCTATGCAGTGGCCTGAGGCAGAACTGAGCACTGATATTCCATCCCGGCTTTAAAGGTTATGCCGTTATTAGTTAGTCGATCCATAAAAAAGTAGAAACATTAATTCTTTGAAAAGCAGTGAGCCACCACCGATAATACCTCTGCTACGAGTTACTGCGCTTCCAGAGGAAAAGCCCAGCCTTCGAAAAGCAAATGTATCTGACAACGTTCTCGTACCTCCACTGATACCTCAATTCAGAGCAGTCGTTGGCTGCAAACAAAGCGCGCCGCAAAAAACCAGCAGTTTTCAGAACAGGTAGCCTCGCATGTAGCAAGTATGACGTCACCCGGTCACGGCATTTACTCCAGATATGTCAGCAATGGGGCCATCGCAGCAAGATTGACTGATCAGTTGTATTAGGTTCGCGGCTTCCATAATACCTCATCGCTTGTCGTGGCAATGGTAACCAAAATCCTGCCGCGGGTTTTAATTTTGTGCGACACATAGTATCTGTTGAGATGTAAAGACAAAAGAGGAGAGCTTTTTTCACCACTCTCTTTGAAGAGTTCGGTTATACTGCAATGTTCCGTCGCATGCAAAGTGCACCCATCAAATCAAGAACCATATGTATCAGCAGCGCAAACACAACTTGGGAAGAAGAAAGAGATGAAGGTAAAGAGCGCTGAAGAAGAAATGTACTTGAATAACACCATCCGTAGGGCTAGTTGGTTGCGATCCATATGTATCAGCAGCGCAAACACAACACGGGAACAAGAACGAGAAGAAGGTAAAGAGCGCTGAACAAGAAATGTACTTGAATAACACCATCCGTAGGGCTAGTTGGTTGCGATCCATATGTATCAGCAGCGCAAACACAACACGGGAACAAGAACGAGAAGAAGGTAAAGAGCGCTGAACAAGAAATGCACTTGAATAACACTTGATTAACACTTGTACTTGATTAAAATTTTAGATGTTGTTACTTTGCAGATTCTTGACTTGAATAACACCATCTGTCGGGCTAGTTGGTTGCCCAACAGGTGGTGTTATTCAAGTACATTTCTTGTTCAGCGCTCTTTACCTTCTCGTTCTTCTTCCCGTGTTGTGTTTGCGCTGCTGATACATATGAACCGCAACCAACTAGCCCGTTGGTTGGTTGGTTGGTAGGTTGGTTGGTTCTTCGTTAAACGTTTAACGTTTAACGAAGAAGTGCCACCAGTAATTCAAAGATAGCAAAAAAGAACTTAGTAATGCTATCTTACCTACAATCTTGATTACCGCGAGAGAATTATTTTTTTGCGTTCTTACACCGCCATGGTGCCCCTTTACCTACTTCAGCTACTATACTATATGTTTTGCTCAAAAACACCAGCAAAAGAGGACAACATGCATAACCTTGTGGTTAAGTAGAGATATTTCCATGTTAATGTGATGCCTGGGAGTTTTTCGTAGTCACTAAGGTTGCATAAGTGATGCGTCAGCCATTGGGGGTCAAAATTTAAATTCAAGAAAGCCTTATTTCTTGCTGAACTGCAATTTCTGTCCAATGGAGGCGCATTTCGCTCTTACAATCGTTTCTCCACAACTGGAGAGGCCACATTCGGTGAAATCATGCGGCGAAATCACGGGAACAGCGACGAACGCACGGACTGATTGTTATTTCATTGAATCCCTGATTTTACGATTACGAACACTCTTTTGTGTCAGTGGGCAATATTTAATTATTGTGCAAGCGAAACGCAGTCTTTTAAACAGAGAAAGCGATTGTCCTTTCCCAGTGACTATCACTGCCTGGATATACACATTGAGCTTCCTCTCATTATATGTTATATACGCGAAATAGCGAGTGATGATACTTCCTACCCAACATGTGCAGCCACGCTCGTGTGCTCTCGGTTTCTCTCCCAGTTTTACACTCCGCTCAAGCGAAATGAACTCGAATCGACTGATATGAAGCCTCCATATCCAGGAGGAGCCACGAGATGTACTGATTTTAGAAACCGCCAAACTAACTTACACTATTGACGAGTGCACAGGCATCGTACGACAGCGAACAAGCTTCTTGCTTCTAGAAAAGATGATTACTGCAAAATCAAGACATGTGATTTCCAAAATTTGTTCGCCTTGATTAGAGGCGACTCTGAAAGTTCGAGCTCACATGTCAGAATAATCTTGGCGCTGTCAACTCCCCCCCCCCCCTATCGCTTCTTTCCATTTGGTAGATTCATGTTGAAAACAGAAAAGCTTTTCCTGCGCGTTCTTCCTCTTTTCACTTTCCTTTTCATCTGAACGCTGTGGATAGCTCAATCATGCGTCTCTCACACATCGCCCTTGCCTTTGTTTTCTTTATTTACTTTATTTACAGAATACTGCACCCCCTAAGATGGGTCCAAGCAGGAGGGGCAAAAGCACAAAAAAAAGGAGGCGCGGCAGATTACATAGCGCAAAACTAACATAACAGTAATATGAGAGAAGCCAACAGCCACAGAAACCAAGGGGCCCAGGTGGGGGGGGGGGCATGTGGTTGTTTTTTCTTCTGCTTTTCTAATCAATTATCTTTAAGCGACAACATATTCAGTAATATTCTTACTTGATCAACACTACAAAATAAATAAATAACTTAAAAAATCCCCTGTGCTCCTTGGTTTCTGTGGCTGTTGACTTCTCTCATATTTATAACGAGCCCCTCATTCCCCTTCCTTGTTTGCTTAATTGCTTAGCGAGGGTCTCGGTTCTGGCAGCCTTGACGCCATAGGAAGCATAAGAGGGTTCTCACACAGCTTCCATCCTCGTCGTTCGATGGCGTTCCACGTCCGCCGCTTACGAACGTGGGTGGCGCTGATGAACACTCTCAAGGTTAGGTTATTTGTAAACATAAATGCCCCCGAAAGCAAAAGGTTTGACAGCCGTCGCCGTAGCTCAGAGGTAGAGCACCGGACGCGTAATTCGGAGGTCGTGGGTTCGGATCCCACCGGCGGCATGTGGTTGTTTTTTCTTCTGCTTTTCTAATCAATTATCTTTAAGCGACAACATATTCAGTAATATTCTTACTTGACCAACACTACAAAAAAAATAAATAACTTAAAAAATCCCCTGTGCTCCTTGGTTTCTGTGGCTGTTGACTTCTCTCATATTTATAACGAGCCCCTCATTCCCCTTCCTTGTTTGCTTAATTGCTTAGCGAGGGTCTCGGTTCTGGCAGCCTTGACGCCATAGGAAGCATAAGAGGGTTCTCACACAGCTTCCATCCTCGCCGTTCGATGGCGTTCCACGTCCGCCGCTTACGAACGTGGGTGGCGCTGATGAACACTCTCAAGGTTAGGTTATTTGTAAACATAAATGCCCCCGAAAGCAGAAGGTTTGACAGCCGTCGCCGTAGCTCAGAGGTAGAGCACCGGACGCGTAATTCGGAGGTCGTGGGTTCGGATCCCACCGGCGGCATGTGGTTGTTTTTTCTTCTGCTTTTCTAATCAATTATCTTTAAGCGACAACATATTCAGTAATATTCTTACTTCACCAACACTACAAAAAAAATAAATAACTTAAAAAATCCCCTGTGCTCCTTGGTTTCTGTGGCTGTTGACTTCTCTCATATTTATAACGAGCCCCTCATTCCCCTTCCTTGTTTGCTTAATTGCTTAGCGAGGGTCTCGGTTCTGGCAGCCTTGACGCCATAGGAAGCATAAGAGGGTTCTCACACAGCTTCCATCCTCGCCGTTCGATGGCGTTCCACGTCCGCCGCTTACGAACGTGGGTGGCGCTGATGAACACTCTCAAGGTTAGGTTATTTGTAAACATAAATGCCCCCGAAAGCAGAAGGTTTGACAGCCGTCGCCGTAGCTCAGAGGTAGAGCACCGGACGCGTAATTCGGAGGTCGTGGGTTCGGATCCCACCGGCGGCATGTGGTTGTTTTTTCTTCTGCTTTTCTAATCAATTATCTTTAAGCGACAACATATTCAGTAATATTCTTACTTGATCAACACTACAAAATAAATAAATTAAAAAATCCCCTGTGCTCCTTGGTTTCTGTGGCTGTTGGCTTCTCTCATATTTATAACGAGCCCCTCATTCCCCTTCCCTTTTTACTTAATAACAGTAATATAACATAGTAAAGAACAAGGGAGAAAAACAACAACTCAGCAATTATCAATAAGTAATTTTGTTAATGACATCGATGCTGTTTACAACCTCAGGCGGGAGTTCATTCCATTGAGTCATTGTGCGGGGAAAAAATGAGTATTTAAAAGCATTGATTCTAGCACTGTAAGGTGTTAGTGATTCCGTGGGACGATGTTGTGTTAGTCGCGTTGTGAACGGTTTAAGAAATAAATCTGCGCTCATGGAGAGTGTTATTTTTGAGTAGGAAAAGAAATTTCGATCGTTTAATTTTTCTTCGTGTTTGCATCGCAGAGTGAAAGAACGGGGCGGGGGGGGGGGGGGGGGGGGGTTACTAGCAGCCATTTGGTTTCCCAGCCGAGTGCTATGGCTGGTTTTACGTCTTTGCGCGGATGAAACAGGATGGGGAGCTGTCGAATAAGGGCTAGTCCTTCCAGGTAACTGCTGCACGGCTGCTGCTTGTGACAGAGCCCTTCAGTTCTTGCAGGATTGCGAAAAACCGCGATCGTCCTTGTTCTTCGTTGGCCGTATGATGCGCACGCGCAAAGGCAGCGCACAAAACACTGTCCCTGTTTCCGACGGCTCATTTGTGCTGGTCGCGAAGTGTTTGAAGATTACAGCGCCCAGGTGACCCGATTAATTTTCGCTAAGTTGTGACGCATTTGAATGCTCTCACTTCATTCCAGTCCTTCACAATCATTCTCCGCAGAGGATGGCTGGACCGGGTCTTACGGCTAGCAAATCAAGAGATCCAAAGTATTGATATGTATAAAAATTTCACCCATTTAAAAGATACCAACCTCAGTTTACTATATTCAGAACCACAGTTTTATTTCTTACTTATATTACGCTTCATGCTTTTCTTAGAGCTAAAATCTTTTTCACATGCTAGAGTGCCAAGAAGTGGTTATCCACTCACTAGTTATTTTTATGTCCTGATCCTATAAAGACCAGAGCACGAAGAAAACTTCTCATACTAGCATTTCGTCGACATTGGTCCCTAAACTGCAGAAACATCTAGATTGGCAGATTCATTGTTGATCAAGTCTTACCTAATTATAATGAAAAAAAAATGGAAAATTCAGAACATCGCGTGCACGTACTGAGCCTCAGAATGTAAATTAAAGCAGCTTTTCAAAATCCATCATAAACTTTCATATTCAGCAATACTTTCTTTTGCCTTTAGGTTCTTCCATGTTCATCATCATCAGCCTGACTACGCCCACTGCTGGGCAAAGGCCTCTCCCATGTCTCTCCAATTAACCCTGTCTTTCGCCAGTTGCGGCCACCGTATTCTTGCAAATTTCTCAATCTCTTCCACCCCCTGCTACAGTTGCCTTCTCTTGGAATCCACTCCGTTACCCTTAAGGACCAGCGGTTATCCTGCCCAAGCCCACTTCTTCCTCTTGATTTCAACACTAACGAATAATCTTAGTTGGAATAAACATACTGAAACCGTATGCTCTTCTTCGTTTCGCAATCTGTTTTCTCGGGCACAAGTTAAAACAAGCTCCCCCTAACGTTAAGCAATTGGCATATTACACCATGATTAGACCAAAACTTGAGTATGCATGCACTGTTTGGGATCCTCACACAAAGACTAACATTAATGCCCTTGAAAGAATTCGGTACACAGCAGTCCGGTTTATATTTCCTAAATATCGCACCACTGACTCACCATCTGCTCTGTTGCTTCAACATAATATACAGTCCCTTGAAACTCGGCGTAGAATACTAAGGTTAAGATTTCTCTTTCTATTGAAAAATAACAAACTGTCAATGGCTCCCGATTTGTATCTCCAACAGATAACGTCCAGGTCAACAAGAAACAGGCACACTGAATCGTTAAAACATTACTTTGCCAGAACTAACATATTCAAAATTTTCTTTTTTTTCCCCGCACCATTACCGAGTGGAATCAGTTACCATCATCATCAACAGTTGACATTGATGCCATTAAACAGGCCGTTCATTGATGTTTTTGACTTGCCTTGTACTTTGTTTTGTGCTTTTTGTATTCTGTTTATTGGGCCCCTCCTGCCAGGGCCCTTCACTGGGTCTGCAGTATGTCCTAAATAAATAAAATAAAACTAGGATATCATTAACGCGCGTTTATTCTCTCACCCACTCCGCCCGCTTCCGATCTCTTAACGTTACACCTATCATTTTCATTTCCATATCTCGCTGCGTTGTCCTTACCTTAAGCTGCACCCTCTTTGTTAGCCTCCACGTTTCTTCCCCATAGGTGAGTACCGGTAAGATACACCTGTTGTATACTTTCCTCTTGAGGGATATTGGTAACCTGCCATATGCGCTCCACCCCATTCTTATTCTTCTAGTTATTTCCCCCTCATGATCTAGATCAGCTGTCACTGCCTGCCCTAAATAGACATAATCTCTTACATATTCTTGAAGAGGCAGAAAACAGAACTACGTTTGATTGAGTCTCACAGTCTTGCGACGCATGCGACCCCTCACGAAGGACACGAGCGAAAGACAGCAATCGAGGCGGTTCCGGCAAACGGCACATCCGCTCTGCACCGTCGTCCCTCCTTAGCTTGCTCAGGGCACGCAAACTCGGTGGCTTCGGCTTTATTACTGTTCCTTTGAGGTCCGATGCACGCTTCATTATCATCTTGATTGCACGTGTGTTTCCAGAGTAAATGTTGCTGCCCTGTGCAAGCGTCGCGATCGACCGCCCCCAGTCTCTCTCTAGGGAAGATTGTTTATTAGTTGTGGTGGCCCGCACAATGTCCGGCCTTTCCTTCTCGAGATTGTGAACACCAGAATTAAGCTTCAGCTTAAACACGCCAAATGCCTTCATTCTATAGTATCCCTTGGTTCGTTTCATTGTCTGGGTTGATTCAATAGCGAAAAAAACTAAATTTCGGTTTCCCAGCGCGCGTCCCCTTGAACTCACAGCAAACGTCATTTTAAGAAGCCAATCAGAGGCTTCTGTCGTCAACATAACATGGCGGCTTACCGAGGCCTGTTTAGCCATAGTTGACCGAGGTTACAGCACGCATATTGACTCGAATGTGGCACCGTCGTCTGCTCAGAATGGAGTCTGCTAGCTGTCAAGCTGACACATGTGCGAAAACTTGGCCGGCGCGCCGCACCAGTCGCCACTTGCTAACTGCCGCTTACTGCAAGCAGGGACACGGAGCGGCAAGCATCTTTGCGCCGCTGGACTCATGCCCGGCCCACATACGGTGTAACACTTTGCCACCGCACACCAGCGCCTGCGCGCTGCTTGGCTACTGAAGTTCGCACCAGAAAAGTCAAAATAGCGATGTTATCAGAAAGACTGCCGGCTGTACTCGGGCGGCGACAAAGCATGCCTGCCCACGTAGCGCGCTTTCGGCAACGGCGCTGGACGCGGGTGCGCCGGGCGACGGACTGCACTGCTCTCTGGCTGCCCTGGTCGTCGCTAGGCCTGTTTTGCATCGAAGCCGCGGTGGACTTAAAGTTGATGCAACGAAGTTGTTCCCGTGGCTAAGCAGCACTTCGCAGTGAGCGGAGAAGACATTTCGAACTGTGTCATGTTTATGCAGAGTCATTTATACAGGGACATCAGCTGCGACCGCCATTTTGAGGAAAGGAAATACGCCTTTCTCTCATATATCGGTGTACACCCGAAAGGAATGGACACCACGGTAGACTGCAAAGCAACCTTCGAAGACAACACCCGTAATCACTAGACGCGCCTTTGTTCATTCCCAACCATTGCGCTTGCGTGGCGGAGTGGTTAGCGTGCTCGCCTCGCACTCCGGAGGCCCTGGTTCGATTCCTCAACTCGAACAATTTCATACGCGGTTTTATTTATTAATTAATGCATCTGGAACTTTGCCCTCGCTGCCAACGCCGCCGACACCGGCTTTTCTGCGACACGGGGCCCTTAACGCTGTCGTGTTAATAAGCACTGAGCTCGTTGTTGACCCAGTCGAAATCTCTCTCCCGTAAGCTCCCCCCCCCCCCCCCCCCCCCTTTGAGTGGTGCATGGTTCTTATGAGAGTAATTTAAACGAATGAGACAACGCTTTCCCATTCCTGTTTCATTTTATGTACCTTGATTACTTCTCTCATTCGGCCTGATTTGATGCGCTTCAATTTTCGTTTTACGCGAACTATACGCCTCGCAGTTACAATTAGTTTTACACTTCTCGCTGGTCACACAGCTGACCCAGTTTCGCAGGCTGCTGAGCTACGTGACAGGCCTGGTGCACGTATTTCTCCTCACGAATGGTGCAAAGCTTAAAAACGCAAGCAAAACAACACCAAAGTACCGAAGCTGCACAGTAGAGACGGCTTTACATACATTGTGAGGGTATGTAGTGGTACATAAAAGTAAATAGAGAACAGCACAGCTGCTGCTGCGCGCGAGCTTCGACTGATTATTGTAACAGGCTTTCCTTCATAAATGTACGCATCAGTAAGTAACAAGAAAAAGAATACTATGCGCCCTCGCAAAAAAGTACATTGTCATTTGAGTGAAGAACTTTCAAGTCAACACCGACTAATTTTTGTAAGAGCACCGTTGTTAATGTTAGTAAATCAGCATTTTGTGCTTCTTATGCGTTTTCCTTTTTTCCGCTGTACTGAACCAAATTTTTAGGCCATTTCCTGATATTTCGGGCAATAAAATAAACAAAAAATCAGGGGGACTTAGTGTAATGTGCGTAGAGGCGAAAGTGTTTTCGGCACCGCTTTGACTGCCTCTGTGGCACTGGTGACGTCACCACTGGATGGTGGTGGAAAACATTTATGTACAGGTATAATACAGGAGGTTATGCATGAGCTGACCCAGAGAGGACCAGCCCTTACAAATACTAGGTGGAGGTCCCTAGTTCGGGACCCCAGTGGCATCGGCCGCCGCCCAGGCTCGCGCGACCAAGGCCCGTTGGGCCTGCAGGTCAGAGCAGCCGAGCAGGGTCGCCTCCCAGTCCTCGGGGGTTGGGTTGGGGTGAGAAGGGATAGTAGGGTTGGAGGGGCAGGCCCACACCATGTGGTAGATGTCCGAAGACTTCTCCGCACAGTGCGGACAGCTGCCCGAGAAAGAAGGGTCGAAGTGTTTCAGAGCTGCCGGGCACAGCAAAGTATTAGTATACAGGCGGAGCAGAAGCCGCTCCTCCGCCTTTGACAGACCTTTACACGGGCGGGCATAAAGACCATGGCCAGATTGATAGAGTAAAACGATGTCTTTGAAGGTGTAAGCTGGAATAAATTCGAGTTCCTGATCGTCAGGGTCGGAGGGGAATGTCCGGTGAGAGAGCGCGCGGGCGGCGGCGTCAGCTGCCTCATTTCCCTCAAGGCCCATGTGAGCGGGAGCCCAAACGATACGCCGGTGCGCGGGGTCACCGGTGTAGACGCTGTTTTGAAGAATGCGGTAGGCTAGATAGGGTACCCAGCCCTGCTCGATGTTCCGACATGCCCCTCGCGAGTCGGAAATAATTGTTTTTGAATTGGAATCAGATGCAGCCAACGCAATGGCGACCTCCTCCGCGTGTGTTATGTCACGGGCTCGGAAAGTAAGGCCGTTCACTGTTTTGGATTGATGGACGACTGCGGCTGTGTACCATCCCCCATGGTGGGGGCCTGAGGCATCCACGTAGAATACGCCGGGTTTCGATCCATAGTGGCGGGCCAGGGCTTCCGCCCGCGCCAGGCGCCGGCCATTACGGTCCTCACTGTTCATGTTCGCGGGAAGAGGGCGCACGTGGAGGGCGCATCTCCACTGGGATAGAATACGTACGCGCTCTTCCATGAGAGTGGTGTGTTGGATGTGTAGTCGGGCAAGGAGGCGGCGACCCGACGATGTCTTCGAGAGACGTGTGTATTGGTTAGTCAAGTGGGCTTCCCGGAACTCCCGAAATGTGTTCACCATGCCTAGCCCCAGGAGGCGCTTGTTGGAGGTGGTCACGGGGAGGCCTAGAGCCCGCTTAATAATTTTGCGGAGGATGACTTCGAGTGAATCCTCGTCTTGCTTCCGCAGGTGGAGGTATGGAGTCGAATATAGAATTCGACTGGTTACAAATGCATGCGCCAGCCGCAAGGCGTCCTTACATCGTAACCCCCCGCGCTTGTTAGAAACCCGGCGGACGATGCGGCCCACCTGGTCCCCCACCTGACGAAGTTTGGCCAATGTTGTTTCTGACCGTCTGTCTTGATGTATAAAGAGCCCCAGTACCCGGACTTCGATATTTTCAGGGATTGGACCTGTCTCGAGAGACAATGAAATTTTGGCTGTGCACTTTGGTGAGGGGCGTATGTGCACAAATTCAGACTTTTGGGTGGAGCATTGGAGGCCGCAGCGGCGAGCATAACGGTCCACTATGGTCACCGCCTCCTGCAGGTTAGCCTCAATGTCTGCAAGGGAACCCTGCGTGGCCCACAGGGTGATGTCATCAGCATACAGCGCATGCTGCACACCGGCGACAGCGCCCAGCTGGGCTGGTAGGCGCACCATAGCCAAATTGAATAAGAGGGGAGAGAGCACCGCGCCCTGGGGTGTACCCCTGGTTCCTAAATGAAAAGGGCCATGTTCTTTATCCTGGATCCGAATGTAAGATTGTCTTTCGGTTAAAAATTGCCGAATGTATTGAAAGGCATTTCTGCCGCAGTTAGTTTGAGAGAGGTGGGTGACAATGATCTCGTGGGTAACGTTGTCGAATGCACCCTTCAAATCCAAGGCGAGTACGACCTTGTCATTGTGAGGGCATTCCACGGGGTCGAGGAGAGCCCGATTGAGTTGTAGCAGGACATCTTGTGCAGATCTGTGTGGGCGAAACCCGAACATGGTGTCTGCGAATAGGTGTTTGGATTCCATGAACTCGGACAACCTGTCACGTACCATCGTCTCCATGAGTTTGCCCACACAGGAAGTCAGAGAGATGGGGCGGAGGTTGTCCGTGTTGATGGCCTTGCCAGCTTTAGGAATGAAGGTGACCAGGGCGGTCTTCCACTCGATGGGTAGTGGCACTTCCCCAAGCCAGATTGAGTTAATGTAATTTAATAAAGACAGGTATGCTGGGTCGGGGAGGTTGGCTAACAATCTGACTGTAATTTTGTCCCGACCCGGAGCGGTGCCGCGTTTCATTTTTGACAGGGCCGCCTTCAGGTCGTGGAACTGGTACGGTTGATCCAGCTCAACATTCTCAGAACCTGCATAAGAGTACGCCGGCCCGCGGGAGTCCTGGGTGGTGCACAAGTACTGGTCCCGGAGCTTGTGCGCCAATTGATTTGTGTTCACCTGAAAGCTGTGTATTGCTCTTTGGAGGTGTTTTTGAGTTTCCGTGCGTGTTTGCGTTGGGTCAATTAGGGCGCGAAAGAGTCGCCACGTGTGATGTCACACATAATTACTAATTACAGGGTAATGAGAAATCTCTAGTTAATGGCTAATTACTGATTTATTGCTAATTACTGATATTACTGATTAATGACTAATTCTTAATTAATTCTTAAATACTAATCAACTGCTAATGGCCCTTAACCTTCGCTTTAGGAGTGAAACGCGACAGCGTGTTGTAACGCTGCCAGGGAGTCCACGGAATACCACCCTGCGTTCGGATCGATGTCGTGCCTAAAGTCCCTTTATGAGCTTGTCTAAAAAAAGCTAAGTACCGAAAACGTTTGCGGCGCCGCCGACGCACAC